>NC_135953.1:96154404-96484404 GCF_053455715.1 Rhinoraja longicauda
ACTCTTAGGTTGCCCAACCTCCCTGTATAGCTCATGCTTTCTAGTCCTGGCAACATCCTTGTAAATCTTTTCTGCACTCTTTCCACCTTAATGGCAACTTTCCTATAACAGGATAACCAAAATTGAACTCAATAATCTAAGTGCCGCCTCACTAACGTCTTGTACGGCTGTAACATAACGTTCCAACTTCTACATTCAATTTCCTGACTGAAGACCAGTATGCCCAAAGCTCTCTTCACCATCCGAACTACCCATAACACCATTTTCAGGGAACTATATGCTTGCACGCCTAGATCCCTCTATTCCAATACACTCTCCGAGGTCCTAACTTTCAAAGTGAAGGTCCCGCCCTGGCTTGACCTCAAAACTGCAACACCTCACACATATCTGAATTCAAACTCATTTGCTATTTCTCAGCCCACTGATCCAAATGATCAAGATTCTGTAGTAATTTTTGATAATCATATTTACTGTCTACGATAACACCTATTTTAGTGTCATCAGGAAATTTACTAATCATACCTTACACATTCAACCAATATGTTGATATAGAAGACAAACATAAGCCACCTGTTGGGGCTGTATCCATACTTGATACCAGTTCTGACTGTTGGGATTGAAGTGATTTATCACATTTTTTGGTGATATTTTGAGAGTTTGTCATATTTCAGGTAGATTGTCCTGAAGTCACGAAAGAAGATATTTAAGTATATTCTATTTATATTCTACATATAAACTCTATTGTTCAGCTGCTTGGCCTTTATGAATTGACATTTTTTCAAAGATTTTTTTCAAATGCTCATCCCTAGTGAATAATACAGGAACATAATTGTATTATGTGGAGGCTTTCGTCGAAATTTAATATTTAACATTGTTTTTCAACTTAATGCAAGCAATTAGATATCACTTCCACAATAAACAGTTCGTAAGTATCCTGCACATTCACAAAATTTTGCAAGCAGTGCTTACTTAAAATACTACGTAAGTATGCATTTCACAAATCTGTTTAGTGAATAACAGATTAAGTGAATCTATATGAAACATATAGATAGATGGCAGAAATTGAACAAGAAATAAATTTCAAAAAAGAAAGCAGTCAAGGCAGTCATGTTTCTTTCCATTAAACCCATTTCTCAATAGTTCCATAAGCACATGCACTGCAGCATATGTTAAGCCATTCTGACCCCTTCCTCAGTTTGGAAGAAGGTAGAGTTTGTTTTCAAGTGAGGAGTTTATAGTGCAGAAGCATAATGAGGAGAGGTATAGGTACTGTGCGAGGAAGGAGTGAAGTTTCTAAATGCAAATAATAGGCCAGGAAGTATTATCTACCTGCTAACATATTCTTTACTATGCTTGAATGATAAATGATAATAAACTCATGCATTATAATTTTAAGCCAAATAATACAGAAATGGTTATAGGTATGTTGCCCTAGAATTCTACAGCAATTAAAATTTGAGATAGCTTTATGAAAATTTGATGTTCTTTAATTTTCCTGTTCACCTGTTAATCCATGAAATAAACACTCATGAATGTTATAACCCGGCTTTATCCACCATATTCAGAACAATTTATGCTAACTTGTCAAATATGAAACTGTCATGTGTGATGGAAAACATCACCATGACAATAAAATCAAAATTGTCAAAAGTATTCTCAAATAAGGGAGATCTGGCAAAGTATTGAGTCCAAACATACATTAGTATAATATATTGTGAGTAGATGCCATCAAAGATGGTGATCTATCATGTGTAGGAAGGAACTGCAGATGCTAGTTTACATCGAAGATAGAAACAAACTGAAGGAGTAACTCAACGGGTCAGGCAGCATCTCTGGAGAAAAGGAATAGGTGATGTTTCAGGTCGAAACCCTTCTTCAGACCGGGAGAAACATAGAAACATAGAAAATAGGTGCAGGAGTAGGCCATTCGGCCCTTCGAGCCTGCACCGCCATTCAATATGATCATCCAGCTCAGTAACCTGTACCTGCCTTCTCTCCATACCCTCTGATCCCTTTAGCAAAAAGGACCACATCTAACTCCCTCTTAAATATAGCCAATGAACTGGCCTCAACTACCTTCTGTGGCAGAGAATTCCACAGACTCACCACTCTCTGTGTGAAGAAATGTTTTCTCATCTCGGTCCTAAAAGACTTCCCCCTTATCCTTAAGCTGTGACCCCTGGTTCTGGACTCCCCCAACATCGGGAACAATCTTCCCTCATCTAGCCTCTCCAACCCCTTAAGAATTTTATATGTTTCTATAAGATCCCCTAAATTCCAGCGAGTACAAGCCTGGAATCCAGTCTTTCTTCATATGAAAGTCCCGCCATCCCAGGGATCAATCTAGTGAACCTTCTCTGTACTCCCTCTAAGGCAAGAACGTCTTTCCTCAGATTAGGAGACCAAAACTGCACACAATACTCCAGGTGCGGTCTCACCAAGGCCCTGTACAACTGCAGTAGAACCTCCCTGCTCCTAAACTCAAATCCTCTTGCTATGAATGCCAACATACCATTCGCTTTCTTCACTGCCTGCTGCACCTGTACGCTTGCTTTCAATGACTGGTGCTCCATGACACCCAGGTCACGTTGCATCTCCCCTTCTCCTAATCATTCACCATTCAGGTAATACTCTGCTTTCCTGTTCTTGCCGCCAAAGTGGATAACCTCACATTTATCCACATTATATTGCATCTGCCATGCATTTGCCCACTCGCCTAATCTATCCAAGTCACTCTGCAGCCTCCTAGCATCCTCCTCGCAGCTAACACTGCCACCCAGCTTCGTGTCATCCGCAAACTTAGAGATGTTGCATTCAATTCCCTCGTCCAAATCATTAATATACACTGTAAATAACTGGGGTCCCAGCACTGAGCCTTGCGGTACCCCACTAGTCACTGCCTGCCATTCCGAAAAGGACCCGTTTATTCCTACTCTTCCTGTCCGCCAACCAATTTTCTATCCACCTTAACACTGAACCCTCAATACCGTGTGCTTTAAGTTTGTACACCAATCTCCTATGTGGGACCTTGTCGAAGGCCTTCTGAAAGTCCAGATATAACACATCGAGTTGAATCAGGAGATAAAATTGGCGTGTCACAAATGTAATGCTACGGTGGTTATGGGAGATTTCAACATGCAGGTAGACTGGGAAAATCAGGTTGGAAATGGACCCCAGGAAAGAGAGTTTGTAGCGTGCCTTTGAGATGGATTCTTAGAACAGCTTGTACTGGAGCCTACCAGGGAGAAGGCAATTCTGGATTTAGTGTTGTGTAATGATCCTGATCTGATAAGGGGACTAGAGGTAAAAGAGCCATTAGGAGGCAGTGATCACAACATGATAAGTTTTACTCTGCAAATGGAAAGGCAGAAGGGAAAATCGGAAGTGTCAGTATTACAGTATAGCAAAGGGGATTACAGCGGCATGAGGCAGGAGCTGGCCAAAATTGACTGGAAGGAGGCCCTAGCAGGGAAGACGGTAGAACAGCAATGGCAGGTATTCCTGGGAATAATGCAGAGGTTGCAGGATCAATTTATCCCAAAGAGGCGGAAAGACTCTAAGGGGAGTAAGAGACACCTGTGGCTGACAAGGGAAGTCAAGGACAGCATAAAAATTAAGGAGAGGAAGTATAACATAGCAAAGAAGTGGTACTTAAGGAGGTGGCTCTAGAAATAGTGGAAGCATTGGAGATCATTTTTCAATGTTCTATAGATTCAGGATCAGTTCCTGTGGATTGGAGGATAGCAAATGTTATCCCACTTTTTAAGAAAGGAGGGAGAGAGAAAACGGGTAATTATAGACCAGTTAGTCTGACATCAGTGGTGGGGAAGATGCTGGAGTCAATTATAAAAGACGAAATTGCTGAGCATTTGGATAGCAGTAACAGGATCATTCCGAGTCAGCATGGATTTACGAAGGGGAAATCATGCTTGACAAATCTACTGGAATTTTTTGAGGATGTAACTAGGAAAATTGACAGGGGAGAGTCAGTGGATGTGGTGTACCTCGACTTTCAGAAAGCCTTCGACTAGGTCCCACATAGGAGATTAGTGGGCAAAATTAGAGCACATGGTATTGGGGGTAGGGTACTGACATGGATAGAAAATTGGTTGACAGACAGAAAGCAAAGAGTGGGGATAAATGGGTCCCTTTCGGAATGGCAGGCAGTGACCAGTGGGGTACCGCAAGGTTCGGTGCTGGGACCCCAGCTATTTACGATATACATTAATGACTTAGATGAAGGGATTAAAAGTACCATTAGCAAATTTACAGATGATACTGAGCTGGGGGGTAGTGTGAATTGTGAGGAAGATGCAATAAGGCTGCAGGGTGACTTGGACAGGTTGTGTGAGTGGGCGGATACATGGCAGATACAGTTTAATGTAGATAAGTGTGAGGTTATTCACTTTGGAAGTAAGAATAGAAAGGCAGATTATTATCTGAATGGTGTCAAGTTAGGAAGAGGGGATGTTCAACGAGATTTGGGTGTCCTAGTGCATCAGTCAATGAAAGGAAGCATGCAGGTACAGCAGGCAGTGAAGAAAGCCAATGGAATGTTGGCCTTCATAACAAGAGGAGTTGAGTATAGGAGCAAAGAGGTCCTTCTACTGTTGTACCGGGCCCTGGTAAGACCGCACCTGGAGTACTGTGTGCAGTTTTGGTCTCCAAATTTGAGGAAGGATATTCTTGCTATTGAGGGCGTGCAGCGTAGGTTCACTAGGTTAATTCCCGGAATGGCGGGACTGTCGTATGTTGAAAGGCTGGAGCAATTAGGCTTGTATACACTGGAATTTAGAAGGATGAGGGGGGATCTTATTGAAACATATAAGATAATTAGGGGATTGGACACATTAGAGGCAGGAAACATGTTCCCAATGTTGGGGGAGTCCAGAACAAGGGGCCACAATTTAAGAATAAGGAGTAGGCCATTTAGAACGGAGATGAGGAAGAACTTTTTCAGTCAGAGAGTGGTGAAGGTGTGGAATTCTCTGCCTCAGAAGGCAGTGGAGGCCAGTTCGTTGGATGCTTTCAAGAGAGAGCTGGATAGAGCTCTTAAGGATAGCGGAGTGAGGGGGTATGGGGAGAAGGCAGGAACGGGGTACTGATTGAGAGTGATCAGCCATGATCGCATTGAATGGCGGTGCTGGCTCGAAGGGCTGAATGGCCTACTCCTGCACCTATTGTCTATTGACTGGTTCTCCCTTAATCACTCTACTAGTTACATCCTCGAAAATTTCTATAAGATTCGTCAGACATGATTTGCCTTTTGTAAATCCATGCTGACGTTGTCCGATGATTTCACCACTTTCCAAATGTGATGCTATCACATCTTTAATAACTGACTCTAGCATTTTCCCCACTACCGATGTTAGGCTAACTGGTCTATAATTCCCCGTTTTCTCTCTCCCTCCCTTTTTAAAAAGTGGGGTTACATTAGCTACCCTCCAGTCCTCAGGAACTACTCCAGAATCTAAGGAGTTTTGAAAAATTATCACTAATGCATCCACTATTTCTGAGGCTACTTCCTTAAGCACTCTGGGATGCAGCCTATCTGGCCCTGGGGCTTTATCTGCCTTTAATCCATTTAATTTACCTAACACCACTTCCCGACTAACCTGGATTTCCCTCAGTTCCTCCATCTCATTAGACCCCCAGTCCCCCGCTATTTCCGGCAGACGGTTTATGTCTTCCTTAGTGAAGACAGAACCAAAGTATTTGTTCAATTGGTCTGCCATCTCCTTGTTCCCTATGATCAATTCACCTGTTTCCGACTGCAAGGGACCTACATTTGTCTTAACTAATCTTTTTCTCTTCACATATCTATAAAAGCTTTTGCAGTCAGTTTTTATGTTCCTTGCCAGTTTTCCCTCATAATCTATTTTCCCTTTCCTAATTAAGCCCTTTGTCCTCCTCTGCTGGACTCTGAATTTCTCCCAGTCCTCTGGTATGCTACTTTTTCAGGCTAATCTGTATGCTTCATCTTTTGTTTTAATACTATCCTTGATTTCCCTTGTTAGCCACGGATGCACTACCTTTCCTGGTTTGTTCTTTTGCCAAACTGGGATGAACACTTGTTGTAGTTCATCCATGCGACCTTTAAATGCCTTCCATTGCATGTCCACCGTCAACCCTTTCAGCATCAATTGCCAGTCTATCTTGGACAATTCACGCCTCATACCCTCAAAGTTACCTTTCTTTAAGTTCAGAACACTTGTTTCTGTATTGACTTTGTCACTCTCCATCCTAATGAAGAACTCCACCATATTATGATCACTCTTGCCCAAGGGGCCTCGCACAACAAGACTGCTAACTAACCCTTCCTCATTACTCAATACCCAGTCTAGAATGGCCTGCTCTCTCGTTGGTTCCTCGGCATGTTGGTTTAGAAAACCATCTCGCAAACATTCCAAGAAATCCTCTTCCTCAGCACCCCTGCCAGTTTGGTTCACCCAATCTATATGTAGATTGAAGTCACCCATTATAACTGCTGCACCTTTGGTGCATGCATTTCTAATTTCCTGCTTGATGCCATCCCCAACCTCACTACTGCTGTTAGGTGGCCTGTACACAACTCCCACTAGCGTTTTCTGCCCCTTAGTGTTTCGCAGCTCTACCCACATCGATTCCACATCCTCCGAGCTAATGTCCTTCCTTTCCATTGCGTTAATCTCCTCTCTAACCAGCAACGCTACCCCACCTCCTTTTCCTTTCTGTCTATCCCGCCTGAATATAGAATATCCCTGGATGTTTAGCTCTCAGCCTTGGTCACCCTGGAGCCATGTCTCCGTAATCCCAACGATATCATAATCATTAATAACTATCTCCACATTTAATTCATCCACCTTATTCCGAATACTCCTTGCATTGAGACACAAAGCCTTCAGGCTTGTTTTTATAACACTCTTGTCCCTTATATAATTATGTTGCAAAGTGGTCCTTTTTGATTTTTGCCCTGGATTTGTCTGCCTGCCACTTTTACTTTTCACCTTGCTACCTATTGTTTCTACCCTCACTTTATACCCCTCTGTCTCTCTGCTCTTGTTCCCATCCCCCTGCCATATTAGTTTAAATCCTCCCCGACAGCACTAGCAAACACTCCCCCAAGGACATTGGTTCCATTCCAGCCCAGGTGCAGACCGTCCTGTTTGTACTGGTCCCACCTCCCCCAGAACTGGTTCCAATGTCCTAGAAATTTGAATCCCTCCCCCTTGCACCATTTTTCAAGCCACGTATTCATCTGTAATATCCTCCTATTTCTATTCTGACTAGCACGTGGCACTGGTAGTAATCCAGAGATTATTACCTTTGAGGTCCTACTTTTAAGTTTATCTCCTAGCTCCCTAAATTCACAGAAGCAGAACATCCATTGCTGGACATCCGAGATGTCCTCCTTCTTTAGGGAACAGGGATTCCCCTCTTCTATCATAGATGAGGCCCTCACATGTGTCTCTTCCATATCACATAGTTCTGCTCTTGCTCCCCCTCCTTCTCCTTGTCTCAACAGGGACAGAGTCCTCAATTTTCATCCCATCAGTGGTCACATACAGCACATAATCCGTCAAATTTGTCACCATCTCCAACAGGATCCCACTACTGGTCACATCTTCCCATCTTCACACCTTTCTGCCTTCCGCTGAGACCGTTTCCTCTCCAGAACTCCGTGGTTAACTCATCCCTTCCCACCAAAAACCACTACCTCCCCAGGTACTTTCCCCTGCAACTGCAGGAGATGCAAGAAATGTCCCTATACCTCCTCCCTCAATTCCATCCAGGGACCCAGACAGTCCTTTCAGATGAGACAGAGGTTCACTTGTACCTCCTCCAACCTCATCTACTGTATCCGCTGTTCTCGGTGAGTACTATATATTGATGGGACCAAGCGCAGACTGGGCGATCATTTCACTGAACACCTACGCTCAGTCTGCCTTGACTTATGCTATCTCCCGGTTGCCAACATTTTAAATCCCCCTCCCATTCCCAAATGGACCCTTCTATCCTGCACCTCCTCTACTGTCAGTGTGATGCCATTTGCAACTTGGAGGATCAGCACCTCACATTTTACTTGAGCAGTTTACAACCCAGCAATATGAATATTGATTTCTCTAATTTCAAGTGACCTCTGCATTCCTTCTCTCTCTACCCCTCCTCCACCCTAGTCATCCTGCCAGTTCCACTGTTCACATTCATATATTCCTTCGTTATCACCTCTTTCCCAGCCAACAATGGGCCATTGTGGGTTCTACCTTTCTTTGATCACTGGTGTCGGCTCTGATTTTTACTGAACATTTTCAGACCTCTAGTTTTCCTCTCCCCTGACTCAGTCTGAAGAAGGTTTTGACCCGAAATGTCACCTATTCCTTTTCTCCAGAAATGCTGCCGGATCCACTGAGTTACTCCAGCATTTTGCTTCTATCTTCAGAGATCTTTCATGGTTGTCAACTAAAACATGCTGGGCCATCTCGAGATAGAATTTACAGCAATGAATTTGATAGATTTACTAGGGATGGAATTAACTTTAATTGTATTTCTAAATTGATGTAGATTTGAACCAGAATAGAGAAAATAAGTTTCATGCCAAACATGAAATATCAAAACAGAAGCAGAAGATGAAAGAGAAAAAAAAATAAAACAAAGTAACTTCACCTTAAATAAATGTTCCTTAATAGTTTATCTACATTAATAGGGACTCTAATGCATAACTGACAGACTCTTATATTCCAGTTCAAAAGTATGGTGTTTTAGGTACAACACAAAGATGCGTTTTCTGAAGAGGATACACGATTGGACAGGTTTGGAGGGATATGGACCAAATGGCGGGCAAGTGGGACTAGTGTAGTTGGGACATGTTGGCTGGGTGTGGGCAAGTTGGCCCAAAGGACCTGTTTCCACACTGTATCACTTTATGACTCTATGATGAACTTTCTGACTAATCATACCAAGTGCAGGTTGCAATGAAATAACCCCATGGCTTCTGTACATTCTAACAAAAAGGTAAATTTGTTATTTTATCACAAGTAGCCAATTGTTGTTCCACACCTGTTGAGAGCGTATATACTTGATTGCTCTCCCAAATCCTTCAAATCATTATCAGATCTCTTCCAAAAAAAGATTTGCTAAGAAATTTCACAGCAAAACATTGTATACGATTGCAGTGTCCTTAAAAGTAGCAGTAAATAAAATCTTCCCATTGATTTATACAATTTATCAAATAATCTTCCAAAACAGACATTTCTTGTAATGGTCAATGGAAACTTCTATAAATTGTATTGTCAGCGCAATATTTTGTTCATCAGGATGAAGTGTGAAAGCTCTTACTTGAAGTGATGAGTGTAAGCAAGCTTTCGCTGTGCAATTTCTATAAACCTTGTTTTCATTAAGCATTTTTGTCCAGGTGAAGAGAAAAATACAGCAGTATGTTAAAAGACCATGAAATGTTAGTTGTGTAGCAATTTATCAAGGTCAATGCTGAGTGAGAGGTACACTCAGATATATTTCTATTTGCAATTTAGACAATCCATTTCACGATGCCTGTCTCATATAAAGCATAGATTGTTCGTTTAATTGTCAAAATAATTGTCCACATTCTGTTGTAATCGTGGAAAGAACATCTGCCTTTACATTTGGTGATTAGGAACACTGTTGAAACTTAGTTGACCCAGTTTGATTAGGTGGCTTGGTTTTATAGTAGGGTACACTAATAACCCTTAATAACCATTGGTCTAAACAGTCTGGCGTGGGTGCCATTTAAAAAAAAGTACATTCTTCCAATCCATCGAGCCCATCTCTTCTTCTCTTGCTACATCTTTTCATGAGTTAACTGTAAAAACAACTAAACTCATTTCAAACACCATGGCAAATAAGAGATGCCCAAAATCTTACTTTATTTGACCCAAACAATTACAAATTAGAGCAAACAAACAATGAAAACTAATCACTTAGTAAAATATACAAATCTTAGTTAGTTTTATGGTATATTTACACATGTGGCTTTGGTTGCCATCCAATAGTTATTATTACAATACTTAACAAACCAATGAAAGTTAATACACTATATACAATCAATAATATTATAGATTTTACCATCAAAAGCAAAAGATAATACTCAATGATAAAGTTTTGTTTCTGTTCAGATTATGCAAGTGTGATATTAAAACATTTACTTTATGAACATTATTTCTTTAAAAAAACATGACCTCAACTCATGAAACATGCAGATAAACAGAAGCAGTTGAGCACAATAGCATGTGAAGGTTTTCTTACATATTTACCCAAGCTATCAAATGCATCTTGTAGGATAAGTATTATTCAGAATTTGACTGACAATCTCATTTTGATTAACATTAAACTTGATTAAATCAAAGAATTGTAAATGTCAGATTGGGAGTGTTCATAGCCAGCATGATACTATTGGAGTGAAGGGCAAGGCTGGCAGGTTCTGGGAACCCTTGTTGATGAAGGATATTGAGGCTCTGATCAGGAAAAAGGAGAATGCATATGTCAGGTGTTGGCAGCTGTGAAGTGAATCTGGAGCACAAGGGATGTAAAAAAACACTTAAGAGGAATTCATGTGGGCACGAGCTAGCTTTAGCAGGTAGGATAAAAGAGAAAGAAGAGGCTTGCAGAGGTTGAAATCTAGAACAGCAAATAATCTGTTGGAAAAACTCAGCAGTTTGAGCACCATGTTTTAGTTTTCGAATTTCAGAGATACTGCATGGTCCCAGGTCTCTGGCGCTGTAAGGCACCAACTCTACCGCTGCGTCACAGTGCCACTCATTGAAGCGGGGTGGGGGGGGGGGGGGGGGGGGAATAAACTATCGATGTCTCAGGTTCAAACTCTGCATCAGAACCAAGAATGGAGAGGGAAAATAGCCAGCATAAAAAGGAGAAGGGGACGATAGGTGATATGCAGATAGAGCCAAGTAGGGGAGGATAGTAGTATTCTGAGACAGACGCAATTTGGTTTGGCAATAGCCCTGCCCAACAGTTGTGGATGCAACCCAGTCCAAGATACAAATCAGCCAGCCCCCGCCATCGACTTCATCTACACTTCAAACTTCCACGGGAAAGCATTGCCCAGGGTACACCATGGAGGAACTATACTTGCATTGTGACTTGTTTGTACCAATGGGGGGGTTAGTTCGAGGACACCCAAGGACCCGACGTGGGGAAACCACCATGGGGGGGGGAAGAGAGGAGGGCCCGGCATGGGAGAACCGCCAAGGGAGGGGGGAACAAGGGAGGGCCTGGCACGGGATATTTTATAACTTGATCAGCACCCTTTATGTGGCAATACCTTGGGTATGCAAAACAAATAATATCACTGTGACTTGCCACATGTGACAATAAAGTATTCATTCAATAATTCAAAGTGGAGAATTCTATGTTCATACCATTGGGTTGTAAGCTACCCAAGCAGAATATGAGGTGCTGTTCCCCCAGTTTGCCTGTGGCCTCACGCAAGCCCAAAATAGAAAGATCAGTGTAGGAATGGGAAAGAGAGTTAAAATGGTTAGCAATAGGGAGATCTAGTAGGCTTTGGCAGACCGAGCGCAAGCCTCTCCATCTTCTTCAGAGATGCTGCCTGACCTGCTGAGTTAGTGTTTTTGTAGTTGGTACAAATAATTTTTCTACATATTACTCAATTAAGTGCTTAATTAATTACTTTAATACCAACAAACAATATAATAAAATAGAGGGATATTAAATAAACGGTAATTTAATGCTTAAAGGAAATCTTTATAAGAAAAAGTAATGTTTTTAAATAAATTGGTTGAACAAACAATTGGAATATTCTTAACACTGTGGTAGGGCGAATGAACCCTTTATTTGAAACAAACATAACATAGCAACAAAGTGTGCATTTTCATCTGTGTATGAAGGCAATGTCAAAATGTTTATTTTTAAATAAATCGCCTACATACTGTCAACTGTTATTAAATGCCGCTACATGACGTGTAATAGCTGAGAACACATCTGCAGGTCTACAGAAAAACTCAATGCTTATACTTTACAGATATACATCGAGATATTTGAAACCCAGCTGGTTCCCATGGGTGTCACTTTGATTAAATGTATCCCCAAGAAAGATTTTTGAAATTTGGCCTGCTGAAAGTCAGAGATAGTATTACAAGAAATAATAAAACACCAATGAAAAAAATGCAAATGTCAGGCTTAAATTTGGTGTCATGTGGGCAATGTTTTCTGGTTCTGCACATGCATTTAAACAATGGGTTCCACGTTATCCAAGGGGGTTTGGCAGACCAATTATTTTTGAAATGAAAAAGAATTAATTTCACCAAAGAAATAATGAAGAACCGTGGCTGCTAACTTATTGAAAACTAACATCATTTAAGCAGTAAAAATATACGCTAGTGGAATTAACAAAGGTACTATCTAAGATGGGCCTTAATCGTTCTGTTTTAAACTAGATTATTAAAATAAAAACAGATACTATGCATGATAAAGAATAAGATTTACAAAGTGGAGACCTAGAACTCAAATTCTACTTAAAATAATTCCCCTTAGGTATAAAAATGATAGTGTGTTATAATTGACCAGAAGGAGCAAACATTGTTTGTGCCGTGAGAGTAAAGACAAAGTAGCTGCAGGGCAGAATAGAAAATGCTGAATAATAAGATGTTTATCACGGTTCAGTACTTAATCAAATAGAATACAATAGATAATGCAACCTCCCCATAAATTACAATATATTACATTATTTTGGCACTGGAACCAAGTTAAGCCTGATGGACAAATAATGCAGTTTCTCCAGTTGTGATAAATAGTGGGGATTATATGGGAAAACAACAGTACTTGGACAAGCCAAAAAAAATCCACTTTTGCAATTAGCCAATCATTGTCTACAATTGTGATTAACAATAGCAAACCAGAAGTAAAGATATAAACAAGGAAAATAAAATTCAAACAGGCATATAAATGCCACAGTGCGATACAAAGAAAATGTTTTTATTATCATAGAAACAGGGTGGTAAAGAGGAATGGGATCCCAGAAGAAAATGGGCATACTTATGATTGGAAAGTGACAGTATTAGATGTTTAATAAATCTACAATGGATGAAATGTCAAAAATCGTGGTGGTAAAAGAGAACCTAAAAATAGGCAACGGTAAGAATGGTGACTACAAATTAAACAATTTTGTAATGGAGAAAATAAATGGCCTGACAAATGTTTTCTATCCCAGGCTATCAAATTAAATCATAAATTGTCAATGCTCCACCCACTGAAAGCTGAAACTGTCACTCCATTGCTTAGGGGACAAGAATGAGTCAAGTGACAGTGGAACTGTCAACTTAACATCAAAATGATGGGAGTCACTTTTATCATTAAAGACTGTGACTCAGGACTCAGATATTAATTATCTTTCAAAGAATGGCAGTGTGGATTGGTGAAGGTCATGTTATTTCTAACTGAATAACTTGATTTTTTTAAAGTGTGTCAGTGATTATTCTCCTTAAGGATTTCCAGAAGGCATTTGCTTGTGTTTCACCAATATATATCAGGGTATAGGACATTAAAAGCTGGAGTAATTCAGCGGGTCAGACGCCATCTCTGGAGAAAAGGAATTGGTGATGTTTCAGGTCGAGACCCTTATTAAGGGTTGAGACCCTTCTTCAGGTGCTGTCTGACCCACTGAGTTACTCCAGCTTTTCGAGTCTATCTTCAGTTTAAACCAGCATCAGCAGTTCCTTCCTAAACAGGGTATAGGACATGACATCTTACAAAATCTTGTTTTTTTCCAAAAATTGAAAATCTTTATATAACTAATTATGGCCCCATAAAGTAAGTCCTGGATGTTCACTATTAAGGTCATTCATCATCATGATGGGAATTTCAATAAATAAGAATTGAGGATGATTTCTAATTGTACTAAAGTATTCAAAATATATCAGACGGATCTGTCAGTTAATGTGTATAAAATCCATATGTGGCAGAACTTGGAATCCTGATCTGCATAATAGCACAGAATAAAAAATAAGGAAGTTATGATGAACTTGTATAAAACACTTGATAGGCCACAACTGGAATACCACAATTTAGGAAAGACATGAAGGTTCTAGAGATAATGATAAGAAATCAACAGCGACCTGAAGGCTGAAGTAAAACTAAAACAAATAACCAAATGAACAAATGATGGTGGAAAGAGCATGAAGATAGACACAAAATGCTAGAGTAACTCAGCGGGACAGGCAGTATCTCTGGATAGAAGGAATGGGTGTTGTTTCGGGTCAAGACCCTTCTTAAGACTGAGAGTCAGGGGAGAGGGAGACACAGAGATATGGGAGGGTAAGATGTGAAAACGACATCAAAAGTGACGAAAGTCAAGGAAAATGTAGAATAGATCATTGTTAACAAGGGGAAGGTGACAACGAAGCATACAAAGATAAAATTTAATCAGGGAGACAGTCAGTTTGGTCGGAGAATTAGGAAGGGGGAGGAATGGAGAGAGAGGGAAAGCAAGGGTTACTTGAAGTTAGTGGTTGATATTCTTACCGCTGGGATATAAACTGCCCAAGCGAAATAGGAGGTGCTTCAGATTCAGCAACTTAATGATAACCACCACATATGTAGATTTTTTGTATGTAGATTCGTTCCTATGGCCAGCGAGGGCCCAAACACTCAAATGTCCTCCCGGTTGTCAGCCAAGAACAGAGAACTTATCAAGGACAGTGAAAGTCAGCACCACTGGTCCTAAACCATGACACTGCCCTTGACTCTATCCCACATTAAGTTAAGTGGTCGAGTTACTGTGCCACCCCAAACAAGACATATATGCATATTCCAAATTAAAAATAACAAGGCCTTGTAGACAGATACCTCATCAATATTTAGGAGGAAGAGGGTATCACCTGAGATAAGTGGCAGTCATGGCCAACTTCAACAAAGGAGACAAATCAAATTCAAAGTAGGAGATAGAGAACAGATATGTAGACAGTTTACCAAACAATGCACAGCAACAAGGTTGTTTTATTGGATGACTTTCACTTGCAAATATTGACTGGGACTTGCTCACTACCAAAGGCTTAGACTTAGACAGGCAGAATTTGTGAGGTGTATCTACGAGGGTTTCTCAAAACAGTCTGTGGATACTGGTGTTGGGAAATGAACCTGGCCAGGTGACTGATATTTTAGAGGTAGAGCAAATTGGGGATAGTGATCACAACTCCAAATGTGTTAATGTGTAAGAAGGAACTGCAGATGCTGGTTGAAATGGAAGATAGACACAAAAAGATGGATTAACTGAGCGGGTCAGACAGTATCTCTGGAAAAGGGAATAAGTGAAGTTTCGGGTTGAGACCCTTCTTCAGATTGAGAGTCAGGGGAAAGGGAATCGAGAGATATTGACGGTGATATAGAGAGAGATATAGAACAAACTAGACCAAGTGGACCCGTTGGGCCCAAACCTCTCCTGCATTGGTGCAGCACCCTCTCCTCCCCCCTCCCCCCTCTCCCCCTCCCTCCCTGCCCCCTCCCCTCCCCCTCCCCCCCTCCATCCCCCTCAATCCCCCTTATCGTCCTTCCTACCCCCTCCCTCCCTCCCTAGGAGATCGATTTAAACTTTAAAATGTGAATAACTTTTAAAATATAACACCGATTTCAATGAAACTTCTATCAGCACCAAAGGGACAATGGTGAGTAAGGTGGGCCTAAACTTGTCGCGCTACCGTGTACCGTTTTGGCTGTAATTCAGGAACAAACATACAAACAAACGAGAGTTTTAGTATTTAAATATATAGATAGATGAATAAAAGATATGCAAAAAAGTAACAATGATAAAGGAAATTGTTCGCTGTGGCTCGGTGAAAACAAGTTGCAGACAATGGAACTCACGACGACAACAGTGAAACGAGTATACCAATTAGGGTGGGGGAGGGACGGAGAGAGAGGGGATGCAGGGGTTACTTGAAGTTAGAAAAATCAAGATTTATACCGCTGAGTTATAAGCTGTCCAAGCGAAATAGAAAGTGCTGTTCCTCCAATTTGCATTTGACCTCACTCTGACAATGGAGGAGGCCCAGGACAGAAAGGTCAGTGTAGGAATGGGAAGGGGAGTTAAAATGTTTAGCAACTGGGAGATTAGGTAGGCCCAGGCGGACTGAGCGAAGGTGTTCAGCGAAACGATCCATTCCCGTGCCGAGGGGTTCGGTAGTGGTATGGCCCGACCCTTGGGAGCCGCCGCAGCCCAGTCTACATTTGGTCTCGCCAATGTACGAGTCCACACCAGGAACAACGGATACAGTCGGTGAGGTTGGAGGAGCTGCAAATAAACCTCTGCCTAACCTTTCAGTCCTGGGCCTCCTCCATTGCCAGAGTGAGTGGAATAGGTGTTGAGGCGTTCCTAAAGAGCATTAAGGTGGATACATTTTCAGGACCTGATGGAATTTATCCCAGGTTATTGTTGGAGGCGAGAGGAGATTGCAGGTGCCTTGACGAAGATCTTTGTGTCATCTCTAGCCACAGGAGGGCAGGAGAACAGCAAATGTTTATTTAAGACAGGAAGTTGAAAGAAATCAGGGAATTATGGGACGGTGAGCCTCACAACAGTGGTTGGGAAGATATTGGAGAGGATTCTTCGGGACAGGATTTAATCCAATTTGAAAGACGGTGTTAATTTGGGACAGTCACGGCAAAGTACACGGCCGTGTACACGGTACACGACAGTACACGGCAAAGAAATGTACAACATGCAGTATGTGTATTTCTTTGTAAGTGTATTCTGTGCAAGTGTATCCCGTTTTAGGCAAGGTTGAATTTGTGGCGTTATGAGTTTAATGATGGGTTAGAATAAGTGGAAGACAGGATGCGAATGTTTAGCATTTATTAAGAGTGAATTAATCATCTGTGGTTTCCTTTATTTAGTAGATACTGGTAGCATAGGTGGTGAGAGCAGGTATTAAGGGGGTTTATTCTGGGACGCCAGAATGAACTGCTGAACCTTCCCGAGGTGTCGTGGGCCTAACTCAACTAAACACCAGTGAAGGGAGGTGCCCACTTGATAACCCCAATGATATACCTGCATCCACACAATCAGTTTTTTTTAAATGTGCTTGCGAACATGTAGGTAGCCCCATCTTTTCCCCTTCACTTTAAATCTATGCCATCTTATTCCCCCATCCTAGAAAAAGTCTATGCATTCAACTTTTCACCTTTTCTATTCCACTCAAGATTTTATAAACCTCAATGATATCACCCCTCAGTCTTCCATGTGGTCCATGGAATAAAGTCCCAGCCTGCCCAACCTCTCCCAATAGTTCAGGCTCTGAAGTCCTGGAAGTATCCTCATAAATCTTCTCTGCAGTCTTTCAAGCTGAATGACATTTTTCCTAGAGCGGGGTGCTCAAAATGGAGCACAATACTCTAACTGTGCCCTCACCAATATCTTGTACAATTCTAACATAACATCCCAACTTAAATACCCAATTGAAGATAGACACAAAATGCTGGTGTAACTCAGCGGGACAGGCAACATCTCCAGAGAGAAGGAATGGTGACGTTTCGGGTCGAGACCCTTCTTCAGACTCAATACTCAATTCCCTGACTGATGAATGCTTCTGCACTAACCTATCTACCTGTGACACCACTCAGTAAACTGTGTACTGATACTCTTAGATCCTTCCCGAAAACTTCAACACTGCCCAGGATCCTACTGTGAAGGACCCGACCTGATTTGACTTCCCAAAATGCAGCACCTTGCACTTATCTGAATTGAACTCCATTTGCCATTCCTCAACCCACTTGTCCAATCGACCAGGATCCTGCTGTAATTCTTGATAATTATCTGCACTAACTACTATATCACCCATGTTAGTGTCATCTGCAAACTTACTAATCATGCCTTGCACATTAAGTTGCCAAAAATATATATATTGGGTATGCAATCCATTCTGTCACTTAATTATGCAGAAAAGACATATACATCTCCTGGAGTGTAAGAATTTAAGTCACAATGACTTTTGGATAGGTAGCTCTGGTATCGTACACTATTGGAAATTTTAGAGGACATCGCCTAAACAATAAGTCTCATACAGCAAATCCTAAATAAATATACAAACATTATCTTAAAACATGTAATAATAAAACTGTCAGAAAAACTTGAATGTCTTGGCTGTTAAACATCAAATAAGCCCACTTGAGTCATTCGCGCTCTCTCTCTCTCTCTCTCTTTCAGATATTAGCTGCAAATTTCATTTTAAATCCTGGTTTGCCACTTCTTATTAAGCTGTTTCAAATTTACAGCAAAATGAACCAATTATTAATTGCTGAAGACCATATAAATTGACTTGGAATAATAAATCAATTTCTGCATTCCTATGATCCAAATTGTGCTTTGGTAATGTCATACAATTCCAGCAGATGGCACAGGAGGGATTGTTAAGAGATTATATATCTGCACAAAAAAAGTTTTGATTTGTTGAAGCTATTCGCAGTTCTTTCTATGAAGCTTTGTTATTTGTCCTCCACAGAAACTGCCTGACCCACTGAGTTACTCCAGCACTTTGAGTTCTGCTGAAAACTCCAGCATTTGCAGTTCCTTATTTCTTCATTAATAACAGAGACACAAGGAACTGCAGCAGCTGTTATCTTGAGTAAAACAGAATATGCTGGAGTAATTCTTCAGGTCAGTCAGCACCTGTAGTAGGAATGGATAGGAAATGTTTCGGGTTGGGACCCTTTTTAAGACTGAACAGTCCAGCCCTAAACTTCGCCTATCCATTCTTTCCACACATGCTACCTGACCTGCTGAGTTACTCCAGCACTTTGTGTTTTAATCATTATAAATAACACAACTCTTTTAAAACTTACCTTGATTTTCCCTTTACATAATGTAACCAAAGGAGACATGACTAAGTATTACGGGTGACTCCCCCATCCCTTTAGCCTAATTATTTTGTTTAGTTTAGATACAGCGCGGAAACAGGTCCTTTGGCTTACCAAGTCCGCACTGACCAGCAATCCCCCCACATTAACACAAGCCGACGTACATTAGGGACAATTTACACTTATACCAAGTATAGAAAATCCACGCCAATTAACCTGTAAACCAGTACGTATTTGGAGTGTGGGAGGAAACCGAAAATCTCAGAGAAAACCCACACGGGGACAGGAACATACAAACTCCGTGCAGACAGCACCCGTAGTCGGGATCAAACCAGGGTCTCCGGCGCTGCAAGCGCTGTAAGGCAGCAACTCTACCGCTGCGCCACCGTGCAGGCCTATAATGTATAATAAGGCTTCAGCAGGAGAATGCTACATAGTGATTACATAGTGTGGGACTACAGCATAGATATTTCAGCGATCTGATACACTTAAGTCCTTGATCAACCCATGGTCTGCTAAACCATACCTTGAATAATTAATCAGATGGTATCCAAGTACTGCCAATCTCCTTTTTCAAGGAATTGGATGGGGAAAAAAGACAAAAAATCTAGATCACTAAAAATAAACCATGTCCAGCTCTGCACTATGAATCATATATTCCATATGCTTTCAAATGTTTTGCTGAATCATTTAAAATAATTCATTACTTGAATCATTATCTGTGGAAGGAATGGATAAACATTGACGAAAGGAAATCAAAAAGTAAAAACTGAGAGTAGCAGGCATGAATAGAAACATTTGACTGAAGGTTACCTCGTTTTCAATCTGTGGTATTGAACTAAAAGAAAATTAAGTGTAAATATGAACCTAAATATACAAATTATTCCAGTTGAATCTGTTGAATTGGCTTGGTGCATTTGGAGTCCTTGTAAAACGGATGTTTTCCCTATACATGAGATCATCTTTCGGTACAATCAGAAAAACCAGGAAATAAAGCGGATTCTATCCCTCCCCCCCCTGTAATTTGGAGTTGGATTGAAGTTGAATTGGCTTGGAGCAGTTCAGGTTCAACTCTACTTCACCTGTGCAACGCCAGAAGGCAAACATATGCTGCAATGACTTGACAGTATGAGGTCATCCAGTGCCATGGCACTGCGGCATCATATATCACAGTGTGCTTATCAAAGTTATTGGCCACATCATTCCTACATTCTGAATGTTAAAAAAGCAGGAAAATTGAGAGCTTTTACCTTGTACGGCACATTGCTCCTGCAAATTTAGATTTCTTGAAACGACTTTAAACTACTTACACCCATCATCTTGCCAAGACTAAGGCAATGTTGACACCAAGATGAGCACGATTTGCTTACATTTATATTTGTACTTCAAATAAGCAACAACATGTCCATTTTATTTGTTGAGCCGCATTTATTAATTCACAAACCTTACTAAAAAAAGACAAGGTCAAAAGGAATGAAACCAAAGGAACGGAAGCTGAGAATCCTGGATTTACCCAGAAATCTAGCAGAGGCAATTATTTGGGGCATCTCATTACACCAGAAAAATAGAACAGGTACCTTCTGTAACATGATGCTCATCTTTCCATGTCAGTTCCGTATAATAATGTTCATTTACTTACCTGCAAAAGAAAAACATAAATAATTAGACAAAAATGCAACTAGCAAATGATTAAGTTATTCCTCAGTTTCATTACTAGAAAGACAAAGAAAAAAAGTAACATTGACTAAATTAGCATTTTGATCATAATCACCAACCAAGCAAGATTTGAATACTTTACTCTATTGAACATAGAACAGCACAGGAATGGGCTCTTCGGACCACAATGTTTGTGCTGAACACATTGCCAATTGATCTAATTTGCCTGTACATGATCCATATTCCTCTATTCCATGCACTTCCATATGCTGATTTAAAAGCCCCTTAAATGCCACTATCACATCTGCCTCCACCACAACCCCTGGCATCCCTGGCAGTGCATTCCAGGCCGCCACTACTCTCTGTGTAAAAAACTTGCCCCGCATATCTCCATTAAACTTTTCCCCTCTCACTTTATAGGACATGTGTTGGACATTTCCATCCTGGGAAAAAGGTTCTGGCTCTTTATCCTATCTATGCCTCTCATGATTTTATACACTTCTATCAAGTCTCCCATCTACCTACAACATTCCAGAAAAAATAATCCGTCTATCAAATCTTTCCCTGCAGCTGAAACCCACTAATCCAAGCAGAATTCTGGAAAACCTCCTCTCCAAACCCTCCACGTCTTTCCTGTAATGGGACGACTAGAACGGCACGCAATTCTCCAAATACTTTTTGAGTAACATTTGTAAATCATATGATTTATCAGCATTACTCAGAATTTAAAAAATGGGGATGAATATTAAATTACTTTTAGATTACTTTAGTTTAGAGATACAGCATGGAAACAGGCCCTTCGGCTCACCTACTCTGCGCTAACCAGCAATCCCCACACACTAACAGTATTTTACACACACTGGGGACAATTTACATTCAAACCTGTACGTCTTTGGAGCGTGGGAGGAAGCCGGAGCACCCGGAGAAAACCCACGCAGGTCACGGGAAGAACGTACAAACTCCTCAGAGAAAAGCACCCAAAGTCAGGATTGAAGCCGGGTCTCTGGTGCTATAAGGC
Organism: Rhinoraja longicauda; assembly: GCF_053455715.1. Classification (NCBI taxonomy): domain Eukaryota; kingdom Metazoa; phylum Chordata; class Chondrichthyes; order Rajiformes; family Arhynchobatidae; genus Rhinoraja; species Rhinoraja longicauda. The sequence goes on from NC_135953.1 coordinate 96,175,916, forward strand.
AGCAACTCTTCAGTGATTGAAGGCAACCACTTTGCTGCCTTCAATCAGTTTATTCTGGAGCATTCAGCTAGTTAATACGTATTTCTGAAAACACCAATTCCCGAGGCTTCAAAGTATGTGTACCTCATGCTAGAGTCTTGACAGCGAGTCTTTGGAGACTATCAGATTATGCAAGTCCGCACACAATATCAAATTATATGTTTTTTCATCAATAGACAGCAGAAACCAAGGCTGATGTTTTTACTCCACATCCCTCACATGTGTGTGAGCTCAACTATTAAGCCTTGCTTTCAATCTAACAGCCAATAAGAAGCTCAAGAAATGAATTTACACCCTGCCTCATAGATTTTCATTGGTTTCAGATCGGGCCTTTTAAGAATGAACTTACTGATTTCAAAAGCTAAGTAGAGAGTGGAGTTGTGAAAATTAATGTTCAATTGATCAGAGTTATGATTTCACCGTGACAGAGAAATGATCAGCGTGGCGTCATTCAATTCTAGAATAATCACCGATTCCACATGAAAATCATTCTCATTCATCATAAAGTAAGTGGTTGTGGGGTACTGAGAGCAAACTGCCTTGCAAGATTAAATATGCTTAAATATGCCTGTGTCCTTTGACATATAGCAAAAATGTTTGCAGGACCAGAATTGTTACTGATATTTTTACTTCACATCAATAAACTGTAGTACTAAAGTCCTCAGGAACAGTCATTTAAAAGGAATGAATACCAAATATTATTGCTAAATATTGAATATGTGTTCTATAATCCAAAAGGAAGCATCAATGATATCTAGTTCACAGTATCTTTCAAAGGCAAAAATCTCCACATTTTAAGTCACAGTTAAAAATTATATTGCAAATAATAGACAAATAAAACCTCTGGGTTAAAGGTTTAGCCATGGTTAGTTAGACTATCATTTAAATCTGTTCTCCATTGGCTTTTTGCATTTTAATGATGAAAGTGTTGTTTTCCCATATCCTACCACCCAACCTAGACAAGATCATTGTCATTTGACACTTAAAAGAACCAAAGCCCTCCGTAGAACTCTTCAGGTCTGAAAAAGGGTCTCGACCCGAAACGTCACCCATTCCTTCTCTCCAGAGATGCTGCCTGTGCCACTGAGTTACCCCAGCTTTTTGTATCTATCTTTGGTAAAGAAACTGTATGGTATGCATGCCCTCATTGTTTAGGGCATCAAATATCAGTGTCAGTAGGTCATGACACAGCCGCAATAGACTTTGGTTAGGCCGCATTTAGAGTATAGCGTGCAGTTCTGGTCACCTCATTACTGGAAGGATATGAATGCATTGGAGAGGGTGCAGAAGAGGTTTTCCAGAATGCTACCTGGATTAGGTGGTATTAGCTCTAAGGAGAGGCTGGACACATTTGGGTGTTTTCTCTGGAACACCAGAGGTTCAGGGAAGGACTGGAATATATTGATTTCAGCAAGGCATTTGACAAGGTTCTGCAAGGTAGGCTGCTCTGGAAGGTTATGGGATCCAACGAGAAATAGACGACTGGATAGAAAATTGGCTTTGTGGAAGGAAGCAGAGGATGATGGTGGGAGGTTGTTTTTCGGACTGGAAGCCTGTGTCTGGTAGTGTGCTATAGAAGTTGGAAGATCATGTTGCAATTGCGCAAGGCATTGGCGAGGCCACATTTAGAGTATTGTGTTCACTTTTGGTCACCCTTGTATTGGAAAGATATTGCTAAGCTGGAAAGGGTGCAGAGTAGATTTACAAGGATGTTGCCAGGACTCGACGGCCTGAGCTGTAGGGAGAGGTTTAGCAGACTAGAACTTTATTCCTTGAGCACAGTAGGATGATGGATAATCTTATAGAAGTGTATATGATCATGGGAGGAATACAAAGGGTAAATGCAGAGTCTTTTACCCAGAGGAGGAATCAAGAATCAGAGGATATGGGTTAAAGGTGAGGGGGGAAAGATTTAATAGGAACCTGAGGGGCCTTTGTTTTACACAGCATGTGGTAGCTAAATGGAATGAGTTGGCAGCGGACATAGTTGAAGCAGGCACTATCACATTTGGATAGGTACGTGGGTAGGAGCCAAACACTGGTAGGTGGGACTAGTGTAGATGGGACATGTTGGTCAGTGTAGCAAGTTGGCCAAAGGGCCTGTTTCCACACAGTGTGACTGACTCCCTATGACTATATAACATTAGCCATCTCCCAGTCTTCTGGCACCTCACCCATGGCTAAAGATGATGCAGGTATCTCAGCCAGGGCTTCTGCAATTATGGCTAGAGGCTCAATATCCGTCATCCAGAGCGCCACACTGCTGTCAGTCTTGCCCTTCACTCTAACAGGAACACGCAGGCCTTGACCATTCGTGATCTCACTTTTTAAAAGCCTGCCATTTGTCAGGCATCTGTTTGCCTGCAAGCAAACTACTCCCATCAACTTTTGCAAGTTCGAGCTTAGAACCGTTAAAATTTACCTTTAAAACTTTTAACTTGTTGATCAGTTGTGTCCTTTTCCACAACTTTTTAAAAGCTAATAGAACCACAGTCGCTGGTCGCAAAGTAGTCCCGTACTGACATCCCTGTTGCTTGCCCTGCTCCATTTTCCAAGAGCAGGTCAAGCTTTGTCTTCTATGTAACAGAGCCCTTTATATATTACTAGGGGAAACTTTCCTGAAAAACACTTGACAAATCCAACCCCAATAAATCTCTTAGCACTATGGTAGTCATGGTCTACATAAGGAAACAAAATTTCATCTGCTTCACTACTGCTTTAGATCCCACCCACCTAACAATCTAATTTTAACCCCCCCTAACAGCACAAGTAAATCTGCCTGCCAGTATATTGGATTTCCTGTGGTTCAGGTGTAACCTGTTTCTGTTGTACTGGTCACTTCAGCTCCAGAAGAGATCCCAATAGTCCAAAAATCTGAATCCCAGCCCCCTGTACTAATTCTTGAGCCAGATGTCCTTTCCTTCTATTCCTACTCTCACTAACGTGGAGTGAGGAATAATGACATTATGATTCTCATGGTCCTGCTTTTTAACCTTTTTGCCTAACTCCCAATATTCACTCGGTAGAATCTCATTTTGTTTTCTACCCAATTTGTGCCAATTGTAGAAGGACTTCTGGCTCTCACCCTTCCCTTTGGGAATGTTCTGAAGCAGAGTGGGTATGGCACACCAGCACCTCTAAAAAGTTGAAAGTTAGATAGTGCTGCATGAACAGTGTTAGGCATATCAGAACCTTTTGACTGCAAAAAAACTGACCAGAACTGTACACAGTGCTCCAACTGTGGCTTACCAATGTCTTCTGCAGCTGTTATCAACTCCATTGTTGAAGGCAAGTGTGCCAAACTGGTCCTTCACCACCGTATCTTCCCATGTTGCCACTTTCATGAAATTATGTATATTCCTTCCTCTGTTCTACACTCATGACTGCAAGTCCTGTTCTGGTTTGTTTACTAAAGTACAACATCTTGCACATTTTTGAATTAAACTCCATTCCTCCTCTCTTCGATCCAGTTGACCAAGATCCCATTGTAATCTTAGCTAACATTCTTCACTGTCCACTATACAATTTTAGTATCATCTGCAACCTTTTAGCCAAGTAAGATTTCACTGATACAAATAACATTTATGTGCCCTATATTGTAATTCTATTGCATAATATATACAGAACTAGAATGTAATTCACTTCAGAATGTAATTCACTCCAGGAGAGGTTGGACAAACTTGATAGATTTCTACCAGCTGCAGCACAGTGGTGCATCTGATAGAGCTGCTGCCTCACAGTGCCAAATCACCCGGGCTCAATCCTGACCTTGGGTGTTATCTGTGCGGAGTATGCACGTTCTCCCTGTGACCATGTGGGTTTCCTCTGGGTGCTCTGGTTTCCGGTCACATATCCAGACATCTGGATTTGTAGGTCAATTGTCCTCTGTAAATTGCCCCTAGTGTGCAGGGAGTGGCTGAGAGAGTGGGATAACATAGAACTAATGTGAACGGGTGATCAATGGGCAGCATGGATTCGGTGAAATATATAAGGTAGATAGAGTTTTCCCCCATGGTGGAAATGGTACAATAGACCAAATGGGGTGGGAGGGATGGGGGGGATAGTGTCCGTTATTATCGATTGTTTGCTATAACCGGGTAAGAGATTATTATTGCATGCAGTAAATAGAAAGAATTGCAGATGCTGGTTAATACCCAAAAGGACACAAAGTGCTGGGGTAACTCAGCAGATCAGGCAGCATCTCTGAACATGGATGGGTAACGTTTTGGGTTGGGACTCTTCTTCAGACTGATTCAGTCTGTTGAGTTACTCCAGCACTTTGTGTCATTTTGCTTTAAAACTAAGAGCGCTGAAGCCACTGATGTACATCAGCAAGCCCTTCTTCACCAGCTGCCGCACGGTCCAGTTGATGCAGTGTTGTTGCAGCTCATGTTGTAGCCCCTGCCACCGACAGGATGTTCTCAGTCGATGTGGACCCTCTTCCCTCTCACCAGTGTCACTTCTTTCTGTTGGCTGTCGCTTTGTCCACCCCCACCACCACCTCCTCCTCCTCCTCCCGTCGCTTCCGCCGTTCCCTCCTCCACCACTGCCTCCCCCTGCCCCCGGAATCGGCAACATCTTCCAAGGTGAGTATGTTGACCACTCCGGGGAAGAAGGAGGAGGAGGTGGCGGTGGAGGTGGGGGGTGAGAGGCAGAGTGGACAAAATGGTGGCCAACTGGAAGAAGCGGCAGCTGATGAGGAGGGAACCCCACGGTGGCTGAGGGCGTCCTGCTGGGGGCTATAATGTGAGCCACAACTGGACCATGTGGGCAGCTGGTGAAGAAGGGGTTGCTGGTGCACTCTCTACCCCCTCCACCGTCACCTCCTTCTCCCCCAGAGTCGCTGACATTTTCCACCTTGGAAGATGTTGGCACCTCCGGGGGAAGTGGAGGAAGAGGCCATGGCAGAGTGGACAAAACATTGGGAAAATGAAGGAGGAAGAGACAATGGGGGGGGGGGGGGGGGGGATGGACACAACGACGGTCAACAGAAAGAAGCAGCAGCTGGTGAGGGGGAGGGAGCCTATGGTGACCAAGTGTGTACTGTCGGTGGTGGTGGCCTGAAGAAAGTGCTGTTGGCCAGGGGCTACAACGTGAGCCGCAACAACAACCGCGCCAACCAGACGATGTGGGCAGCCGGGGCTGGAACAGGCTGGAACAGGCTGTGCAAGCCGAGGTCCATCCGTTATAACCAAAATCCATTATAAAGAGGTCTGTTAAAACTGTTAACTGAGGCTTGCATAATCTAGTCGCTAGATTTATTTTGCAGGATTCTTTTTTATATGCGGTTGTCTTAACATTTCTCCTTACTTCCTGTCACTCAGTTATATGTGTGATACTAATGGATCAGCACAAAGCTTTTCAGCAAAGTACAAAGTGAATCCACTGAACGTTGTACCAAGGTCACAGAGAAGTAATGATACACAAGAAATTGGCCCTGGTACACAGCTTCCAGAGGCCCTGGTCCACTCATTGCACTGTTAACCATCTGCTTTAGAGCAACATACTAAATTAAACAAGATTTTATGCTGTTGATGGCTGGGCAGATCTAACAGTCGCAGTTTTTCAGATTTCTTACTGCCAAAGATTCAGGTCTTAAGGAAATAATCAATAAAGGTGGTAGAAGCTGGAAAGAAAATAATTTGATGAATTTCTTTCAAAAAATAACATTCCGCTGTTTCCCAATTATTGGATTAAAGTGTTGTCATTGTTATATATAGTTCTATTTTAACCTGTTATTCAATGGGTAAATCATGTTTGCTTAATCTAATTCCAAATGAAATAAATGAGGAATCAAACAGGAAATCAAATCAATGATAGGAGGACTGAGGAAGTTAATGGAATAAGCAATCAGTATTACGTTCGAAGAGGTGTCAAAGGTCCTGATGTGTATGAAGGTAGACAAATCTCCCGGGCCGAATCAGATATATCCGAGGACACCGTGGGAAACTAGAGAAGAAATTGCAGAAGCCCTGGCTGAAATTTATGTGTCGTCATTAAATACAGGAGAGGTGCCGGAAGACTGGGGGGTGGCAAATGTTATGCCTCTATTTAAGACAGGCTGCAGGGAAAAGGCTGGGAACTATATGCCAGTGAGCTTAACATCTGTTGTTGAAAAGTTACTAGAGAGTATTCTGAGAGATAGGATATACATGCATTTAGATGGACAATGGCTGATTAGAGAGAGTCAGCATGGTTTTTTACATGAGAGGTTGTGTCTCACGAATCTGATTGAGTTTTTTGAAGATGTGACCAAAACGGTTGATGAGGGCAGAGCTGTAGATGTTGTATATATGGACTTCAGCAAAGCATTCAACAAGGTTCCACATGGTAAGCTGCTCTGGAAGATTAGATCGCATGGAATCCAAGGTGAGATAGCTGAATGGATAGAAAATTGGCTTCATGGAAGGAAGCAAAGGGTAATGGTGGAAGACTGCTCCTCGGACTGGAGGCCTGTGACCAGTGGTGTGCCTCAAGGTTCCGTGCTGGGCCCATTACTGTTTGTCATCTATATCAATGATTTGGATGAGAACATACATGGCAAGATTAGCAAATTTGCAGATGATAATAAAAGTGGGTGGTATTGCAGATAGTGAAGATGGATGTCAAAAATTGTGGCAGGATTATGATCGGTTGGCCAGGTGGGCTAAGGAATAGTTGATGGAATTGAATACAGAGAAATGTGAGGTGTGCAATGTGTGCAGTTCTGGGCGCTGTATGGAGAGGGTACAATGAGGTAGGTGCCAGGACTCGAGGGCCTGAGCAGGAGGAGGTAGTTGAGGCAGGGACTACCTAATTATTAATACTTAAAAAGTTATGGAGTTGTGATCGCCATCCCCAGATGCTTTATCCACTGCAACACCAGTCAACAGGCCAGGCTCATTTCCCAATACAAGGTCCAGTATGGTCCTCCTTGAGTCGGACTATCAAGATACTTTTTAAGAAAACAGTTGGTGGTGGGTGAATGGAACGAGCTGCCGGAGGAGGTAGTTGAGGCAGGTATTATTGCAACATTTAAGAAACAATTAGACAGGTACATGTATAGGTTTAGAGGAATATGGGCCAAAAGCATGCAGGTGGGGCAAGTGTAAATAGGACATGTTGGTGGGTGTGGGCAAGTTGGGCCGAGAGCTTGTTTCCACACTGTATGACTTGATGAATCTCTGACTCTACAAGATATAAAGCACCATCATTAGCATTGCAGGTTGCAGACCCATTGTAATTGAAAGAAATTATTGCAATAGATAATGTGGGTAGAGAATGCGAGACAGCTCTTTGTTCAGGACCATGGTGGAAAAAAATGTGAACAGATAAATGGTTCCGTTTAGTATAATTATTTGCCATTACTGAAATTAGATAAAGAATGGATGCAACGTGAAAAGTGGTTTGAACCTAGAACTTGCTATCTCAAAATCAAAAGGTTTTCTTTGTGCCAAGGCTGATGTTGCCATTAGGATTTCTGAAAATCTATTAGGTGTTTGAATATTTCAAGTAGATCCTCTCATAATGTATTTGGATCTAATATAAATAACCCTAGATTTCCAAGCCTTTAATTGATTTCAATTCACTGATACTGTCAGAAATTACAGCACAGCAACAGGCCCTTCAGCCCATGTCGACCTTATTTTCCATCTGTACTTATCTTATTTGTTGGGATTTGAACTATGCCTTGCCTATTTAAATATTTATCTAAATGCTTCTTAATCTCATGTAATTGTATCAGATTCCACCACCTCCTCTGGCATCACGTTGCAGCAATCAACCATTCTCAATGTTAAAAAGAAATTGCCCCACAGATAGATCTCCTTTAAAACTTCGACCTTTCACCTTAAACCTACGACTTATTATTTTGGATACTCCTCCCATAGGAAAAGAATTTTGACTGTCGGCATGGATATGTTGGGCCAAAGGGCCTGTATTCGTGCTGCATGACTCCAACTACCCTATCTGTGTCTCTTGTAATTCATCAGATCACTGCTCAATCTCCTTTATTCCAGAGAAAACAAACCCAGCCGATCCAATCTCCCCATAACTAAAGTCCTCTCATCCAGGCAATATCCTGGTGAATCACCTCTGCATTCTCTCCTGCCCAATCACATCCTTCCTGTAGTGTGGCACCCTGACCTGCGTACAATACTTCAAGTGCACCTTAACCAGTATTTTGAAAAGTCCCATGTTCTTCTATTCTATGTCCTGATCTATGAAGGCAAGCATGAAATATGTCTGAAGAAGGGTTCCGACCCAAACAGTCACCTATCCATTTTCCCCAGAGATGTTGCCTGACCCACTGAGTTACCTGAACATTGTGTGTCTATCTATGAAATAGTCCTTCTTCAGCACCCTATCCACCCGTGTGGCCACTTTCAGAAAATAATGGACCTGGTATAGCTACTGCCTCTCAATGCTCAAGACCTGGGTTCGATCCTGACTTCGGGTACTGTCTGTGTGGAGTTTCCACGTTCTCCCTGTTATACATGGGTCTCCTCAGGGTGTTCCGGTTTCCTCCTACACCTCAAGATGTGCATATCTCTAAATTATCCCTCGCTTGTTAGGAATGGATGAGAATTTGGGATAAGAATGAGTGATCAATGGTTAGCGTGGACTCACCTGCATGCTCATGGGCCGAAGAGCTTGTTTCAATGCTGTATCTCTTAACTAAACTAAATTAAACAAAACTACTCTGTTCTTTTTTTTAAACTTAATTTGTGCATAATTAACTTCTGGAATAGGATACCCAAACTGATTCAATGTTTCATATAATATCTCAGGATTTAGTGATTGTGCCCACAGGAAGTACTGGTGTTTAAGAGAATAATTTTCAGCTTAAGTGACCCGATAACCTATTAGGACAAATTCTACCTAACAAGTCAACCTACTTCTGTTTCAATTAAATGAAAGTTTTTCTTGTAAGCAAACAAGTATTGTGTAAACATGCAACGCACAACAAGGTTGAAGAAGAAGTTATCTGAGATAACAATGTGATCCAGATGAACTCAGGAAGTGAGCCAAGAAATGGCAAATGGAGTTTACTTCAGACAAGTGCAAAATGTTGCATTTTGCAAAGTTAAACCAGGACAGGACTTGCATGGTAAATGGTAGGTCCCTGGAGAGTTGTGGAACACAGAGACCTCAGGGTACAGGTAGTTAATTCCCTGAAAATGGTTATTATAGATAGACAGGCTGCTTGGCATGCTTACCTTCATTGGTCAGGTCATTGAGTACAGGAGTTGAAATGTTGTGTTTTGATTACATGTTGTTCGCCAGACCAGTTTGATTATTGTGTGCAGTTCTGGTCACCCAGCTACAGGAAGGATAGCATTAAGTGGAAAGGGTTCACAAGTTCTGGGAACAAACTGCTTGGTATTTTTCCTCTCCATTTTCCCGCCAAACACCGGAGGGCCAAACACCCAGCCGAGGCCCAAGACCTTTCCATACCTCTGGAGCTACCTCTCAGCAAACGCAGACATCAATGACATAATACACTAATGCCTCCGGATGCCCAGTACAGCTTTCAGTTATCAGGAAAGAAGATCAGAGCCTCAAACCTGACCTCAGCATCATGGTCTACTGGGTAGTGATGATCCTCAACATCCTATGTGCTTTGGGGACACTGACTATCTACAGAAAGCATTTCATATCACTGGAATATCACCAAAGCTGTCTCCACAAGTCCTCCAAATCCATTAACAGTACAAATTAACCAACATCAGTATTCTAACTCAGCCCAATGTCCCTGTCATTAGGGTTTTAGTTACAGTCAACCCACTTTGATGATCGGGTTATGGTATTTCCAGAACTTGACTCCAAAGGCAGGCACTCTATTCACTGAGTGACAGAGAGAAATAGGCCCTTTCGCTCTCAGAGTTCATCAACCTTCTACTTCATATTAATTCTACATCAATCCTAATTTTAGTCTTTCCATGCTCTCAGGTTCTTAGAATTAGTTCCCCACGGATCCTACAACTCATATACACCTTGAGTCATTTACAGTGGCCTATTGCCACAGCATTTACAGTGGCCAGTTACCAACCTGCACAACTTTGGGATGTGATGGGAAACCAGAACAACTGGAGAAAACCCATGCATAGGGTTTAAACATAGGGAGAATAAGCACACCTCACACAGATCACACCCAAAGTCAGGATTGAACGCAGGTCTCTGGCACTTTAAAGCAGCTGCTCTACCAACACCCTTCTAAGTTATTTTCGTGGCAAGAGATTTATAAAAAGGGATATGTATCAAGCAAAAAAAGCAGTGTTGCTGGAGGAACTCAGCGGGTCAGGCAACATACATGGAGGGAAATGGACAATCAATATTTTGTTTAGAGACCCTTCATCTGGACTGGAAAAGGGGAAATCATAAAGGCATTCGACAAGGTTCTGCATAGTAGCCTGCTCTGAAAGGTTAGATCTCATGAGATCCAAGAATAGATAGCTGAATCGATAGAAAACTGGCTTCATGGAAGAAAGCAGAGGGTGATGGTGGAAGGTTGTTTTTCGGACTGGAGGTCTGTGACTAGTGGTGTGCCTCAGGGTTTGGTGCTGGGCCCATTGCTGTTTGTCATCTGTATCACTGATTTGGATTGATGAAGAATGTACGTGGCATAATTAGCACGTTTGCAGATGACACATGTAAGGTGTTGCATTTTGGAAGGACTAACATGGGGGGTCTTATACAGTGAATGGTAGGGCTCTGGGGAGTGTTGTAGAACAGGCAGGTATGGTAGTCAAAAAGGCTTATGGCACATTGCCCTTCCTCAGTCTGAATATTGAGTGTAGATGCTGGGAGGCTATGTTGCAGTTATACTGTATAAAACATTGGTGATGCTGCATTTTGAGTATTGTGGAAATGGTGCAGAGAGGATTTACGAGGATGTTGCCAGGACTTGAGGGCCTGAGCTATAGGGAGAGATTGAGCAGGTTAGGACTCTATTCGTTGGAGCGCAGGAGGATGAGGGGTGGCTCCTGTAGATCCCTTTGATGGTGGAAAGGACCCATGATGGACTGGGCAGTGTTCACCCATCTTTCCCCCTTCACAAACCTATGCCTTCTGGTTCTCGATTCCCCATCTCTAGACAAGATACTCTGTGCATCTATCAGATCTATTCCTCATGATTTTATAAACCTCTATAAGATCACCTTCGTCCTCCTGTGCTGCAGGGAATAGAGTGCCAGCCTGCTCAACCTCTTCCTATAGCTCAAACCCTTGAGTCCTGGCAACATCCTTGTAAATCTTCTTTGCACGCTTTCCAACTTGAAAACTATCCTATAATATGGTGCCCAGAACTGAACACAATACTCCAAATACTCAGTGCTCTGACTGATGAAGGCTAAAGTGCCAAAAGCCTTTTTGACCACCCATCCACCTGTGGTGCCATGCCACATGTTAGACTTTCCAAAATCACAATTCTCTGTTTTCCATCAACCATTCCTCAGTCCACCTGCTCAACCAATCAAGACCCTGCTGTATACCAAAATTCAGAATTTTACATCAAAATTCATATTATGGCACGTAATGCAACTTTTCAGCAAAAAAAAGGTATGCATGCCAAATGCGCATATGCGTTGCGCTACATTCATGTGTGAAAAACGACTATTATTTCCAACAGTCTGTAGTTCTTGGACTACAAGTACAATGTCAGGCATATCATGAGTATATTCTGCTATTTATAGAAAGGTTATTGAAAGGTTATTTATAGAAAGGTTACTTTTTGCAACACAAAGAAAAAATTGTTTGCGAAAAAATGTGAGGCGAAATCGGAATGGCAGAAATGCAATAAGAAAGCGGAAACTTCCCGCCAAATTCGGAAGGGTTGGGAGGGGTGTCACAGGCCTCCAGTCTGAAAAGCAACCTTCTACCATTACCCATTGCTTCCTTCCACGAGCCAATTTTCTATCCATTCAGCTATCTCTCCTTGGATCACATGTGATCTAACATTCCAAAACAGCCTACCCTGCAAAACCTTGTCTTTGCTAAAATCCACATATACAACGACAACTGCCCTCATCAATCTTTTTGGTCACATTTTCAAAAGACTCAATTAGATTCATGAGATATGACCTCCCACATACAAAATCATGCTGACTATCCATAATCAGCCTTTATCCATCTAAATATACGTATATCCTATTCCTCAGAACACTCTCCAGTAAATTTCCGACTACAGATGTTAAGCTAACTGGCCTATAGTCCCCAGCCCTTTCCCTCCTGCTCGTCTGTATTTAAAGACCACTCGCAGGGCTCTCGCAATTTCCTCTCTAGTTTCCCACTGTCCTCGGATATATATGGAAGACTTTGCCTTCCATCACAGTGAGGGTATGCCTAGAGCAATCACTGTGATGGCTGTTTGTGTAAAAAATTATATCTGTGTATCTTGTGCTTTTTAATGTCTACTGCCGGACCCTGACGTGAGAGGACGCTGGCGTTGTGTATTCGCCGCTTTTCCGTCAGGATAGTTTGTCTGTTTGTTTCTATGTTAATTGTTTTTGTAAAGCGCTTTGAGCATGCGATAAGGCGCTATATAAAATAAATGAATTATTATTATTATTATTATATGATACGACTCAGGAGATTTGTCTACCTTCATATGCATCAGGAGCCTCAGCATCACAAAGGTGCAAAGAACTTGGCAGTGCTGGTGCAGGATTCCCAAAAAGTAAATTTGCAAGTCGAATTAGTAATAAGGAAGTCAAATGCAATGCTCGCATTTATTTCAAGAGGACTAGAAGATAAAATCAGGGATGTAATGCTGAGGCTTTATAAGGCACTGGTCAGCCCACATTTGGAATATTATGAGCAATTTTGGGTCCCATATCTGAGGAAGCATGTGCTGACACTGGAGAGAGTCCAGAAGAGGCAAACGAGAATGATCCCAGAAATGATTGGGTTAACATATGCTGAGCGTTTGACGGCACTGAGCCTGCACTCGCTGTTATTTAGATAGATGAGGGGACACCTCATTGAAACTTTCTGAATACTGAAAGCTCTGGATAGAGTGGATGTGGAGAGGATGTTTCCACTAGTGGGAGAGTCTTGGACCAGAGGCCATAGCCTCAGATTAAAAAGACGTACCTTTAGGAAGGAGATGAGGAGGAATTTCTTTAGTCAAGGGCTTGTGAATCTGTGGAAATGATTGCCACAGTAGGCTGTGGAGGCCAAGTCAATGGATATTTTTAAGGCAGAGGTTGATCGATTCTTGATAAATACAGGTGCCAGGGATTATGGGGAGAAGGCAGGAGAAAGGGGTTGAGAGGGAAAGAGATCAGCCATGATTGAATGGCAGAGCAGATTTGATGGGCTGAATGGCTTAATTCTGCTCGTATCATTTATGAACACTTATGGACTGCTCTAAGTTCCTCAGTCCTCCCGTTTTTCCCCTTAAGAGGTTTCAATCTCTGGATTACCCCTTTCACCTCTAGATCTCAGGCAATTGCACCCTCTTACTCATTAGTCTCTGTTCTCCAACCTTCACCATTCCTCCATTTCACCCAGGTTCTGATCAAAGTTCTGGACTGCTGGTCCTCTCTTCCCATTCAACCTGACCCCTGCAAAAACCACCCTTAATGTGCAATTGCGAATGCACAATTAATTGCCAATTGACCATTTTGTGCCTGATGCTTTCGACCTCAGAAGCTATTGAATTTTGCAACGGCAGGCTGACCACCTAAATATTTCATGAGCAATTGCCCTTTATCAGGCTTTCAATAACCCAGATCAAGGCCATATCACTTCAATACTGAAGTAAATGTCGGGTTGATGGAATGGTAAAAGCTTCCAGAAACTGAAGGTAAGCAACTCTTACATTAAATTAGGAAGAAAGTGATCAAGATCAAGAAAAAGCTTTAGATAATAAAAAATCAATAATAAAGTTATTTCAAAGAAATGGCCTTCATTGTGTGGAATATCTTTGCAATTAAATAATGAATAATAAATGATGCATGCATTATAAAAGTGCCAAACTTAAAGTACAGATATATAATTCCACAACCAAATGTAATCATATTTTAAGTGTTATAGTGTTCCTGTTAAAGTGAGTGAAACATTTGAAAGCTCTACGCCAAACATGACGCCAAGCTAAATTAATCTCATCTGCCTGTACATGATCCATAGCCCTCTATTCCCGGCATATCCATGTGCCTATCTAAGAGCATTGCCAATGCCACTATCGTATTAGCCTTCAACACTACCCTGGCAGCACATTCCAGGCAGCCACCACCTCCAGTGTAAAAAAAAATTGTTGGGTACATCTCCTGTAAACCTTGCCCCTTTCACATTAAAGCTGTGCCTCTAGTCTTTGACATGTCCATAAATGTGTCATAAAGTCATACAGCACAGAAACCGGCATTTCTGCCCAAATTGTCCATGCTGACCAATTCTACACTAGTCTCCGTTTGACCCGTATCCCTTAAAACGTTTCTTATTCATATACCTGTCCAAATACCTTTTAAATGTTGTTATAGTACCTGCCTCAAATACATCTACCGGCAGCTCGTTCCATATACCCACCACCCACTATGTGAAAAAAGTTGCCCCATCAGATTCCCATTACATTCTTCCTCTCTCATCTTAAACCTATGTCCTCTGATTCTTGCTTCTGCAACTCTGGGTAAAAGACTGTGCATTCACCCTTTCTATTCCCCCATGATCATATATACCACTACAAGATCACTCCTTGTCCTCCTCTGTTCCAAGACCTTGCCTGCTTTCCCAGGTTGGGTAGACTTAACCTGCAACTACAGCTCAAACACCTCAAGTCCTGGCAACATCCTTGTAAATCATCTCTGCGCTCTTTCTAGCTTAACAACATCCTTCCTTACAGCAGGGTGACCAAAACGGAACACAGTACTTTGGCGCAGAATCAGGCCAATTGCCCCATCCAGTATACTCCGCCACTCAATCATGGCTTATCAAATCTTACCAAACATTGAAGTCAGCCCAACTGGCCTATAGTTTCCCCTCTTTTGCCTTGCTCCTTTCTTGAACAGTGGAGTGACATTTACAATATTCCAGTCCTCTGGGACCACTCCTGACTCTAGTGGTTCTTGAAAGATTACTACTAATCTCCACAATCTCTCAAGCTACCGCTTTCAGAAATCTGGGGTATAGTCCATCTGGTCCAGGTGACTTATCCACCTTCAGACCTTTCAGCTTGTACAACTGTAAAATAACAACCCAACTTCTAGACTCAATACCCTGACTGATGAAGGCCAATGTACCGAAATCCTTCTTGACCACCCTGTCTACCTGTGATGCAACTTTCAAGGAACTATGTACCTTTGCTCCTAGATACTTCTGCTCTACAACACTCCCCAGGGCTCTGCCATTCATTGAGTAGATCCTACTCTGATTTGACTTCCCATAATGCAACACGTCGCACTTATCTGCATTAAACTCCATTAACCATTCTTCAGCCCACTTGCCAAACTGATCAAGATCTTGCTCTAAATGTTGATAATCATCTTCGCTATATAAGACACCATGTGTTACAGCACTTACTTTGTGTTTTAATTGTAATTTTAGTATCATCTACAAACTTATTAATCATGTCATCTACATTCTCATCCAAATTAGCTGGAGAACCCTGTGTCATATAGTCATAGTGTCAAACAGCCTGGAAACAGGCCCTTTGGCCCAACTTGCCCACACCGACCAACAAGTCCCATCTACACTAATCCCACCTGCCTGCTTTTGGCCCATATCCCTCCAAACCTGTCCTGTCCATGTACCTGTCTAATTGTTTCTTAAAAGTTGCAACACTCCCTGCCTTAACAACCTCCTCTGGCAGCTCGTTCCGTATATTCACCAACCTTTGTGTGAAAGACCACCCTTGTGGTCTAACCAAAGTCTATCTGTTGCTGTTTGTGTGGCCACTTTCAGGGATTTATGGACTTGGACCTCAAGATCCCTTTGTACATTAAACATATACTTTCCCTTTGCATTCAACCTCCCATTGTGCAACACCTGAGGCCAAGTCTTTGGGTATTTTTAAGGTGAAGATTGAGAGATTCTTGATTAATAAGGGTGTCAAGTGTTATGTGGAGAAGGCAGGAGAATTGAGTTGAGAGGAAAGGACAGATCAGCCACGATTGAATGGTGGAGGAGACTCGATTGGCCAAATGATCTAATTCTGCTCCGATGACATGAACTTCTGAACCTCACACCTACATGGATTGCATTCCATCTGCCAATTCTCTGCCCATTTCTGTAGTTGATCATCGATCAATATCCCATTATATACATTGACAGCCTTCCTCACAGTATGCAACTCCAGCCGTCTTGGTGTCACCTGCAAACGTACTAACCAATCCATCTACATTCATGTTTGTCATTTATGACAAATAACAGAGGTCCCAGCACAGAACCTTATGGAACTGCATTGGTCACAGACATGCAGCCTGAATAACACCCTTCCACCACCACCCTCTGTCTGCTATTAGTAAGCCAGTTCTGAATCAATACAACCAAGTCACTGTAAATTTACCCACCATCCTATACTCAGTCACCTACATCACATCCTCTAAATATTTGATCAACCTAATAAGACATGACCTGCTGCATACAAAACCATGCTGACTCTCCCTAATTAGCCCATTTGCCTCCATATAGGAATAAATCCTATCCAAATGTATCCTCTCCAATAGCTGTGAGGTTCACAGTCCCATAATTCACTGGATTCTCTACTTCCTTTCTAAAACAAAGGAACAACATTGGCTACTCTACTGTCCTCCAGGACCTTGCCTGTGGCTGGAGAAAATACAACGCTCTTTGTCAAGGCTCCAGCAATCTCCTCTCTTGCCTCTCTTTATAACCTAGGATAGATTCTATCAAGCCCTCGGGATTTATCCAACTTAATGTTCTTCAAGAGTCACAACACCACTTCCTTAGAACATACAACAGTACAGCACAGGAACCTCACTTCAACCCACAATGTTTATGCCAAACATAATGCTAAGTTGAACTAAATTCATCTGTCTGTACATGATCCATATCCCACTATTCCCTGCACTTCCTTGTGCCTATCTAAAAGCCTCTTAAACACCATTATCATATCTGCCTCCACCAGCATTACTGGCAATGCATTCCAGGTCCCCACTACTCTGAGTGAAAAAAACTCCTGCACATCTCTATTAAACTTTCCTGCTCTCGCCTTATAGCTATGCTCTCTAATGTTGGTTATTTTCACCCTTGGAAAAAGTTTCGGATTGTCAACCCTATGTATGACTCACAAAATGATATATATTTCTATCAAGTTTCCTCTCAACATCCCAGAGAAAATAATCTATTCAACCTCTCCCTAGCTGAAGCCCTCTAATCCAGACAGCATTCTGGTAAATCTTCTCTTTTATTTCGCACTCCTCTTGTGTATTAATATTCTCCACACTGATCTCATAGTCGTCCATGTCCTTCTCCTTGGTGAATGCAAGTGCAAATTACTCACTAGTATCTCGTAAATTAATCTAATTTTCTATATTTGAATGAAAGACTGGATTTTTTTTCCTGGTTAAGAATGGTGCCAGAAGTGTATTGAAACTGGACTTCTGTTTGATTCTGCCTTATTTCTAAGAGTCATGAATAGTTTTAGAACTCTAGTACCATAGAGATTTGCTGTCCAGTCAAGTCCATTCCTGTCCATGCTGGTCACAATTACTATTTAAAGTACTGGCGCGGTACGATGGCACGGCGGTAGAGTTGCTGCTTTACAGCGCCAGAGATCCGGGTTCAATCCTGACTATGGGTGCTGTCTCTATGGAGTTTTACGTTCTCCCCATGACAGTATGGGTTTTCTCCAGGTGCTCCGGTTTCCTCCCACACTCCAAAGACATACAGGTTTGTCGGTTAATTGGATTTGGTAAGAATTGTAAATTATACCAGGTGTTTAGGATAGTGTTAGTGTACGGGATGATGGCTGGTCGGTGCGGACTCAGTGGGCCAAAGGCTCTATCTCCACACTGTTCTCTAAACTAAAAATGAATTTACAGTTTCTTGAGGAGTAACTGTGCAGATCAAGTGTTTATTCAAGTACTACTTAAATATGATGATTTCTCACATCCATCTTTCAGGCAATGAGGTCTATACCAGCATTCGGTATAAAACCTTGTTCCATTACAAAACAATAAAACGTTTGTAACTAATTGTAACTAATTGATTTTTTGTTGTAAAAGATCATTGAAACTGAAAAAAAAAAATCATAGTGGAAAAAAATAAATAAGACTGAGGCACAAGAAACTGCAGATTCTGGAATCTAGAGCAAAAAACAACATGCTGAGGAACTTTGAGGCAGCATCTGTGGAGGGAATGACAGTCTGAAGAATGCTCCTGACCAGAAAGATTATCTGCCCATTCACAAATGCTGTATGACCCGCTGAGTTTCTCCAACATGTTTTTTGCTGAAAAAAACCCTCAATTTTACTGTCCCAATCATGTTCATACGTGATAGGAGCAGAATTAGGCCATTCGGCCGATCAAATATACTCCGCCATTCAATCATGGCTGATCTATCTCTCCCTCCTAACCTTCCTCTCCGTCTTTCTCCTGCCTTCTCCCCATTGCCCCTGACACCCGTACTAATCCCCAGGTATGAATCCTCATTTTGAGCTGGTATAAGATGGGAAGGAATAAGATTTCCCAGTGCTTGTCTAGACACACAGCAGAGTGACAGATGGACCAGCAGATGTCACTCAGTCTGTCCCAGATTCAATGGGTATACACATTTTGCATTTACCTCTCTGGAACCATCTGTATAAACAACTTGGTGTCAACCTGTTCTAAATAAACTAATTGGAAATATTGATTAAAAAACTGTCCAAATATTTCATTTCTCTTATGAAATATTTCATAAGAGAATGTATTCACAGTTGTGATTTGACAAAGTCCCAGATGGTAGACTGACCAGAAGGTTAGAACACACGGGATCCAACATAAGCTCGGTGAATTGGATCCAAAATTGACTTGATGAGAGGTGGCAGAGGCAGATGGAATTTAATCCCGACAAGTTTATGGCGATGCATTTTGAGAGGTCCCATGGGAGGAGAGGACACATACAGTATATGGTAGGGTACCAAGGAATGTTGATGAACAGAGACCTTGGCGTTCAAGTCCATAGTTCACTCAAAGTAGTTGCACGGACAATAGGGAAGCGAAGGCAGCATATGGCATGCTTGTCCCCATAGGGCAGGGCATAAAATGTAAAAGTTCGATGCTATGTTACAACCGTACAAAATATTGGTTAGAGTGCACTTGCAGTATTGTGTATAATTCTGGTCAGTACACTGGGTGGCGCCACCAGCAGTGGCTGCCTCGCCAACAGTCTGCCTGTCCTTTCTTCTTTTTTGTTATTTTTATTATGTGTTAAAAAGTATGTTTTAGTGTTTCATGGTTTGTTTTATGTGGGGGTGGGGGTTGGGGGAAACTTTCCTTCAATCTCTTACCTCGATGGAGATGCAATTTTTTTCCGTATCATATCTCCATACTGCGGCCTAACATTGTGGAGTTGGCGGCCTTTCCTGGAGAGTGACGGGCTCTCCAAGCCGTGGGATTTTAACATAGTGGAGCTTGCGATCTCTTTGCCGGGGATCGAAGCTCCAACGCGGACCCCCGTGCACTTTAACATCGTGAAGCCTGCGGTCTTTGTTAAGAAGAGGCCGACTCGGGAGCTCCAAGCGGCGGAGAGAGTTTCAAACGCCCCGACATGGGAGTTTCAATCACCCCGACGGGGGCTTCGATCGTCGCCTGCGGGGGCTTTGATCGCCCCGACTGCGGATGGTTTGATTGCCCCGAACACGGGAGAACAAAGAGGAAGGAGATTGAACTTTATCGTCTTCCATCACAGTGAGGAATATGGAATCCACTATGGTGGATGTTTATGTTAACGTTTATGTGGTTATGCGTCTTGTTGCTTTTCACTTAGTATGGCTGTAATTTCACTGTACCTTAATTGGTACATGTGACAATAAACTGGCCTTGACCTTGACAAAAATAGATGTGACTGGCTGGGAGATTTATCCAGGAGTTTCACCAGGATGTTGCCTGAACTGGAGGGCTTGAGTTATCTGGAGAGATTGCATGGGCTGGGTTTGTTCTATCTCGAGTGCAGAGGATAAGGGGTGATCTGACAAAGCTATATAAGATTATGGGAGGCTGAGATTCATTGATATCTGGATTCATTGAATGTATTGCTGGAGGAGGTCATGGAATCAGAAGCAAATCATTATGTTTAAGAAACAGGCACTTAAATAGGGAAGACATTGAAATATATGGTCCCAATCTGGGCAAATGGAATTAGATTTGATGGGCAAAAAGGTTGGCATGGATGTGATGTTTTCTGTATAGTATGCTGTGATTCTCTGATTATGTTAAGCTTATTATAGGCCGATAAATGTAAAAGGTGGAAACAGCACCAATGTTTTCCCATTGGACTATTTGTTCTACACAAAGCGCTACAAATTTGCTAAAATGAATCTAACGCATCCTCATCAACCTGTCTGTGACAGACACATTGGTAAGAAGTATCGCAGAGCTAACGAAGGTCAGCTGACACAGAGCGGTTCCTTTACCTCGAGTTCTCTTTATCAAATCTGGGATTGCTAGGTTCTTGATTAGGAAGGGCATCAAAGGTTATTGAGAGAAGGCAGGAGAATGCAGTTGAGAGGGAAAAATAGATTTCATTTAGTTTAATTTAGAGATACAGCATGGAATCAGGCCCTTCAGCCCACCGAATCCCCACCGACCAGCAGTACCAGCACATTAACACGATCATACACACACTAGTGGCAATTTACATTTATACCAAGCCAATTACCTAACAAACCTGTACGTCTTTGGAGGGTGGCAAAAAACCGAAGATCTCAGAGAAAACCCACGCAGGTCACAGGGAGAATGTACAAACTCCATACAGACAAGCACCCATAGTCAGGATCAAACCCAGGTCTCTAGCGCTGTAAGGCAGCAACTTTATCGCTGTACCAGTGTGCCACCATGATTGAATGGCAGATTCGACTCGATGGGCTGAATGGCCTAATTCTGCTCCTATATATTTTGATGAGCATAACATCAAAGGTGGGAAAGTTACTGGAAGAAATCTTGAGGGACAGGATTTATTTGTATTTGTTGAGGCAAAGACTGACTTGGGACCATCAGCATGGCCAGACACAAGGCAAATCCGTTTTCAGGCATTTGACTTTTTTTGAAGTGATCAAGAGGATTCGCTAAGGGCAGAATCATAGACATTATCTACATGGGCTTTAAAAAGCTTTCGACTTAAAAAGGTCCTGTGTGGTTGGCTGGTCCAGAGGGTTGGAACACATTGGATCCAGGGTAAGTTAGCAAATTGGATACAAAATTGGCTTAGAGGTAGGAGGCAGAGTGTGAGAGCGGAGGGTTGGAGGCCTGTGTCTAGTGGGGTACCACATGGATCAGTGCTTGATCATTCATTGTTTGTCATATATATGGCTGAGAATGATTTGGATAAGAATGTAGGTGATATGATGAGAAAAAAAATACTTTAAATTGGTAGTCTTGTGGATAGTGAAGGTTGTGGAATGGCAGACTGAATTTAACTTATAGAAACTTCTGGACAAGTAGAAAGTTATAGAGTTTGGGAAGATAAACCAGGGCAGGCACATATTGAAAGGCAGGTCCCTGCAGCATGTTGTAGAACAGAGAAACACATACCTAGTACCTAGTTCCCAACAATGGGAATATAAGTAGAGAGGGTGGTGAAGAAGGCATATGACACACTTATTTTCGTTGGTCAAGGCATTTAGTACAAGATTTGAGACATTATGTCGCAGTTTTACAAATTGTAGGTTATGCTACACTTGGAGTATTGTGAGCAATTCTGGTCACCATGCTATTAGAAGAGTATGATTAAGGTAAAGAGGATGCCGAAGAAATTCACAAGGAATGGAGGGCTTGCAATGTCAGGAGAGATTGGATAAGCTAGGTCTGTTTTCCCTGGAGTGAAGAAAGCTGAGAGGTGACAATGATAAAGAATATAGAAAACTATGGGAGGCAAAGTCGTGTTTATTGTAAAACTAAAGAGCATAGTTTAAGTTGAGTGGGAAGTTTAAAGAGAATCTGAGGAATAAACTTTTCACACAAAGAGTATCTGGTGTCTAGAATGGGCTGCCAAAAGGGGTGGTGGAGGCAGGGACATTTAAGAGGTATCTGAAAATGTATTCCATTTGGTACATGAATGAGCATGGCATAGAGGAATGTGTAATTAATCCAGGCAGATAGGATTAGGAATAGATAGACATGATGGTTGGCATAGACATGGTTGGCAAAATGGCCAATTTCTATGCTGTACAATTCTATAAAATGAATCGTTTAAAAAAATGTCAAAAGGGTCATAAAGAGTACTAGTCTTGGAAAATGAGATCCTAAGGGATTAAATTAATTATCATTTGCATAAGCAAGGCAATTAATAACTAGGGGTCTTGCTTTCATCTATTATGCAATAGAGAAATACTTATCCTTCAGGCAACCAAGAGAGAATGAGATTGTAATGTTGTAACTTCCAGTCTGTGTTTTGTTCAAAAACTTAAAGGGGGCCAATAGAGGAGCAAGGATAGTGAAAATTGGGGATAGGTGCAAAGATGAAAATATGTAGAAAGAAAATAAGAAATTATGTCACTGTCCCTTCTGTATTATGTTCCCTGATTTCTGGCTAATGGAAATGCAGATGGAATGGTACAAGTGGTTATTGTCCAAGCCATACCCTCTGCCACTCTGACTGCAGGACAAAACACATTGGCAGTTTAGCCAGCATGGGGGTGAAGTGCATCAGTACATTGCAGGGGAACCAAATCCCAAAATTATTCTACTGGTTTGGAAAGGTACACTTCAAATATTATATTTGGTTTTAGTTCATTCCAGAAAAAAAGCTTGATTGAACCCAAAGAATTTAAGATTCTTAGTGGTAGCTGAATTAGATAATCCCCAAAAACAAACTTTTAATGCAGTCAGCAAGCAAACTTTGCATTGCATTTGCATTAATCATAATTAAATAATTGCAGTGCGCGGCCAGTAGTCACCACACCTTCAAATGGGTGCAAATCTCAGATCAGGACCAAAGTACAGTGCGAGCTTTACTTAAAGTTAGTTGGTACCACTTAAAAAGAAAATGAACTGTGTGCTGGTAGTTCTAGTAGTGATTCTAGTGCACCAAAGTTAATAATGACAGTCATTCTAGTGCACCAAAGTTAATGGGAGAATGTAGCTCCTAAGACTTTTAACACTGCACCAGATGCCCCCCTGGCAGCAAGACAGAAAAGAGTTCAACATGTCCATCACACAATATATCCAAAAAAGCCAGAGTTAATAACCAAGGTTATCAATGTCAATGATGAAGTTCGAAGCACCGTGATGCAGTGCCTCGAGAAACCTCACGTGTACGGTCTCAGGTCACTGAACACATTTTCAACTTCTATTTCCTGTGATCTGCACCACTAAGTTCAGACATTGCAGACAAGTGCAAACCAAGTGCCAGTTGCGTTCTGTCTAAGCGTCCGAGGGACAGGTTATACAATAGTGCTGAGTTTATATCAGCAGTTTCATATGACAACATACAAAAGGGGAAGTCTGTAGGCGCAAAGTCCTAGGGATGAAGTTTATCTATTCCACAATATAGTGGACTACTCCATCACTACCTGTACATCTAACCATAAAGCCTTTGATAGCCTTCAGCTTCCAATGAAGCACAACGAGTAAAAGTCACCAAATATCTAGGTCGCATATTAGTTTTTACCATAGAACAGAGCATAGAACAGTAGAGCACAAGAACAGGCCCTTCCAACCACAATGTCTGTGCCAAACATGATAGGAAGGCAATCACATATTTACCTGCACATAACCCATATCGCTCCATTCCCTGCATATCCATATCCAAAATCGTTTAAATGCCACTAACATAACTACCACACCCGGCAGTGCATCCAGGCATTCACCACCCTCTTCAGTAAAGGATCTCAAAGATTTTGATAGAAGTTGTTTTCAATTACATTCTTGAATGATCGATCCCTTAGTTTGAGATAATAACTTCTTGCTCATGACAAATCAGCCAAGGAAAATATTATCCCTGTATCTAACCTGTCAAGCCCCCAGGAATGTTGTACAGTTTATTGAGATCACTTCTCCAATGAGTCTGAAGAAGAATCATTGACATGTCTAATAACATCGAGGACCATGTTTCTATTGAAGTAAAGAAATCGAATTTTGCTTTACAAGTTGATGAGTCAATCCAAATTAGCGGCCAATCACAACTACTAGCATTCATTTGTTTTGTCCAAGGAACTGAAATTATAAACCATTTTTTATGCTGTAGAGAGCTTCAAGAACACACCAGAGGTCAAGATAGATTTGATACTTTTACTGCTTATTAAGAAAAATTTGGACTTTCATGGCAGTCATGTGTTGGTGTTTGCACAGATCGTGCTACATTCATGGTAGGCCACATCAAAGGTTTAGTTTCAATGGCAAAATAACAAAATCTGAATATGATATCTACTCATTACTTCACAAAATGCTGGAGTAACTCAGCAGGTCAGGCAGCATCTCAGGAGAGAAGGAATGGGCGACGTTTCGGGTCGAGACCCTTCCTGTTGCTCTACTCTTGCTTATTACATAGATAGACCCTTACTGGAAAGACGCTGGAGACAGAATTGACGTCTGAGTTAGATCAGCCTACCTTAATGGTCAATTTTGTGAAATCATGACCCCTAAAGATATGGCTCTTTAAACAGCTTTGTAAACTTATGCATTATGAATGCCTGATTTTACAAACAGAGGTAAGGTGCCATCGGGTAGCACCACCAATGGCTGCCTCGCCAACAGTCTGTCTGTCCCTTTCTTCATCGTTGTTTTTTTAGTATGTGTTAAATGTACGTGTTTAGTGTTCTTTAGCTTGTTTTATGTGGGAGGTGGGGGTAGCGGTTGGGGGAAACTTTTTCTAATCTCTTACCTCGACAGAGATGCAATTTTTTTCCCTATCGTATCTCCGTCTGCACTGCGGCCTAACATCGAGGAGTGGCGGCCTTTGCTGGAGACCGACCGGAAGCTTCACCGTGGGTGTCTGCGGACTTAACATCGTGAAGCCTGCAATCCTTTTGCCAGGGGTCGACCTATGAGCTCTACTGCGGGTGCATGCGGACTTTAACATTGTGGAGCTCGGGGTCTCTGGTCAGAGACCAACTTCTGGAACTCCAAGCCGCAAGAGCTTTGACCACCCCGACGTGGGAGCTTTGATCGCCCCGATGTGAGAGTTTCGATTGCCCCGATGCGGGGTTTTTGATCGCCGGCTGCGGGCGCTTCAATCGCCCCGACTGTGGATGGTTCGACTGCCCCAACCGCGGGAGAAGAATGAGGGAAGAAGATTGGACTTTCCTTCCATCACAGTGAGGAATGTGGGGAGTCCACTGTGGTGGATGTATATGTTAACTTTTATGTAGTTGTGTGTCTTGTTGCTTTTTTATGGTATGGCTGTATGGTAATTCACAAATCACTGTACCTTTTGGTACACATGACAATAAAAGACCTTTGAAACCCGTGAAGTGGGAAAGTGTTTGCTCGCGTTTATGAGCTGAAAGATGAACTGATAGTATTTTTTTTAATGTGAAGGAGACAAGAGGTTTTATTAATATCTCAGCAGTGAACTTTGGTGTGCCGAGTTAGCTTACCCGGCAGAATATTTGGGCCTCTGAACAATGTGAATACCAGTAAGCAAGGGCGAAATGAAAACATCCTCACTTCAAAAGATAAGTTACTGACATTTTTAAAAACTGTCTGTTTGATTAAACAGAACAAGGCAGGGTAATTTTGATATTTTCCCAGGCTAATATAAAAGATATTGCTGGGCTCGCAATGGAGTATGTGGAAACACTGAAGACAACATCCAACATTACTTTCCATCGTTGGTGACGGAGGGTTTTGACATGATAAGAAATTCTTTCATGCTTGTTTCATCTGACTTGGAATTTACAGTAACTGAAGAACAGCTAACAGCTATTTCAAGTGATTGCAGTCTGAAAATGTAACACACGGAAGGAAGTACCCTTTGACACATTCTGCATTTCCGTTAAAGATGAAAATTCTGAAATCTCTAATTATGCTTTCACAGTTTTGATGCAGTTTCCCACAACCTATTGGTGCCAGTTTGGATTTTCAATACTCATGAACATCAAATGCAAAAAGAGGGAAAGACTTCTCCACGTTGAAGAGGAAATGAGAGTCTGTTTATTTCAAATACGTCCTAATATCCAAAAAATTGCCCCAAAAAATCAAATGTCTGCATCACTTTAAAATAGCTCCATTTGAAAAATTAGGTAAAAATAAAATATTTCCTTTGTTTGGATTAACTGTATGCTTAGAAGTGATAGCATTTTTTAATTCAGATAATATTCAGAAAATAAATATTCTTTATTCAGAATATCCACAAATTAATGTATTTCATGTTTCGAATAAGAAAACCGGTCCATTTTTTGGTTGCTAAGTCAAACGTGTGCGCTGCAAGGTTAACATTATTATATGTGTGTACCGTGAGCACAAAAGGTTTGGGAACCGCTGGTCTAGGAAGTAATTCAAGAGAGAGCTAGACAGAGCTCTTAAGGATAGCGGAGTCAGGGGGTATGGGGAGAAGGCAGGAACGGGGTACTGATTGAGAATGATCAGCCATGATCACATTGAATGGCGGTGCTGGCTCGAAGGGCCGAATGGCCTCCTCCTGCACCTATTGTCTATTGTCTAATTCTGGACTGGCTAGTATGCTGAGAAACATCTCAAGAACACTCGTATTAAGGACAGAGTTGGAGCTGCAGAGTTAATTGTTGTGTCCTTTTTATGGACATTGATATCCTTCCTATCCTTGACTAGGTCACCTCTACTTGATTCAGTAAAATGGGCCCTCGAGTGTTTGTGCTATAAAGTAATCTTAATAGCACGCCCTGGGTGTTAATGAGACAAGTTTTCTAGTGTTCCTTCCACCCATCTGTTCTTTTTATAATATGCCTTTTTGTAGGATCTCAGTCTTTGGATGCCTGTTGAGCTTTTCCCCACAATCTTCATGGAAAAAATGTGGCCAACTGCTTTTGTTTTATAAAACTGCACAAAAGGGTTAAATCAGAGATCAAAGTAAACTACTGAATTTGGGAATGGTTATTTTCATTTTGAGATAAAAAATGGAAATAGGCTTTGCAACCCACCAAGTCCACACCAACCATTATACTATCTCATTATAATGTGATCGACCTAATCACACTAGTTCTATGTTATCCCACTTTCTCTTTCACTCCTTACACACTGTGGGTAATTTACGGAGGGTTGTGGGAGGAAACTGGTGCACCCAGAGGAAGCCCACGTGTTCACGGGAGAACGTGCAAACTCCACACAGATAGCAGCTGAGGTCAGCATTGAACCCGGGTCTCTGGCTCTGAGGCAGCAGTTCTACCAGCTGCACCACTAAATGCCCTTCCACTGTGTTACAGCAAATGTCAAACATAATGGCAATAAAATGTCAATTTTCTGGTTGTTCTCCCTCCCTATGATAAATAGGAATTTTCCTTACACCAACTCGGTTCATGGTGGTTTTTTCATTTATTATTTACAGATCACAAATTACTCCAGGTCTTGAACTACAGTTTAAGTGCAGATAGTGTTTGAATTCAGAAGCTGTAGCTTGCAAAATGTACTCACTGACATCAGAATGACATTATGGCATTCACCTGGCACTTAATGGTTTCCTGTCACCAGGGAAAGAGTCCTTCCTGTGCATATCATTTCCTTTAGTGCGGACATTATAAAGTAGCAAGAGATCCATCCATCTATCTGCAGAAGTCAGAGTGAAACTATGCTTCACTCATTGCCAAAATCAAATGGCTGACGAATAGAATATCGCACTACACTCCACCAGATTCAAGGGGACTGAATCCCAAATCCTTTGTAATTTCGTCATATGTGTGGAGCCGAATAAGATGTGCAAGGACCTTAACAAGTATTTCTCCTCTGTGTTTACTGTGGAGAAAGATGTGATGACTGGGGAATTTGGGACAGTAAATGGAAGTGTCTTGAGGACAGTCAATATTATTGTCGAGAGGTGCTGAACCTCCTCGGGTGTATGGAGGTGGGTAAATCTCCAGGGCCAGATCGGAGAGATCTGAGGACACTGGAAAGCTAGAGGGGAAATTGCAGGCGCCCTGGCTGAGATATACAAATTATCATTAGATTTGGGTGAGATGCCGGAAGAGTGGGGGGTCGTTAACGTTGGGCCTCTATTTAAGAAGGGTTGGAAGGAAAAGTTTGGCAACTATAGACCAGTGAGCCTACGTCTGTGGTAGGAAGGTTACTGGAGAGTATTCCAAGAGATATGATCGTATGCATTTGGATAGATAGGGGCTAATTATGGTCAGTGCGGTTTTATACGTGAGAGATCGTATGTCATGAGTTTTTTGAGGAAATAACTAAAAAGGTTGATGAGGACAAAGCCGAAGACGTTATCTATATGGACTTCAACAAGGCATTTGAAAAAGCGCCGCATGGTACGCTCTGGAAGGTTAGATGGCATGGGATCCAGGGTTCAGGGAGAGCTAGCTGACTGGATAGAGAATTGGCTTCATGGAAGGAAGCAGAGGGTGGTGGTGGAAGGTCATTTTCCGGACTGGAGGCCTGTGACTAGTGGTGTGCCTCAGAGATCAGCACTGGACCCTTTGCTGTTTGTGGTTTATATCAATGATTTAGATGAGAATGTGCAAGACGCGATTAGCAAGTTTACAAATGACACAAAAGCAGGTGATCTACATCCTCGTAGATAATGAGGATGGCTATCAAAAACCTCAACAGAATGTTCATTGGTTGGGCAATGTGACGTGAGGAATGCTGTCTGGAATTTAATACAGAGAAATGTAAGGTGTTGTATATTGGGAAGTCAAACCAGGGTAGGACCAACACACACAAAAGGCAAGGCACTGCAGAGTGGTGTAGAGCAGAGGCAGCTCGGAGTGCAGGTACATAGTAACTTGAAAGTGGCATCACAAGTACATAGAGTGGTCAAGAAGGTTTTTGGCATATTGGTCCTCATCAGTCAGTGTATTGAATACCGAAGTTGGGAGATTATGTTACAGTTGTACAAGACATTGGTGAGGCCACATTTAGTTTTAGTTACCATGTTGTAGGAAAGATGTGAAGTTAGAAAGGGTGCAGAGAAGATTTGCGAGCATGTTGCCAGGACGCAAGGGACTGAGGTATAGGGAGAGGTTGAGCAGGATAGGACAATATTCCTTGGAGCACAGGAAGATGATGGGTGATCTTGTAGTGGTGTAAACGATCATGAAAGGAGTAGGTAGGGTAAATGCACAGTGTCTTTTACCCAGAGTAGGGGAATCAAGAACCAGAGGACATAGGATTGTCAGGGGGGAAAGGCAATTTTCTGCCTAAAAGACAATTTTTTTACATGATGGGTGGTGAGTATATGGAACATGCAGCCAGAGAAGGTAGATGGGACAGGTACTTAAACCACGTCTAATAGACATTTGGATGGGTTGAAGTCAAGTCAAGTCAAGTTTATTTGTCACATACACATACACGATGTGCAGTGAAATGAAAGTGGCAATGCCTGCAGATTGTGCAAAAAAAGAATTACAGTTACAGCATATAAATTAAAGTTAATACAGAGAAGACAAAATTTAGTCCCTGGAGTTATAAAAGTTAACAGTCCTGATGGCCTGTGGGAAGAAACTCCGTCTCATCCTCTCCGTTTTCACAGCGTGACAGTGGAGGTGCTTGCCTGATCGTAGCATCTGGAACAGTCCGTTACTGGGGTGGCAGGGGTCCTTCATAATCTTGCTTGCTCTCGATCTACACCTCCTGATGTATAGGTCCTGCAGGGGGGCGAGTGTAGTTCCCATGGTGCGTTCTGCCGAATGCACTACTCTCTGCAGGGCCTTCCTGTTCTGGGCAGAGCTGTTTCCAAACCAGACTGTGATGTTGCCGGACAGGATGCTCTCTACAGCCCCAGAGTAGAAGCAATGAAGGATCCTCGGAGACACTCTGAATTTCCTCAGCTGTCTAAGGTGGTAGAGGCGTTGCTTTGCCTTACCCACCAGTGCGGCAATGTGCGTTGCCCATGTCAGATCCTCTGTGATGTGGACTCCCAGGTATTTAAAACTGCTCACCCTATCCACAATAGACCCATTCATTTCCAGTGGCGTGTACGTCCTTGGATGTTGAGCCCTTCTAAAGTCCACAATCAGCTCCTTAGTTTTTTTGACATTCAAGAGGAGGCTATTGTCCTGACACCAAAGTGCCAGATCAGCCACCTCCTCCCGGTAGGCCTTCTCATCGTTGTCAGAGATCCGGCCCACCATCCGGCAAACTTGATGATGGAGTTTGAGCCGAACCTGGCCACACAGTCATGTGTGTACAGGGAGTACAGTAGGGGGCTAAGGACGCAACCCTGGGGGGATCCTATGTTCAGGGTGAGCGAGCTAGATGTGTGTTCTTCCATCCTGACCACTTGGGGCCTGGCGGTGAGAAAGTCCAGTACCCAGGCACACAGAGGGGTGCTAAGCCCCAGTTCCAGTCTGAATTGAACTCCATCAACGTGTCCAACTGATCAAGATCTTGCTGCAATTTTGGATAACCATTCGTATGGTATCCTGCTCTGGAAGGTTGGATCACAAAAGATTCAGGGAGAACTAGCCAACTGGACAGAGATTTGGCTTCATGGAAGGAAGCAGAGGGTGATGGTGAAAGGTTATGTTTCAGATTGGAGGACTATGACGAGTGGTGTGCCTCAGGAATCAGTGCTGGGCCTTTTGCAGTTTGTGATTTATATCAACAATTTGGTTGAGAATGTACAAGGCATCTGCAAGTTGGCAGATGACACAAGGCATGATAAGTGCTAGGCAGGATCAGTAAGTTTGCGTTCAAGGCGTGATTAGAAAGTTTGCATACAAGGTTTCCAGGTCAAGGTTTCAAGGTTAGTTTATTGTTACATGTACCAGTTAAGGTACAGTGAAATTTGAGTTACCATGCAGCCATACTAAGTGAAAAGCAACAAGACACACAACCACATAAAAGTTAACATAAACATCCACACAGTGGATTCCACATTCCTCACTGTGATGGAAGGCAATAAAGTTCAACCTCTTCTTCTTTGTTCTCCCGTGTTCGGGGCAGTCAAACCATCCACAGATCAAAGCCCCTGCAGCCGACAATCGAAGCCCCCGTCGGGGTGATCGAAACTCCCGCGTCGGGGTGGTTGAAACTCGCTCCGCGGCATGGAGCTCCCAAATCGACCTCTTCTTACCAGAGACCGCGGGCTTCATGATGTTAATATTCGATCCCCGGCAAAAAGATCGCAAACTCCGCGATTTT
Source organism: Rhinoraja longicauda (assembly GCF_053455715.1). NCBI lineage: Eukaryota > Metazoa > Chordata > Chondrichthyes > Rajiformes > Arhynchobatidae > Rhinoraja > Rhinoraja longicauda. The sequence continues at coordinate 96,207,317 of NC_135953.1, forward strand.
AAAGTCCTGCTGACTCCCGTGGCTTGAAGCGCCCGTTGGTCTCCAGGAAAGGCTGCCAACTCCACGATGTTAGGCCGCAGTGTGGACGGAGATACGATACAGAAAAAAATTGCATCTCCATCGAGGTAAGAGATTGAAAAAAAGTTTCCCCCAACCTCCCCCCACCCCCCTCTTTCTGAGCAGAAGGTGAGTGGGAAGTTAAAAGGTCTGAAGGTGGATAAGTCACCTGGACCAGATGGACCCCAGGATTCTAAAAGAGGTAGCTGTAGAAATTGTGGAGCCATTAGTAGTAATCATTTTAGAAAGCATTTTATCGGGTGCATCACAGCATGCTTCGGGAATAGCTCCATCCAAACTGAAAGAAATTGCAGAAAGATGTGCATGTAACCCAGACCATCATGCAAACCATTCTCCCTTCCAAGGACTCCATCTACACCATGCTGCCTCGGCAAGGCCACCAGCATAATCAAGGACCAGTCTCACCCTGATCGCGCTCTCTTCTCCCCACTCTCATCAAGCAAGAGGTACAGAAGTTTGAAAACACATACCTCCAGATTCAGGGATAGTTTCTTCCCAGCTGTTATCAGGCAACTGAACCATTCTCTCAACAGTGCGGCCCCGACCTCACATCTACCTCATTGGAGACCTTTGAACTATCTTTAGTCGGACTCTATCATGTACTAAATATTATACCCTTTATCTGTACACTGTGGACGTCTCGACTACAACCATGTATAGTCTTTTCATTAGCTGGATAGCACACAAGGAAAAGCTGTTCACTTTCACCTTAGTACACATAATAATAATAAAACTAAACTAAACTAATCTTTCAAGAATCACTACAGTCAAGAATGGTTCCAGAGAAATGGAAAATCACGAAAGTAACTCCACAGTTTAAGAAGGAAGCAAGACAAAAGAGAGGAAATTATAGGCTGGTTAATTTGACTTCAGTGGTTAATAAAATAATAAAATAGGTCACACTCAGCATGATTTTGTTAAGTGGAGATCTTGCCTGACAAATCCATTGGATTTATTGAGGATCCCCCAGTCTTTCTTCAGCAAAAACAGAGGAGAAATACTCTGAGGACCCTGCAGCTCCACACAGAGTTGACCGCTTTGATTCCTGAGAGGTCCCACTCTCTCTCTGGTTACCCTTTTCCCCCTTTATGTACACACATAAAATCTCTTGGGATTATCCTTAATCAATGTCAAGACAAATTAGCTAATTATTGACTTCAGGAAACCAGGTGGTGCTCCAATCAGCATCAATGATGCTGAAGTGGAAATGGTTGAGAGCTTCAAATTCCTAGCATGAGTATTACCACCAACTGTCCTGAACCAATCACATTGACGCTATGGCCAAAAAAGCACTCCAATGCCTCTACTTCCAGAGGAGATTAAAAACGTTCAGCAAGACTCTTACTACTTCTCCAATGCACCATAGAAAGCATCGTAGCTTGGGTTGGGAACAGCTCTGCACGAGACCCAACATAATCAAAGGCTTTTTTCACTCTGGTCATTCCCTCATCTCCCCATTAATTTCAGGAATAGTTTCTTGCTCTCTGCTTAAAGTCTTTTGAACCATCCTCCCATAAGGTAGGGTGTAGTCTTGATCTTCCAACCTACCTCATTGCGGATGTTGGACTTTTTCTCTGGAACTGTAATACAACAATGCTGAAAGACTATATTCTGCATTCTGGTATTTTTCTCTTTGCTCTACCTGATGTACTTGGGTATGGCTTGATTATATTTCTAGTGTTATCTGATTGGATAGCACGCAAACAAAAGCTTTTCACTGTATCTCAGTGGACATGACAATAATAAAGCAATACAAATACAAACAACCTCTGGTGAGAAAGATAAATTTTATTAGTAAAACATTTCAAGGTTCTGGAATGGTTCAATTTTGCTTTCTATCAAAGGAACTCTACTTAAGTATGGGGGAAGAAAATGAAAGTGTTTGGCAAGATATAAACATCCTCAATTAAAAATAAATAAGGGACTGTGTTGGTCAGTGGAAATTGTAGACTCATTACTGAATAACAAAACTTTGTTTCTAGTGGAATAGTGCAGATATTTTCCCATGTCGCAATGGAAATGATTCTTCCTAATGAGACAAAGCTCATCATAATTGTGCACCTCTGTGTATCCTGAAATATCCTGATATATTCATACATCTTGGAATTAATTTTTGCAGAATATGTAGCCCAAAAAGTCAAACTCATGATCATGATCAATTATCACAATTTATGGAAATGAATTATCCTCAAAACATTAAGAGCCCAAACATAGTATTAATAAAGGTAGGTAGGGGTGGGGAAAGATGGTTCATCACAATTATCATAGTCCAAATAGCAAGAAAATTGTGCAGATGAGGAAGATGGAGTTGGAGTAAATGTAGCACCTGCCCAATGGCAAAGTCTGAAAAAAACGTGGTCAAAGTGTTTGAGTTGATTGCTAGCTGCCTGTGCTTAAGCACAATGTCAGTGCGGACTCAGTGAACCGAAGGGCCTGTTTCCGTGTTGCTTCTATAAATTAAGTGAACAAACAGTTTACCAACTAAATGAAAATGAGGTAGTTCCTGTTTGTACCAGAACTAAATCCAAAATGTTTAAAAGTGTTTAGCTATGAGCTTCTAATGAATTACAGTTAAAAGGAATACACATTTTTATAAATATTTATAACAATATTCGCTGCCATATTCACTGATTAGTGAGTTAGAAAATCAAGGGCATTAATCTAAATTAGGTCACTCAGAGAATCAAAAGAAGCTTTTTTTTTTAAACAGGGAGTATTATTGTCAAAAATAAGAAAAAACATTTAAAAGACAAGAGCATTTGTAAAAGGGGCCAATCAAGGTGATCAAGGTGATGAGTGAGTTGGTAATTTCCTCCTATTGATTGATTGAAAGATTCAGCATGGAAACAGGCCCTTCGGCCCACAGAGTCCACACAGACCATTGATCACCCGTCCAGGTTAGTTCTTTGTTATCCCACTTCCTTACACACCAGCGGCAATTTACAAAGGCCAATTAACCTACAAACCCACACATTTTTGGGGATGTGGGAGGAAATCAGAGCACCTGGAGGAAATCCACAGAGCGCTGGGGGAATGTGCAAACTCCACACAGACAGCACCCGAGTTCAGGATCAAACGTAGTTCTCGGGCACTGAGGTAGCAGCTTTACCAGCTATGCCACTGATGGTTGAACAATCTATAAATATCAAAACAAGATAAAGCTATATAAAAAAAGAAGGGAAGCCAGGATTCAATGATGAGCACTGATTTAGGGCAATTAACAGGAAGAAACCAATGCATACCATCTTAAAAGCAGTCATATTTGGAGCATTGGTGAAATAGTTCAGAAGAGGAATGTGTACAGAAATACACATGTGTGCAGAAATATAGAAACTGAAGATAGACAACAAAAAAAATTGTAATGGAGAGGCTAAAGTTCACAAACAAGCAAGTAACTGTTCTGGCGACAAGCAAACTGGTATTCTGGGCTGGAATGTAATACCAAGCATTATGAATGCTTTGTTGTTCTCAACAAATGAGTGCACAGTTCAAGCATAGCCAAAAGCTTAGGGTTGAACATTAAAAATCAAATTATGACTTCAAATAGTAATGGGAACATACTCTTCTTCACTAAGTGATTTTAATTCCCATGTAACTCAGTTTTCAGTAATTGGTTAAATTAATATCTGATCAGAGATAATTTAAAGGGTAAACTGTACTGACAGTAAAAATATAAATCATTGTACAGGTCCACCATCAGTTTTCCGGTACCCTTGGTTCCAGCACCTTGCCATATTATCCGTTTTGCCAGACCAACAAAGGTCACAGCCTTTGGGGGCGCTGAGATATCGGCAAGCAAAGGCTGCCTCGGAAGTCGGCTATGGGAACAGATTTGCCAGCTCCGGCCAGGCTCGATTTCCATAGTCCTGGCCGCAGAGGGCAAATTCAACCCGTCGATTGGCCACGGAAGTCCCGATGAGGTAGTGAATGAGTGAATCCCTCTTTTAATTCATGGGACGTATCTGCAAGAGGCTGGTCAGTATTTCAATCAAATCTGGATAGCAGTGCTCATTGATAGGAAGGTGAAAGCGCCACTTTAAGAGATAAGAAGCTATTCGGCTCTGCTAGCAAGAAGTCACTTTCAGCCAATTAAAGCTGAGGTTAAGAGGCCACATGCCCAGGTGAGAGAAGCAGGTGATTTTTGTGTGTGGCCTCGTCATGGAGATAGAAAATCACTAAATCACAGTCAATCTCAATTAGTCACAACATGGAAATAATTTATTGTATGGTCATATAGTACATGTTGAAGAACCAATTAGTTACTCTTTTAATTGCTCACAGAGGGTAGTGGGCATGTGAAGGTGGTTGAAGCAGGTACAATTATAATGTTTAAAAGGCATTTGGGCAGGCACATGGGTAGAAACACTTTAGAGGGATCGGGCCAATGCAGGTTTATGGGACTAGCTCACGTAGGCAGCTTGGTTGGCATGGATAAGCTGGGCCAAAGGCCCTGTTTCCGTACTCTATGACTCTCTAAGTTCAGTTGCTCAGAATCTAATTTGCCAGTTGCAGCCTTTTTGGATCTTGAATTCAACCCATCCCTGATTTTTCCAATATGATAGATGAATATATTGATATGTTCCATTGCCAGCAACACATTGAAGAAATTGGTCCAAGAAATTGTTCCCAAAATGTTTTTATGTTGCAAATAATGGAACACATATTTATCATCCATCATAAGATCACAAGATACATTTAGAATAAAATTGCCCTTCATTCCATTTGATTTTGCCTTTCATGAAATAAACAGCCCTAATCTCTTACCACTGAAGATCTAGCTGTTACTCAAATAGTTCCAGTGTCTCGCCCTCTGCCACCTTTTCTGGTAACTTGTTCCAGATATCGATCATCCTCTGTAAAATAATATTTATGTCCCAAACTTGTCCTTCACAACTCTAAGCATGTGCTCTCCTTTCAGTATCTGAAGATATTCTGGGTTACATTCTTCACCTTCCTGTGCATTTGAGTTAACTCTTGTATATCACACGGTCATTACTTCAGGGTTCAACAGCCCTAATGTTTTCAAGTAATCCCAATCTCATCTTCCAACTCTTATTTTGATTTATTTGGCATCCCAACTAGAAATTGTTTTAAGAACAATTTTAATGGCCAAGAGAGTAAGATTGGAGAGAGGAACCCAAAAAGAGCAACAAAAAAAAAGATAAAACAAAATTATGATTTTTCAGGTTGATTTTTGGGGCTGAATAAACTTGTATAGAAAAGTGAACTCAGGCGAGGTTACTGGAGAGTATTCTGAGGGATAGGATATGCATGCATGTAGATGGATAAGGGCTGATTAGGAATAGTCAGCATGGTTTTGTACGTGGGAGGTCGTGTCTCATGAATCTGATTGAGTTTTTTGAAGATATGACCAAAAAGGTTGATGAAGGCAGCGCTGTAGATGTTGTATATATTAATTTCACTAAAGCATTCAACAAGGTACCACATGGTAGGCTGCTCTGGAAGGTTAGATCGCACGGGGTCCAGGGAGAGATAGCTGACTGGAGAGAAAATTGGCTCCATGGAAGGAAGCAGAGTGAATGGTGCAAGGTTGCTTCTTGAACTGGAGGCCTGTGATTAGTGGTGTGCCTCAGGGTTTGGTGCTGGGCCCATTACTGTTTGTCATCTATATCAATGTTTTGGATGGGAATGTACTTGGCAAGACTAGCAAGTTTGCAAAAGATACAAAAGTGGGTGGTATTGCAGATATTGAAGATGGCTGTCAAAAATTGCAGCAGGATCTTGATCAGTTGGCCAGGTGGGCTGAGAAATGGTTGATGGAACTTAATACAGAGAAATATGAGGTATTGCCTTTTTAGAACGTCTAACATGGGCACGACACTCGCAGTGAATGGGAAGTGTTGTAGAGCAATCTAGGAGAGCAGGAGAGAGTATAGAAGTTAGGAGATCATATTACAGTTATACAAGACATTGGTGAGGCCGTGTTTAGAGTATTGTGTTCAGTTCTGAGCACCATGTAATAGGAAAGATGTTAAGTTGGAAAGGGTGCAGAGAAGATTTGCAAGGATGTTGCCAGAACTCGAGAGTCTGAGCTATAGGGAGAGGTTGAGTAGGCTGTGACTCCATTCATTAGAGTGCAGGAGGATGAGTGGTCATCCAATAGAGGTGTATAAAATCATGCGAAGAATAGATCAGGAGGATGCATAGAGTCTCTTGCCCAGAGTGGGGGAAATAGAGACCCAGAGGGCATAGGTTTAAAGTGAAGGGGGGGAGATTTTATTGGAAGCTGAGAGGTAACCTTTTCATGCAAAGGGTGGTGGGTGAATGGAATGAGCTGCCAGAGTTGCAATGACTATTGCAACTTTTAAGAAGCAATTAGACTGGTACATGGATAGGACAGGTTTAGAGGGATACGGTCTAAACACAGGCAAGTGGAACTAGTTTAGATGGGACATGTTGGTTGGTGTGGGCAAGTTGGGCCAAAGGGCCTGTCTCCACACCATATGACTCTATGACTCATAGTCATATAGATAAGAATACAAGACTTATAAGCTTTTGAAAGAAATGAAACCAGAACCAGAGCCATCATAAGTAATTAAAGACAAGCATCCTTGGATGTGATGCAGCTGAAAGTGTTCATAATGCCAAAATAGCACATTCTTCATTTGAATTTCATATATCTCATTAGACATTTTGATTTTTTCAATATTTGGCCAGAAGATTCAAATTTAAAAATCAGCGAAGTATTTGTTATTAAACCAATGTCTTCAAATCACATTATTAAAAAGGTTGTTTGAAATAAGCTATATTGTAATCTTTCAATATTTCACAACAGGAATTTGTGAACTGAGCATTTGCATTCACAAAATCCACGTACTCAAAAGAAAAGTTGTGTCAAAACCCCATATATCAAATTGGATGTGAAAATATTTATCTCGTGTGAGCCAAATCTAGAACAAGAAAATATCACAACTAGCATCTTTTAAAACAGGTGGCCGGGTGGGATGATCCATACCAATGTCTTCCAGTTATTATGTCACACATATATTTCTTCCCTTATTAGCCATCACTTTCTTGCAACACCATGTTATAAAATTGTAAATATTGTGGAAACTGATGACTTGGACAATTATCCTTTCAAAATTAACACAAACAATCAGAAACCAGTGGACTGAAGTCACAAGGATACCTAATGTTATTGTGGTGACGTAGGCATCCAGTGAACAGAAAGAACATCGTTTCTCGTACCTTTCATCTGTTCTGATTGTTTACTATTCTAATAACCAAAGAATATACCAACACAGTAACAGTCAGTGATTGCTGAAGAAATCCCCACTTTGTACTATATATTCATCTGTGCTGCATTCATCTGCATTCTGAACAGAACAAGAGAACAGTAGAGGTCTTTTATGAACTTAACACTGTGTCAGTATTCACCTCACTCAATCCTATGACACTTGTTGGCATTTGATTTGTCCTTTTGCCATGCAGCTCATGTTTCTTTTTGGCAGAGCTTAGCAATTATCATCAAATCATCATTCATAAAAGGAATGTTCCAGAACTAGACATGGAAACGTTTTCTGGTTTAACCATTTTGTAGATTGCAAAGTCAAGTCAAGTTAAGTCTACTTTATTTGTCACATACACATACAAGATGTGCAGTGAAATGAAAGTGGCAATGCCTGCGGATTGTGCTAAAACTACAAAAAGGAATAGAATTTATTTTTTTAAAGAAACAACACAAAAAATAAATTAATGCAGTAAATTAGTCCCTGGTGATATAAGAGTTAACAGTCCTGATGGCCTGTGGGAAGAAACTCCGTCTCATCCTCTCTGTTTTCACAGCGTGACAGTGGAGGCGTTTGCCTGACCATAGCAGCTGGAACAGTCCGTTGCTGGGGTGGTAGGGGTCCCCATAATGTAGCGAGTGTAGTTCCAATGGTGCGTTCTGCCGAACGCACTACTCTCCGCAGAGCCTTCCTGTCCTGGGCAGAGCTGTTCCCAAACCAGATTGAAATGTTGCCGGACAAGATGCTTTCTACAGCCCCAGAGCAGAAGCACTGAAGGATCCTCAGAGAGACTCTGAATTTCCTCAACTGTCTGTGGTAAAGGCGCTGTCTTGCCTTAGTCACCAGTGCGGCAATGTGTGATGTCCATGTTAGATCCTCTGTGATGTGGACTCCCAGGTATTTAAAGCTGTTCACCCTATCCACAGTAATCCCATTTATCTCCAGTGGCGTGTACGTCCTCAGATGTTGAGCCCTTCTAAAGTCCACAATCAGCTCCTTAGTTTTTGTGACATTCAAGAGGAGGCTGCTGTCCTGACACCAGAGTGCCAGATCATCCACCTCCTCCCGGTAGGCCTTCTCATCGTTATCGGAAAGTTATAAAAGTATGGTAATACAGAACCGCTGTACAAAATTCCAAGTCACTCCCCCCCACACCCCGCCCATATTTCCACACTGCAACATTTCACATTTTTTCACTTGTTTGATTGATTGATTGATTGATTGATTGATTGATTGATTGATTGAAATAAAGATACAGGATGGAAACAGGCTCTTTGGCCTACTGAGTCCACATTGACCTTCAATCATTCGTTCATATTATTAGTTCTATGTTATTCTCCTTCAGCGTCCACTCCCTACAAAGTAGCGACAATTTGCTTACAAATTGTATGCCTTTGGGATGTAGGAGGAAACTCAGACTGTTACAGGGGGAGCATGCAAACTCCACACAGACAGAATCAGAGGTCAGGATCGAACCCGGGTCACTGGCACCGTGAAGCAGCAGCTGTACTAGTTGCACCACTGTGTGGCTCTTACTTCTCCCCTCATTAATTCGTCACCATTATTATAATGCTGAAACAATATTTTCTACCTCACTCCATTTATAAAACATTTTCCAAAAAACAGTGTAAAAACACTGGACAAATAGGAGTTAACTCATGTTCAATTTCCTTTGCCAAATGTACAGGACAGAAACTACAGTTACTGAGCCATATGAACACTGAGCCACCTGCATTGTTACCCACAACACACCATAATGAGCTCTTTGCTCATGCCAACTAATGTAATAAGCCAACAATACCATTAGCAATATAGATTGGTTGTCTGCAAAAAGGTTTCAACCCCACTCTAATTTGCACAGGACACTCGTTCTTCTAATTTTGACTATAATACTCACATTATAGGGTTACATATTTTTCCAAAGAGAGATCGCTGGAGAATGATTACCTAAATGACTTACCAAAATCAGAAGGTTTCTGAGTACATAAGTATTAAGCAGTCAGAATTTTCCATTTTAGCATCATGTCCTTTATTCAAAATTAACATGTGATAATAATGCAACATCAATGCATGACTGCCACTCCATAATAACATGTTTTATTTACAAGAATGTTTAAAAGAACCTGATAACATTACTTTGTATTGGTATATTGCAAGATCGTTTATAAAAGATTATGGAAGAGACACAGGCAAAAGTAATTTGATGTTGATGAGAAAGTGAGAACACAAAGGCAAGGGTGGGGCTATTTCCTGTACAGTACAACCTTCCAATGATCAGTTAAGGCAAGGCCATTACCTTTAGCAGTTGCCAGATTAATGAAAAAAAGTGATACGGATTTTCCTTACAGCAAAGTAAAGTAGCTGTATATTAAACATCACTTTCTCTATCATGCAATCGTCACCAATGTCTGCACTTGCACCAACTGAACTGTTCACACTCAAAGATAATAAACAAAAATATATCACAGCAATAAGTAGCGACTTATTCAAAACACAAGAGCCAAAGAACAAATAGAAAAATATATATTTAAAATTCAATGACAAAAAATACATGATTTAAATTTTGAGAATATTATACACACCTAGTGTTAATTAAAAAGAGCTAATGTTAAAAATCCTAATGCAAAGCAATCAAGATCACTTAATACAATCGTATAAATACGCACTAATAGATTATGTACAGCTAAAATGATAAATGTAACTACAAATAAAATTAAGAAATCACCACGGTTTTATTCAACAACACATCCAATTACACACTCACTTATGAAGCTGCTTATTCTGCCGAAATGCATATGATTTGATTCGTCAGTCAACAAAGATATACTGAGGCTGTTAGTCCTTACAAATGCCAGCTGAAAGATGTCTAGCAGACAATCTGTTCTTGATATTTCAACAGTAATGCATGTGCTCCTATTCCACCAGTCACAGCTCACCTACCATCACATGATTGTCAAATTACATCATAAACAGCCACACCAATCACTATACTCCTTATGCCTTTTCTTCCTGCCCTTTCTATTATTCATCAAATATCAGTGAACGGGTGGGGGGATTCACTCTCGCAGTTAGTATGGTCTTTGTTACATAAAATTCACAATCGATTTAGTCATGAATTATGAATGAAAATAACAGGCCGACTCGTATGGTAAATCACTTACCAATGTCGTCATTCAGTAATCAGATTCATTTGTCTGCATTGTCCCTATTGTCTATTATTTCTGCCAGAAAACTAAATTAATTACAAAATTGTCAGAAAAAGACAAAATTGTTTCAGATAACAGTTTTTTCTTGCATTGACAGAATGTTGCAACACCAGTTGTATGGGATGTTGTTTCCACTAAAGACAATTTTACTTAAAATTTACAAAATCATTTCCAATGTAATGTACCCAACAATGAGATTTAAGATCTGGAACAAGATGAATCTTGGGCATTTGAATACGGTGGCAATTTATCATCATCTAATTTTGCAAGATATTTCAACAGTAAAATATCACTAATATTGTAACTTCTGCCAAAGCTAAAGTAAAACCATACTAATTAGTTCAAATTCATTAATATTACAGTAGAGTAGCTGGATTATATTTCTGATTATTTTCCTCAACTACTATTATTAATCCACAGACAACATATGGCTCTGCTGCTGCCTCTTCAATTCAATCTGTTCTTTCAGGATTCAAATCATCTAATTGCCTGGTTTAATGGATTGGCTCTCCTGCATGACATAATGAGAAAAAATAATCCATGGAAAGTACTCTGGATTTTCTCCTATATAGACTGTCCAGTTAACAATTTTACTGTAGCATTAAAACCAAGGCATTGTTTACTGTTTTAAAACAATGTTTTTTCAGTGAAAAACTATCAAGGCTCAGCCGGCTCAAAATCACAAGGCTCCTGTAATTCGATATAGGAGTGTTGCAGAAATTGGGCTCACATGGTAACCTTTAGTAAATGACCCACAATGGATTCTACCACATCTGTTCCATTTGTTATTTATTTTCACTTACTCCCTGATATCATAAAAAACTTCGTCAGAATAGATTTGCAAAAATTATAAAAACATAAATTATTAACCAGATCTTGTACCAAGGAAACTGAAAATTAAAAAGGCACTAAAGTGCTCAGTTCAATTTCTGCAGAAAATAAACAAAACTGATTTCCATTCCAATGTTAACTAGAACCATGGGAGAACCTAAGAAGAATGGGCCTTTCAGACCACCATGCCAATGCTGACTAATCTTATTTGCCCACATTGAAGTCATATCGTTCAATGCATTGCCTATTTAAAATGTCTTCCTAAATGCCTCCGCGACTTCTTCTGGCATCACGGTACAGGTATAATGTGCAATAAAACTTGCTTCTCAGATCCCCTTCACTACTCCTTCCTTTCACCATAAACAAACCTTGTTTTTGATACCCCAACCACAGAGCTGTGAATGGTAAGGAAGGTTGTCTAAGATGATGCGGAATATAGACCAGTTAGAAAAATGGATGGAGAAATGGTAGATTCAGTTTGATCCAGGAAAATATGAGATGTTACAATTTGGGAGGTCAAATGTAAAAGGAAAGAATACAGTAAATGGCAGGTTCCTTGGAACCATAACATTATTTACAGAGGGATATTGGGTTGTAAGTCCATAGCAAAACACTTGTAAAGAAGGCGTACAGCATGTATGCCTTCATCAGTCAAGATGTTGTGTATAAAGGTTGGGAAGCAAAACACTGTGTACTGGAGGGAAGGGAATTGAAAGGCAAAGTTTCAGTTTGGGACCTGACCCAGGATCGGGGCAAGAGTCTAAAAAAGGGTCCTGACCCAGAACATTGTCTATCCATTCCCTCCTCAGATGCTTTCTGACCCGCTGAGTTCCTCCATTTTGTGTCTATACCCTCTTAACCTCTTCCCTGGGGAAACAATCCCTGCCACCTCCCATATCTTTGCTTCTAATAAACTTGTTTATCTCTATCTTGTCTTCCCTTAATCTGTTTAAAGGAAAACAAGTCCAGCCTATCCATTCTCTCATCTTAACTGAAACATTGCTTCGTAGGAAATACCACGGTGTATCTCTTCTGCGAGAGAGACATACATGTATTCAGAGATGGTTCACCAATTTAAAAGTTGGAAATATATCATATCATATCATATCATATATATACAGCCGGAAACAGGCATTTTCGGCCCACCAAGTCCGTGCCGCCCAGCGATCCCCGTACATTAACACTATCCTACACCCCTAGGGACAATTTTTACATTTACCCAGCCAATTAACCTACATACCTGTACGTCTTTGGAGTGTGGGAGGAAACCGAAGATCTCGGAGAAAACCCACGCAGGTCACGGGGAGAACGTACAAACTCCTTACAGTGCAGCACCCGTAGTCAGGATCGAACCTGAGTCTCCGGCGCTGCATTCGCTGTAAAGCAGCAACTCTACCGCTGCGCTACCGTAAAATTGGGAAATATAAAATTAATTCAGCTGTATAAAATCCTGAGGAGCCATGATGTGTAGGTGAGGGTAGGTGCTGTGATGATTGAATCATGGAGTTATACAGCACAAAATAGGCCCTTCGGCCCACCTCATTCATGCCAATGCTCCCTATCTCAGCTAGTCCCATTTGCCTGTTTGGCCCACATTCCTCCAAACCATTCCTGTCCAAATGTCTTTTCCACAATGTAATTGTACCTGCCTCTAAAGCTCCCTCTGCCAGCTTGTTCCGCATACCCACTACTTTCTGTGTGAAAAGGTTGAAAAAATCTTTTTTACACCCTTTCCAGCTTAATCAAATCCTTCCGAGAGCGAGGTGACGAGAACAACACACAATACTTCATGTGTGCTTTCATCAATTTCTTGTGCATTTGTTTCATGCACAGTGCTCATACATGAAAGCAAGGAGTCATAGAGTCATACCCTTCGGCCCAACTTGCCCACATTGACTAACATGTCCCAGATACATTAGTCCCACCTGCCTGCGTTTAAATGACCTCCCACTTATAAAACCGTGCTGACTCTCCCTAATCACCCCTTGTCTATCTAAATGCATGTATATATCCCTCTAAACCTGACCTATCCATGTACCTGTCCAAATGTTTCTTAAATACAATACTACCTGTCTCAACTACCTCCTCCAACAGCTTGTTCCATACACCCACCACCCTCTGTGTGAAAAAGTTACCACTCAGGTTCCTATTAAATCCTTCCCCCCCTCTCACTTTAAAGCTATGTCCTCTGGTTCCCTATCTATTACTCTCATGATTTTCTACACCTCTATAAGATCAGCCCTCATCCTCCAAGGAATAGAGTCCCAGCCTGCTCAACCTCTTTCTACAGCTCAGACCCTCGAGTCCTGGCAACGTAAATCTTCTCTGCACCCTTTCCAGCTTGACGACATCTTTCCTACAACATGGCGCGCACAGAACTGAACATAATACTCTTAAATGCAGCCTCACTAACTGCAATATGACCTCCCAATTTTGAAACTCAATATTCTGACAAATGTACCAACCATCTTCACTATCTACAACACCACCTACTTTTGTGGCATCTACAAACTTGCTAATCATGGCATGGATGTTCTCATCTAAATTATTGATATAGATGACAAACCGTAATGGGCCCAGCACCGAACCCTGAGGCACACCACTAGTCACGGGCCTCCAGTCAGAAAAGCAACCTTCCACCATCACTCTCTGCTTCCTTCCATGAAGCTCATTTTCTATCCATTCAGCTATCTCTCCTTGGATCCCATGGGATCTAACCTTCCAGAGCAGCCCACCATGAGGAACCTTGTCAAATGCTTTGCTGATGTCCATATATACATCTACAGGATCCAATACATCTACAGCCCTGCATTCATCAACCTTTTTGATCGCAGCTTCAAAAAACTCAATCAGATTCGTGAGACATGACCTCCCACTTATAAAACCGTGCTGACTCTCCCTAATCAGCCCTTGTCTATCTAAATGCATGTTTATCCTATCCCTCAGAATACTCTCTAATTACTTTCCAACTACAGATGTTATTCACTGGCCTATAGTTTCCAGCCTTTTCCCTTCACCCCTTCTTAAATTAACGCACAACATTTGCTACCTCCAGTCTTCCGGCATCTCTCCTGTATTTAATGACTCGTAACTTTCAGCCAGGGCTTCTGTAATTTCCTCTCGAGCTTCTCGCAGTGTCCTCGATATATCTGATCTGGACCATGAGATTTGTTTATACACGTTAGGATCTTCAGCACATCTTCGACCGTAATACTGATTGCTCTCAAGAAGACACTTCCAATGACTGCCCCAAGTTCCTCAATGCTGTGCTGGGCACAGAAACGTGCCCTCATCAAATGCCCCACCCCTCTCAATGTCAGGCAAGTTCTGTGAATTGAGGTATACAGGAACCAAGGCTCGGAGGGGTGGGACCCGCCCGAGTGACTGGAGTGGCGGCCAATGAGGGGGGGGGGGGGGGGAGGAGAGCTCTCCTGCGCATGGGGCCGGGTTGAGTGTCTCCCTTTCCCCTTTCCTCTCCCCCTCGCCCACCCCCGAGGGAGTTTTAAGGGGATTAAGGGGAGTTGAGGGGGGATGGACTGGGTGAGTATTGTCAATAGACAATAGACCCAGTTGAGGGAGGGTTGCCGGGCCCGAAGGAGAGGTTTGGACAGAGGGTTGCCAGGCCTGCAGGAGAGATTTGGGCTCAACGGGTCCACGCCCGGCGAGTGATTTTATACAAATAAGGAAGGTCACCACCTCAGCCTTCTGTACTCCAAGAGAAAAAACCCAGCCTATTCAGCCTCTCGATTTAACTCAAGCCCTCCAATCCCAGTAACATCTTCATTAACCTTTTCAGCACAAGCTTAAACATATCATTCCTATATATCCTCTCCAACCACAGGCGGACGTCCCGAGGGACTGTAGAGTAGCCAATGTTATGTCTTTGCTTAAGAATGGAAGCAGATATAATCCAGGAAATTATAGTGCAGTGAGCCTTACATCAGTGGCATGGAAGTTGTAGGAGAGCATTCTTCGGGATAGCATTTGCTCGCATTTGAAAGAGAGTAGGAGCATTAGGGACAGTCATCATGGCTTTGTCTGCAGCAGTTCATGTCTTCCTAAATGAGTCTTTTGAGAAGAAGACAAAGGTGATTGATGAGAGTAGTGCAATGCCTGTTGTCCACATGCATTTGATGATAATCCTCAGGAAAGCTGAGCATAAGATGAAGAAGCATGGGATGTACAGTAAATTGGGAGTTTTGATTCAGAACTGGCTTATTCACAGAAGAGGTAGTGGTGGTGGAAGAGCAATATTTTGGTTATAGGTCTGTGACCGGTAATGTTCCACAGGGATCAGTGCCAGGACCTCTGTTGAATGTGATATATATACATATAAATGACTTGGACGTAAATGTAGATGGAGTTCATTGGAACGTGTGCAGAGTTTACAAAAAATGAAGTTGCAGATAGTGAGCAAGGCTGTCAAAGTTTAGGATTCGTTGATATGGCAGGTGGGATATTGTAATACTCCACCTCCAGGATGTTGGAAGTGAGGGGGATTTCCAGTGCCCCTGAGGACTACACCTGCAGTAAATGTGTTCAACTGCAGATCCTTAAGGACCACGTTAAGGAACTGGAGTTGCAGCTGGATGACCACAGGATTATCTGAGGGTGTGAGTGTCATAGATAGTTAAAGTGCGGTGGTCATGTCTAAGGGACTTGCACCATAGGTGTGGCACAGTGGTAAATTTGCTGCCCTACAGAGCCAGAGACCCAGGTTCAACCCCGACCCTGGGTGCTGTCTGTGCGGAGTTTGTACATTCTCTCTATGACTGTGCGGGTTTACTCCAGGTGCTCCAGTTTCCTCCCACATTCCAAAGGCGTGCAGGTTTGTAGGTTAATTGTCTTCTGTAAAGTGTCCTTAGTGTGTAGGATAGAACTCGTGTATGGGTGATCACTGGTCAGCACGGATTCGGTTGGCTGTAGGGCCCGTTTCCACTCTGTATCTCTAAACTAAATTAAAGGCGGATCACCACAAGGAAAGGGAGTGAAGCAGAGAGTGCAGGAATGCCCGAGGCCCATTCCCCTCTACAACCGGTACGCTCCATTGAATGCTGCTGTGGGGAAGGACTGGCCAGGGGAAAGCAGCGGCAGCAACGGTTGGTCTGCAGTGTCAGGCAGGGCTCCGAGCAACAGCGGAAAGGGAAATGTCAGACAGAACCATGTGATAGGAAACTCGTTTGTTCGGGGAACAGACAGAAGATTGTGCTGCACCAAACGGGATTCAAGGATGGTGTGTAGCCTCCCTGGTGCCAGAGTCCACAATGTCTCAGAATGGTTGCAGAACATTCTGAATGGGGAGGGCGAGCAGCCGGAAATAGTTGTAAACGTTGGCACAAATGACATAGGTAGGAAAAGGGATGAGGTCTTGCGAAGTGAATTTAGGGAGTTAGTCAGAAGATTATAAAGCAGGAGCCTAAGGGTAGTAATCTCTGCATTACTCCTGGTGCCATGTGCTAGTGAGGGTAGAAATGGGCAGAGAGTGACTCTGGAGCTGATGCAGGGGACAAGGATTCAGGGGACAGGTGACCTGTACAGGAGATACAGGTTGCATCTGAACTGGAGGGGAGTAATATCCTTGTAGGGAGATTTGCCAGTGTCAAATCTCCCGAGGCAGTAAGGTGGGAACCAGAATACTAGATTAGAAATTGGAGGGAGTGATTGGATGGTGGAGGTTAGGATCATTAAAACTCAAAGGAAGGACAGGCATGGCAGGTGAAGGAATATGGTGATGCTGATGGGCTGAAGTATGTTTATTTCAAAGTAAGGAATATTGTGGAGAAAGCAGATGAACTTAGATGTTGGATCGGTGGTTGGAACTATGATGTCGTGGCTATTGTGGAACATGGTTATGAGAGGGACATTACTGGCAGCTCAATGTTCCGGGGTTTCATTGTGTCAGTCATTTAGATTTAGAGATACAGTGTAGAAACAGGCCCTTCAGCCCACCGGGTCCGCGCCGCCCAGCGATCCCCGCACACTAACACTATCCTACACCCATTAGGGACAATTTTTACATTTGCCCAGCCAATTAACCTACATACCAGTACGTCTTTGGAGTGTGTGAGGAAACCGAAGATCTTGGAGAAAACCCACGCAGGTCACGGGGAGAACGTACAAACTCTGTACAGAGGGTGCCCGTAGTCAGGATCGAACCTGAGTCTCCGGCGCTGCATTCGCTGTAAGGCACCAACTCTTCCGCTGTGCCACAGTCGTGATAGAGAGGGAGGCAAAAGAGGTGGAGGAGTTGCACTGCTAATCAGGGAACTGTCACTGCGGTACTCAGAGAGGACGTACCAGAGGGTTTGTCAGCTGAGGCGATATGAAATATGTAATTTGGAAGCACGATAATGGGTTTGTACAATAGCAAGTGTGAGACTGAGGAACAAATATGTAGATGGATTTCCAAAAGATGCCAAAAGTGGGCGACTTGCTCCAATACTGAAAGGGACTTGCTCAGTGCCAAAGGCTTAGACAGGGCAGAATTTGTCAGGTGTATAGGGTTTCTTATGTGCATAGTCCAACCCGAGATACGAGCATACAGGACCTTGTGCTGGGAAATGAGCCTGTGGCCAGCTGACTGGTGTTTCAGTGTTAGAGCACTTTGGAGATAGTGATCACAACTCCATTAGTTTTAAGTGTTTTGAAAAGGGTGAAGGCTGGACCTTGCAGGAAAGTTTTAAATTGGAGTAAGGCAAACTACAACATTATGAGGTGCGTGTTCAGGAGTGTACACAATGAGCAATTATTATCAGGCAAGTCTACATCTGACATGGGAGTTGTTTAAAGACCAGTTAATTAAAGTTCAGAACTGGCATGTTCCAGTGAGGATGAGAGATTATGGGTGGCATTGTAAGGGAACCTTGGGTAACCAAAGTGGTTGTAAATGTGCTCAAAAAGGAAAAGGGAGTGCATGCAAGATTTAAGAGAATGGAATCAGCCCTTACCTTTGAGGAATATAAAGAAAGAAGGAAAGAACTCAAGAGGGAAATTAGAAGAGCCAAAAGGGGGCCATGAAATGACTTTGGCGAGTTGGATTAAATAAAATGTCAAGGCTTTTTCTACCTATATTCGAAACAAGAGAATAACCAGGGAAAAAGTAGGATCGCTCAAGGATCAAGCTGGGAATTTGTGCTTGGAGTGTGGAGATATAGGAGAGGTACTAAACAAAAACTATGCATCCCTTTTCATCAAGAAGGAAATGGAGGACAATGAAATAGGTATGGAGAAAGCTAATATGCAAGGGCAGTTTGAGATTAAGAAGGAGGGGTTGGGATTCTTGAAGAGCGTCAAGGCGAATAAATCCCCAGGAACTGATGGAATGTATCCCAGGTTATTGAGAGTCAAGAGAGAAGATTGAGGGAGCTTTGACGAAGGTCTTTGCTTCTTCGCTAGCCACAGGCAAGGCCCTGGAGGACAACCGGGATAACAAGTTAATGTTCCGTGATTTAAGAAAGAATTTAAGAGAATCCAGGGAATTATAGGCCGGTGAGCTTCACATCAGTGGTGGGGAAACTATTGGAGAGGATACTTTGGGATAGGATTTACTCCATTTGGAGGACAGTGTTAATTAGGGACAGTCAACATGACTTTGTACACAGCAGGTTGTTTCTTACTAATGATCCAATTTTTGAGGATGTGATGAAGGTGATCGATGAGGGTTTGGAGGTTGATGTTGTCTACATGGATTTTAATAAGGTATTTGATAATGTCCCTCATGGTAGGCTGATCCATAAGATTAAGATACATGGGATTAATAATAACTAGGTTGTATGCATTTGGAATGGGCTTACTGACATAAGACAGGGTCATGGTGGAAGGACAATATTCAGGCTGGAGGTCTGTGATCACTGGAGTTCTGCAGGAATCTGCGCAGAGACCACTGCTATTTTTAATATATATAAATGACTTGGACATAAACCTAGAGAGGTTAGTTAGTAAGCTTGCAGATGACACCAAGATTGCTGGGTTCACGGACTGTGAGGAAAGCTGTCAAGGTATGCAGCGGGATATAGACCAGTTACAGAAATGGGTGAGGAATGGCGAGTTTTATCTGAGCAAATGCGAGGTGTTGCACTTTTTCTATCCAGCTCATTAAAAATATCCGTCAATCTGTCTGAAAAACCTACCCCTATTAATTTTTTTAAAATTTCTCAGCTTAATCCTCTGCCCTCTAGTTCTTGACTCTCCTGCACTGGGGGAGGGGAGGTTTGGGCCCCACTTGGTCTAGTAATTTTATAAACCTTTGACAGTCAACCGTTAATCCTCCTGCATCCTCCAGAAAATAAGCCCGCTCTATCCAATCTCCCTTTATAACTACAACCCTCCATTCCAGGGACCATGCTGTTGAATCTCTTCTGTACCCACTCTATTGCTGGCATGTTCTTTCTGTAATGTGATGACTAGAACTGTACACAACTGAACATGAATCTGTGAAATCCTCTATCCCAGAGAGTGAAATATTGAATACATCAAGCCATGATAAACAGATTTTAGATTGATCTTTTAGCCAAGGGTTATGGAGAACAAGCAGGAAAGTGGAGCATCGATCAAATCAACCAGTTCAGGGAACCGAATGTTCTAGTGTTAACAGCAGGAATGATACTCTGCTGCTCATAGGAACACTGTGGGATTCGGATCAGTTTGCAGTCTGCTTCTTTGGTTGTTAGTGCCTGCATCTGTCAAGATTGCATCTAGAAAGTCTCAAACATTGATCTACCAAAACGTAATTTCATTGTTTCTTCAGTAAAGATGCTCCTTCCCACCATTGTCATCATGGCCCTTTAGATCTCTTCCCATTTCTTCTCCAACCACCTCTCCTGATCTCTTCACTATTTCCACTACCTTCTTCCGTTACTACCAAATTTGTTTTGGTTCCCCTTCAACCCTTTTTCTCAGCTAATTACTGTGCTGGCTGGCCCAAATTCTTCAACAGGTCCCCAGTTCCACATATTTTCATCAGAATCCCCAATCCTCTTCCTCCCACAATCTACCTCAAAATTTCAATCTTTTTACAAGCCCTGTCACTGCCACTCTACGATTATATCTGATCTTCTTGATCTCCCATTCTATAAATCTTCTTCCCACACTCCCACAATCCACTCCATACAATTCTCTACACCAGCAACTTTATGCTTCTTCAGTTTGCCTTTTCTTCCGTCCACCTAAGCAACCGCTGGAGATGAAACATCTGTCCCTATACCTCCCCCCTCGACTCCGTCCAAAGACCCCGACAGTCTTTACAGGTGAGGCAGAGGTTCACTTGTACCTCCTCCAACCTCATTTACTGTTACAGGTGTGGACTCCTGTATATCAGCGAGACCAAGCGCAGGCTCGGCGATCGTTTCGCTGAACACCTCCGCTCAGTCCCGCTAAACCAACCTGATCTCCCGGTTGCCCAACACTTTAACTCCCCCTCCCATTCCCACTGATCTTGTCAGAGTGAGGCCCAGCGCAAATTGAAGGAACAGAACCTCCTATTTTGCTTGGGTAGCTTACCCCCAGTAGCCCTTGCTTTCCCTCTCTCTCCATTCCTTCCCCCTTCCCAGTTCTCCCACCAGTCTTACTGTCTTACTGTCTACATTTTATCTTACTTCCGCCCACTGCCCTGACATCAGTCTGAAGAAGGGTCTCGACCCAAAACATCACCCATTCCTTCTCTCCAGAGATGCTGCCTGTCCCGCTGAGTTACGCCAGCATTTTGTGTCTATCAAAGCATTTTACCTCTTTGTTTCAGCATGCATTTCTTTAACCACATCTATGAACAAATGCCAAAACTAACATTAATACTTTGCTTGTGGCAATTTATTTTTGCTTGTGACTTGTTCTGATCAATAGTGTGAGTCCAAATACAGAATATATTTTTTGTTGTTCAGTTACTGAACGAGGTCAGCGTTATCAAGGCCAATGTTTATTTCCCTTGATGGTGAGTCATCTTTTTAATATACAGCAGTCCTTCTTTGTAAACTATTTTCATCGAGTACTTGGGAAGGGGTAGTTTCAGGATGTAGACACTATATCAATGAAGGAATGGCAATATCTTTTATAAATTCAAAGGGCATATACTTGGAGAGGAATGTAAAGGTGATGGTATCCTCAAGTGCCTGCTGTCCTTGTCCTTCTTGGTGATGGAAGTCATTGGTTTCGGAGGTCCTGCCAAAGAAGCTGAAGCAAGTAAATACAATGTATTTTGTAGAATGCATATGATCGAGCAAGGATTAAAAGGAGTGGTGGATGCGGTACCAATTCAGCTATTTACTTTGTCTTGGATCGTATCGTACTTCTTGAGTATCGTTGGAGTTACACTTGTCGAGGCAAGTGGTGAGTATCATAAGATCATAAGGAATAGGGTGGCGCCAGCAATGGCTGCCTCACCAACAGTCTGTCTGTCCTTTCGTTCTTTGTGTCTGTTTTGTAGGTGTTAAATGTATGTTTTATAGTGTTCCTTAGCTTGTTTTATGTGGGGGTGGGGGGTGCAGGGTGGGGGGGGGGAAACTTTTTCTAATCTCTTATCTCGACGGAGATGCGTTTTTTTCCGTATCATATCTCCGTCCGCACTGCGGCCTAACATCGTGGAGTTGGGGCCTTTGCTGGAGATTGACCTGGAGCACATCACGGAAGCCTGCGGACTTACCATCACGGAGTTCGAGATTCCTGTCAGGGATCGTCTTTGGGGCTCCAACCGTGGGAGCCTGCGGGACTTTAATATCGTGGAGCCCGCGATCTCTAGTTAGAGACTGACATCGGGGACTCCAAGCCGCAGGAGTTTCAACCGCCCCGAGGCGGGAGTTTCGATCGCCCCGACGCGGGGGCTTCGATCGCCACGATGCAGGGGCTTCGACCGCCGGCTGCGGGAGCTTCGATCGCCCCGACTGTGGATGGTTCGACTGCCCCAACCGTGGAAGAATAAAGAGGAAGGAGATTGGACCTTATTGCCTTCCATCACAGTGAGGAACGTGGGGAATCCACTGTGGTGGATGTTTATGTTAACTTTTATGTAATTGTGTGTCTTGTTGCTTTTTGTTTTAATATGGCTGTATGTTAATTCGAATTAATTGGTACATGTGACAATAAACTGACCTTGAATAGGAATAGAATTAGGTCATTCGGCCCATCAAGTCTACTCCACCATTCAATCATGGCTGATCTATCTCTTCCTCCTAACCCCATTCTCGTGCCTTCTCCCCACAACCTCTGACACCTGTACTAATCAAGAATATCGAGTACTATCGAGCATATAGTAGAAAATTTTAAAAATTGCAGAGCAAAAAAACAGAAAGTGCTGGAAATACAGTAAACCCTTCTTATAACAGACCATAGGGGAAATGGTGTCCGTTATTGCTGATTGTCAGCTATAACCGAGTAAGGTATTATCATTGTATAAGTTGTAGAAACAAACAACTGCAGTTTCTGGTTGAGACACTAAAGGACACACAGTGCTGGAGTGACTCAGCAAGTCAGGCAGCATTTCTGGAGAACATGGATAGGTGACGTTTTGGGTTGAGACCCTTCTTCAGATTCTTGGTCCAGAACTGATCCTGGAATCTATTAAGTTGACGGCCCTGGCCTGCTGGTGGTCAGGGGATAGGAGAGGATCAGTGGAGTCAATGGTCGCTGCCCACAGGCAGCCAGAGTGCAGGTAGGGGTCGGTGGTGATGGTGGCGGTGGTAGGCGTGGCCTGGAAATGGCCAAGGAAGCTGTGTGGGCCAGTGGCGGCCGAGGGTCTGGTCTGAAAGCAGCGCAAGTCGGTGTCTGCTTGGGTAGCTGGGGTTGTAAGCAGCCGGGGAGGTGGTGAGAGCCATGGGAGGCATGGGCAGTCAGGGCTGTAAGTGGCCGTGGAGATGGTGCAAACATGGGCAGCTGGGGCTATAAGCAGCCATGTTGTCATTGCGACCCGGGGGACGTGTGGGCAGCTGTTGGCAGGTCCATCCTCAATAACCCAGATCCATTATAAAGAGGTCGTTAAAACAAGGGTTTATTGTACCCAGTTCTGATGAAGGATGATTGACCTGAAATAGACACAACATGCTGGAATAACTCAGCGGTTCAGGCAGCATCTCTGGAGAAAAAGAATAGGTAACATTTCGGGTTAGAATCCTTTTTCAGATTGAAAGTAGAGATGGGGGGGAGAGAATTAAACTGGAGGCGAGCAAAAGCCAGAACAAATCAGGACTGGCAACAGGTTACCTCAGGAAGCGTGGAACACATTGCCCATTGATGGCTGGGGAAGGTGAGATAATGAGGGATACAAGGATGCCAGCAGTCGAACTGATAGGACGACTAGAGTGGGGGAGGGGGGAGAAGGGGTGGGAAGGGAATGCGGGAGTCACTTGAAATTAGAGAAATTTAACATTCATACTGCTGGGTTGTAAATTGCCCAAGCAAAATATGAGATGCTGTTCCTCCAATTTGCCTGTAGCCTCACTCTGACAGTGGAAGAGGCCCAGGTCAGAAAGGTCAGTATGGGAATGGGAACGGGAGCTAAGATGTTTGGCAATTGAGAGATTGCATAGGCCAAGGGGGACTGAGCATAAGTGTTCAGCAAACCGATTGCCAAGTCTAGGGACTCGCCGATATATAGGAGCCCACAACAGGAACACCGGATACAGTAGATGAGGTTGGAGGAAGTGAAAGTAAACCTCTGCCTCACCTGAAGGGACCATCAGGGTCCCTGGATGGAGTTGAGGGAGGAGATAGGACAGGTGTTACACTCCTGTGGATCTCTGCAGATTGCCGCATTGCCTATGTTTTTCCAACACTTTCTACTTTTATCACACATACAAGTTGTGCCTCATTGATGGAAGAGGCTCAGCAATCAGGCTCAGAGGCAATGTAGTTGCAGATTCCAAGCTCACCTTGTAGCCACAGTATTCAACTTTGTAATGATGATCTTCCAGGAAAAGGATGCTCGGACTCAATGATGGTAATGCTATTGAATTCAAGCGTAGGTGGTTAGTTTTGCTTATTGACGAGCAATTGGACAGCAGTTTTTACTTCTCGCTGACCACCCATGCCTAAATATTGTCCAACCAATGCAGCACACAGGCATGGACTGCATCATTTTCTAGAGAGCTGTGGTTGTCACTGATCATTGCACAAGTATCATCACTTAAGATGAAAAGAAAGACATTTATGAAGCAGTTGAAAAGGGTCAGGGTTATGGCTCAGTATTGAGAAATCCGTGCGGCAAAGCCCTTAACCAAAGGATCAAACATGATTAAACACAGAAGAAGACCAATCAAATCCCACCGTTAGTTTGATTTAGTTTAATTTTAAAGTATATTTAGAAAGGAGATGAGGAAACATTTCTTTAACCAGAGGGTGATGAATCTGTGGTATTCATTGCCACAGATGGCTGTGGAGGCCAGGTCTTTGGGCATTTTTAAAGCAGAGATTGATAGGGTCCTGATTAGTAAGGGTGTCAACGATTATGGGGAGAACGCAGGAGAAGGGTTGAGAGGGGAAGATAGATCAGCCATAATTGAATGCTGGAGTAGACTTGATATGCTGAATGGCCTAATACTGTTATTATGACTTATGAACATGAAAAGGACACAAAATGCTGGAGCAACTCAGTGGGATAAGCAGCATCTCTGGAGAACATGGATAGGTGACTTTTGGGTTGGGTCCCTTCTTGAGACAGAAGGCTCTGTGTAGGAATGAACTGCAGATGCTGGTTTACACTGGAGATAAACACAAAATGTTGGAGTAACAGCAGGATAGGCAGCATCTCTGGAGAGAGGAATGGGTGACGTTTTGAGTTGAGACCCTTCTTCAGACAGCATCAAGGGAGAGGGAGTTACAGAGATAAGGAAGTGTAAGAGATCAGAATAGATGCAGATCAAGGAAAATTTAGAAATGACCATTGTTAGTTAGGAGAGGGTGACAACGAAGCAAACAGAGTTACAATGTAATCAGAAGGACTGTCAGACTGGTCGGAGAACTGGGAATGGGAGGGATGGAGAGAGAGGGAAAGCAAGGGTAACTTGAAGTTAGAGGTTAATATTCATACTGCTGGGGTGTAGGCTGCCCAAGTGAAATATGAGGTGTTGTTCCTCCTATTGTGTAGGAGGATCAATTGTGTGCTTTAGTGTAAACCTTGTAAACAATTGTAAACATTCCTTGTTTCTACATCATTCCAACATTCTGGTAAACCTCCTCTGCACCCTTTCCAAAGCTTCCACATCCTTCCTGTAATGGGGTGACCAGAACTGCATGCAATACTCCAAATATAGCCTAACGAAAGTGCTATAAACCTGCATCATGACATCCTAATTATTTTACTCTATGCCCTGACCTATAAAGGCAAGCATGCCATGTGCCTTCTTTGCCACTCTATCTACTTGTTTTGCAATTTTCAGGGAGCTAAGGACTTAGACCACACGATCTGCCTCTACTTCAATGCTGTTGAGGGTCACGCCATTAATTGTATATTTTCCCTTGCACTTTACCTCCCAAAGTGCAACAACTCGCACTTGCTCAGATTAACTCCATGTGCATTTTCCCCACCCATTTCTATTAGCTGGTCTATATCCCACTGTGTACCTTGACAGCTATTCTCACAGTCCTTGACCCCAGCAATCTTGGTGTAATTTGCAAACTTACTAACCAACTTCCCTATATTTACATCCATGACCTGCCCAAACATTGCATTATTTGGTCCGTGCACATGGCATTTTGATTCTCCAATTCAGGAAACATACCTTAACCACTGTTTTGCAAGTGTAGGAAATAACTGCCGATGCTGGTTTAAATCACAGATCGACACAAAATGCTGGAGTAACTCAGAGGGACAGGCAGCATCACTGGAGAAAATGTCTCTGGAGAGACATGAAGATATCTTCTTCATCTCAGACGGAAGAAGGGTCTCGACCTGAAAAGTCACCCATTCCTTTTCTCCAGAGATACTGCCTGTCGCACTGAGTTACTCCGGCATTTTGTGACTTTCACTGGTTTGCATTTTCTGTCATTGAACCTTTAAAGTGAAGGATATTGCACAGATTCTCTCTGAAAACAGAAAATCAAACATGCTGCTCCTTGGCCTTTCTCAATAATGCTATTTATCTGACAGCAGTGGGCTGCATAAATGGAACCCAGATTCAGCTGTCTCTGTTACTTCAGGATTGCAGATTTGATTACATGAACCATGCCATATCATTGCTTTGGTAATCTTCGGTACAAATCTCCATTCTGCCATTGTGGGATACAGCCTTTGCTTGTGCTATCAGCACATTGCATTTTCATTTTCAGCATGATAAGACAATCGTCGAATTACACTGTTTGACATTTAACAGACTTAAAATCAATATTTATCATATCATCCAGAATGACTTAAAGGAAACTTTTCGCTAAATTTCATCTGTCTAGTTTTTGTTGCATTCACGGCAGTGATATTTCAAACCATTATTCTATTTAAATAATTATAAAAGCAAGGTTAATAAAATCAATTGATGCAAGACTGGGCCCCTTGCATCTGTTGTCAGCTATAAATTCTCTGGAAATCTGAGTACAGTTAGGCCAGGCTTCAAAACTTTCAGTTTATCCCTGATTTTAAAAAAAGCTTTGGTTTATTTTAAAATTAAAACCATAAAGTTCCAAAAGTCTGTTTTATAAATGTTTTACTAGTAGAACACACTGTATGAGTTACATAATTAATCAAAATTAATCAACAACTATATCTTTATTGTCCTTCAATATGGCAGGAATTACTAATGAAAAAGTGAAAGAGAATTGGGAGAAGGCCAGGAATAATGAGCAAAAATAAGTTGTAAGAGTCAAGTACTGAGATATATTTTTAAAAGATGTATAAAGAAGGAAATGTTCAGGAGCAAAAGTCATTCGTTTGAGCAAGGCTACGATGGAGTGAAAAAAAAGATACTCAGTATTTCATACTCAGAAAGGCATAGTATATTAACATGTCTATAAAAAAACAGAAACATTTGGAGAGAGAAATAATTCATAGAGAGAAATAATTATAGTTTCAGATTGGAATCGTGTCTTCACATTATCTTTAGTATGATTGTTAAATAAAAGAAGAACATTGACTTTTGTAGGAAAAAAACTGCAGATGCAAGGTAGACACAAAATGCTGGAGTAGACACAATCGAAGGTAGACACAAAATGCTGGAGTAACTCAGCAGGTCAGGCAGCATCTTGGGAGAGAAGGAATGGGTGACATTTTGGATCGAGACCCTTCTTCAGACTTTTAATATATTTAAACCTTTTGCAGAAAGCAAATAAAGAAAACAGATAAAGATATGGGTGTTCTTCAATTTATGAAGGATTTGTTGATATGTCAGGCAACATTCTGTAAATCAAAAAGGTTGGGCACGATGTATTATGGATAAAAAAAACAAAGTGCTGCATCAGCAGTTCAGGCAGCAGCTCTGGAGAATGTGAATAGGTGACGATTTGGGTTGGGACCACTCTGAAGAGGGGACCTGACCCTAAAAGTCAACTATTCATGCTCTTGGAAAGCATTGACGGGATCGGTCAAAGTCAGCATGGATTTATGAAGGGGAAATCATGCTTGACTAATCTTTTGGAATTTTTTGAGGATGTAGCAAGTAAAATGGTTAAGTTAGACCCAGTGGATGCAGTGTATCTGGACTTTCAAAAAGCCTTTGACAAGGTCCCACACAAGAGATTAGTGTGCATAATTAGAACGCATGGTATTGGGGGTAGGGTATTGACATGGATAGAAAACTGGTTGGCAGACAGGAAACAAAGAGTAGGAATTAACGGGTCATTTTCAGAATGGCAGGCAATGACTAATGGGGTCCGCAAGACTCGGTGCTGCGACCCTAGTTGTTTATAATATATATTAACGATTCAGATGAGGGAATTAAATGTAACATCTCTAAATTTGCGGATGATACAAAGCTGGGTGGCAGTGTGAGCTGCGAGGAGGATGCTATGAGGTTGCAGGGTGACTTGGATAGGTTGGGTGAGTGGGCAGAACCATGGTAGATGCAGTATAATGTGGATAAATGTGAGGTTATCTACTTTGGTGGCAAGAACAGGAAGGCAGATTGTTATCTAAATGGTGTCAGATTAGGAAAAGGGGAGGTGCAATGAGACCTGGGTGCGCTTGTACAACAGACACTGAAAGTAAGCATGCAAGTACAGCAGGCAGTGAAGAAGGCCAATGGCATGTTGGCCTTCATTGCAAGAGGATTTGAGTTTAGGAACAAGAAGGTCCTACTCCAGTTGTACAGGCCCTGGGTGAGACCGCACCTGGAGTAGTGTGTGCAATTGTGGTGTCCTAATTTGAGGAAGGACATTATTGCTATTGAGGGAGTGCAGTGTAGGTTCACCAGGTTAATTCCAAGGATGACAGGACTGACATATAATGAAAGAATGAGTCGACTGGGCTTGTATTTTCTGAAATTTAGAAGGATGAGAGGGGATCTTATAGAAACATATAAAATTCTTAGAGGACTGGACAGAGTAGATGCAGGAAAAAAATGTTTCCATTGTTGGGAGAGTCCAGAACCAGGGGTCACAGTTTAAGAATAGGGGTAGGCCATTTTTGACTGAGATGAGGAAAAACCTTTTCACCCAGAGAGTGGTGAACCTGTGGAATTCTTTGCCACAGAAGGCAGTGGAGGCCAATTCACTGGAAGCTTTCAAGAGAGAGTTAGATTTAGCTGTAAGGACTAAGGGAATCAAGGGATATGAGGAAAAAGCCAGAACGGGGTATTGATTTTGGATGATCAGCCATGATCATATCAATGGCGGTGCTGGCTCGAAGGGACGAATGGCCTACTTCTGCACCTATTTTCTATGTTTCTATGCTGCCTGACCCGCTGAGTTAATCCCGCACTTTGTGGCATATTTTTGTAAACCAGCATCTGCAGTTCCTTGTTTTTCCATTTCGGCTCAAGTCATAAATTTTATAATACATACATGTTTCTTCGCCCACCACAAAGCCAGAGAGATTATTCAGTAATCATTGTGGCTTACTATTCCATTAAAACCCAGCTCATTCAAAATTAATGAACATTTTCAATGCACAAAATGTTTAAATTCACGTAAATCGATCTGCTGATTGCATTTATGAAAACATCAACAATGCAGCCAAGGAGCAATAGGGCATCCTTGAAAACCATTTGCAGCTTCTATATTCATCTGCAAATGTGTGTATTGTAAGTTTGAGTTTGTTGTCAGTGTAACAGAGCAATCGCAATAACTGCTGCCAATTTGACTGTTGTTATAGCCACAAACTCTGAGCAACTGTGCTTTTAAAAAGTAAATACAGTACAGAAGTGACAATTTTCAATATACATTGCACATAATTTATCTAAATTTATCCTGTATTTCCATGGGCAATACTGTGCATCTCTGTTTTACTCATTGATTTGCTTTATCAAATAATTGCTATGCTATACTATCCAAACAGATCTGAACACAAATGAAATGCAATGAACAGCGCAAAGTAATAATATTTTAAACTACACAAGCATCAGATACCTTCCCATTCTGCACCTGTTCATTTCGATTAACCTACAGGATTGGAAAGAATGTAGCTAGAAATAATTATGGGGTAATATTTCTGGCAATAAATCAGTTTCTTCAGACTGTCATTCTTAACAAATAATGCTAAATGTGTCCTTAAAGACAAAAGATACCTGCTAATTTTGCATTTTCAATAACTGTCACACAGCACTAAATTTTAATGGCAAATTCTAATCTGGAATTTCATTATTTCATGCTGTGTGCCTGGAAAAGGGAAGTAGGGTTTAGAATGGTAATATCTGCCAAGCATATATGCGCACCAGCACCTGCTTTGTCCATAAAGACCCACACCCCACACTTGCTGCTAAGACCACACACAGTATCTGCACTTGACCGCTAGCGAAATGAGGAAGGCTGACTACAGAGGGTGGTAGAAATTCCCCAATCCATCACAGGTACCGAGCTCCCTTGGAAGCATTGCCTTAAAAAGGCCTCCAATATAATCAAAGACTCACAGCACCTTGGCTACACTCCCAATTTGCTGCTACCATTATCAAGAAGGTACAAAGCTGAAAACTGTGACTAACAGGTTCAAAGGTTCTTCCCACCAACCATCAGGTTCTTGAACACTACACAACATTAGCCTCATCAACTGTAATCTGTGGATTTTTTAATTGCACATCAGACTTCGCGTGTTTTTACGGTAAACCAGTATTATGGTTATTACTTTATTGCATTTTTGACTATTAAAAATTATCTGTACTTTATTGCATTTAAGCAAGTAAGAATTGTAATGCTCCGTATGCTCATTTTCTACATAATTGAACACTTTTGACTCGACCAGCATTTTCCCCACATCAACGTGGACCTCAAGGATGGAGGACAGAGATATTTGGTAACCCTGGCAACGCCACTGCCTGGCAGCCTCCGCTCCGGGGCGGATTCGGGCGAGGAGGCCTTTCTCTCTCTGTCTGCCGGACGAGGGTTGTTGTCTCGGAACAAGGTAAAGAATATAGCTGCGGAAAAAATATATATATATTCTGCCCCGACCTGCCCCCCCCCAAAAGAACAATGTTTTGCAATGATTACAACCCACCTGGCGAATGCGGTCTGGCGGGTTTGGAGAAGTACCGCCTCCCTGCGGGGAGGAGGAGGAAGAGGAGGAGGGTGGAGAAGAAGCCATTTTCTTCACTCCCTCAGTCTGTTGTGAAAGGCGATCTGTGGCAGCACGTCTGCTCCG
Organism: Rhinoraja longicauda; assembly: GCF_053455715.1. Taxonomy (NCBI): domain Eukaryota; kingdom Metazoa; phylum Chordata; class Chondrichthyes; order Rajiformes; family Arhynchobatidae; genus Rhinoraja; species Rhinoraja longicauda. Next base: position 96,238,378 of record NC_135953.1, read on the forward strand.
CGCTCGCTCTCCCTCCCTCCCTCTCACTCACTCACTGCAGCGTCTGCTTGCCTTTGCTCTCCTTTGGCTGGATTGTTTTTGTACTCGGTTGGTGAAAGCTCGGGGAGGGATAACGAGGTGGTTGATGGAGGATGGCTTTTTTTTTGGGGGGGGGGGGTTGCGGTGTAGATAGAGCTTGACCTTGTGGCGTTGCCAAGAACCTGTATGTCCGTGCGCCCGGGTGACTGCGGCAGCCGCTGTCGGCTCAGGCGCTGCCTCCACACTCAGCTCGTCCGGGAGGGAGCCGGCGTCGTGACAGTGTCAGTGCCCGACAACACGCTGATGTGATCACGCACAGACCAGTCAGTGCAGAATGGTGGACGGACAACCGCTCCGACCTGTCATCATTCTGCTCCCACGTTCGAGAACAAGGTGGGGCAGAAAGCTTTCAGTTGCAAGATGCGTGCTGCAGAGAGGATTTGTCACGCTAATACCTTATAATGACGGCCGTTACTTAATTATCAGTCTTAACAAAACTGATCAAAACATGTCAAATGGTTTTGTTCCCAATAATTATATGTTACACTTAGTATGTTTTCCACATTTATAAATATAATGCCACAAATATATAACATACAGTGATATTACGTTTTTAAACATTAAAATGAAAATTACATTGTAAGATGATAATTATTACAGTCTAACTTATAAATCATTCAATAATTAGGGCAACACAGTGGCATAGTTGCTGCCTCACAGCGCCAAAGGCCCGGGTTCGCCCCTGACCTCAGCTGCTGGCTGTGTGGGGTTTGTGCGGTCTCCCTGTGGCTCCACTGGGTGCTCCGGTTTCATTCCACATCTCAAAGATGTGCGGGTTTGTAGGTTAATTGGCCCCTGTAAAATTTTGCTGAGAAAGTGGGATAACTAATAATGGAACTAGTGTAAACGGGTGGTCAATTCTCGGTGTGGACTCAGTGGGCCACAGGGCTTGTTTCCATGCTGTACCTCTAAACTAAACTATATATCCAGTTATTTTAGCTACATGAACAGAAATGTTCATATGTAAAGAATAAATGACAAACAGGTTTGCGTCATTTAAATAAATCCACATTTATGCTGTGCCTTAAATATATTTCCAGTTTAACAACAGAGTTGCGTTCTGAAAACGCGGGAAGCATGCGTGTCTTTCCCCTTGCCTTGTATGGATAAAGTGCTTGAAAATGATGAATGATAACAGCCATAGTGACGCTGACTAATTCGTTGTTTATGGTGTTTCCTCCAGCAAATAGAGAGAACCAACAGTCCACGCTTGAATGTCATCTAAAGGAACAAATAATTGTGGAAATAGTATCAGGAGACACCAATATTTACTATTATAAAACAAAGATCTAAATTTGAAAGTATGAAATACACAAACTTTCTGTCATGATTCTCACGTGCAATTAAAGCTTCTAACGATGTTTAGAATACATACTGCAGAAAGAAAGAGCTGTTTTCATGCTAAACAGCATTGGAACAAAATTTCGATTTACAAAAAAACATGGATTATTCATCCATTGGAATTATGACCCCATGTATTATTATTGCATGAGAATGTAGAAACATAGAAAAATTGCAAAAAAGATGTTTTAAAGAACGGAGAAAGAAATGCCATGGTCTCAACTGATGCATCCACTTTGGTGCAAATGCCCACTGATGCAAATTCTAGAGAGCATGCACTTTAAACTTTAGAGATACTTCTTGAAAGATCTGTGCCAATTTAGTTGTAGAGAATGTTTTTAGAAATGGCTCAATATTTTTTGTTACTCTAAACAAAGCAGTTGCGGGCCCAATCTTTAGGTAAGACAGCTACATTAAAAATGTGGGTCCACCTAGAATGTTCTTGAATTATGTATGGAGCCTCCCTCCAGTAACTATCTGTATATAGCAACAAAATAATACTACAAAAGTAGTGTAGTGTCCTTTCATATACTCAGTGTAGAGAATGACTCTTTTGCTGTATTATTCATATTGCTGCATATTTAATAGGATAGTTACCAGAGGAATAGCAATACAAAGCTCTAAAGGTAACTGATCAGGTTAGTCACACAGCAGTTATGCAGTCAGTCAATTTTTATCAATAATTTTCCAGCAACCTTGATAGTGGTCTAAACAACAAAAATGCCATGTCGATCCAGAGGGCAGTTTCACATCACTCACAATTTTATTCCAGGTGAAAATTAATTGCAATGACTACCACTCATAACTAATTGTGTATGTAGCTCAGAAACATTCTTGGGTTACATTACATTTTATGACAATAGTAAATCTTGTTAATTCTTAAGCTCCAATAATGTCCAAGTCCAGATGCATGCTTTCTGTGGTAAGTCTGTGCGGGAATAAACAATTTGTGCTAATTTAATTGATCATAGCTGAGACAACAGTGAAGTGCTATATATGACTTGTGTACACTTTGCTGAAGAATGGATAAATCACTTAGACCTATCAGTTCTGGCTGCTGTCCAGAAATCTGGGACATTAAATGAGCAGTGGATGACCTTGCATATGAGCTTCCACAATAGATTAAGACATAGAGTATAAAGCTGTCAATTGGGAAGAAGAAATAATCAAATCTATGAGATACAATTTTATTATTGTCAAAATTTTATATGGATAGAAAAAGTTTAGAGCACTATGGGCCAAACAGGCAAATGGGACAAGCCTAAAAGGGGTATCTTGGTCGACGTGATCGAGTTGGGCCGTAGGACCTGTTTCCAGATAAATCACCCAGACCTCGTAAGATATATCCGAGGACACTGTGGGAATCTAGAGAAGAAATTGCAGGCGTACTGGCTGAGATATATGAATCATCATTAGATATGGGAGAGGTGAAGACTAGAGGGTAGTTAATACAATACAATACAATATATCTTTATTGTCATTGTACCCAGGGGTACAACGAGATTGGGAATGCGCCTCCCATACGATGCAATAATTTAAGTAATTTAGACAGCAGCAACCCAACGAAACGAAACAGTTGTAACAGTTTTGGACAGGGTAAAGTGCAAGTTGATCTATGCGTTGTGGCCATCCGGCTCAGCAGGACCGGTTCATAGCAGCTATGGCCCTGGGGATGAAGCTGTTCCTGAGTCTGGAGGTGCGGGCGCAGAAGGCCTTGTATCGTCTGCCCAATGGAAGGAGTTCGAACAGACTGTTGCAGGGGTGTGAAGAGTCTTTGTGGATGCTGGTGGCTTTTCTGAGGCATCGTGTGTTGTAGATGCCCTCTAAGTCTGGTAGCTGTGTTCCGATGGCCCTCTGAGCTCTATGGACTACCCGCTGTAGAGCTTTCCTTTCTGCCTCCGTGCAGCTGAGGTACCACACAGGGATGCCATGCGTTAGGATGCTCTCGATGGTGCAGCGGTAGAAGGTCGTCAGCAGCTGTTGGGGTAGACCAGACTTTTTCAGTGTTCTTAAGTAGAACAGTCTTTGTTGTGCCTTCTTGACCAGCGCAGCAGTGTTATTGGACCATGTTAGGTCCTCCGAAATGTGAGTGCCCAGAAACTTGAAGCTGGACACTCTCTCCACACTGTCCCCGTTGATAGAGATCGGGGCATATTCCCCATTATGTGACCTACGGAAGTTGATGATCAGCTCCTTGGTCTTGGTGGTATTTAGGGACAGGTTGTTATCCGAGCACCAGTCCGCCAGATTCTGCACCTCCGCTCTATAGTTTGTTTCATCCCCGTTGGTGATCAGCCCGATCACCGTTGTGTCATCTGCAAACTTGACAATGGTGTTGGTGTCGAATGCAGGAACACATTCGTGTGTGAAGAGGAAGTAGAGCATGGGGCTCAGAACACAGCCCTGTGGTGTGCCGGTACTCAGGGTGATAGTGGAGGACAGGTGCGGGCCCATTCTCACTGCCTGCGGTCGTTCCAGCAGGAAGTCCAGGATCCAGTCACATAATGACGAGCTGAGGCCTAGCTGGTGGAGTTTGGTGATGAGCTTGGTGGGGATGACCGTGTTGAAGGCGGAGCTATAGTCTATGAATAGCATCCTCACATACATGCCCTGTCTCTCTAGGTGAGTCAGGACAGTGTGAAGAGCCAGAGAGATGGCGTCCTCTGTGGATCTATTTGCCCTGTATGCAAATTGATGTGGGCCAGTGAGTCAGGGATGCTGGATTTGATGTGTGAGAGGACCAGCCTCTCAAAGCACTTCATGACTATCGGCGTTAGGGCAACCGGGCGGTAGTCGTTCAGGTTGGAGATCTTTGCTTTTTTCGGCACCGGAATTATGATAGCCGACTTCAGGCACTTGGGGACCGTAGCCAGAGATAATGACAGGTTAAAGATCCTGGTGAATACCTCAGCCAGCTGTTCAGCACAGTCTTTCAGTACCCTTCCTTGAACTCCATCCGGTCCTGCAGCCTTGCGTGGGTTGACCCTTTGCAGAGCGCGTTGTACCTCCTGTGTGCTCAGTTGCAAGACCTGTCCCACCGCCTCGGCTGGGGTTCTTTCACTCAAGGTGGTTTTGCCAGTTTCAAAGCGGGCAAAGAAGGTGTTAAGCTCGTTGGTCAGTGCCACATCGCTGTGGGGGCAGGCAGGGCTGCTCTTGTAGCCAGTGATGTCCCTGACACCCTGCCACATGCTTCTGGTGTCCGTGGTGTTGAAGTGGTCTTCCACCCGTTGCCTATGGGTGTCTTTGGCCCTTTTAATACCTTTGTTCAGGTGTGATCTGGCAACACTGTATGCTGAAGTGTCACCAGATTTAAAGGCAATGTTGCGTGCCCTCAGCAGGTTCTGTACCTCCTTGTTCATCCAGGGTTTCCGGTTTGGGAACATCCTTATCTCCTTGTCCTTCGTGACATTCTCCACACAGCAGTTGATGTAGGAGAGCACAGTGGATGCGTATTCCTCCAAGTCTACCTTTGAACCGTAGGTGGCCTGTTGTGCAAACAGGTCCCAGTCGGTGCGTGTGTAAATGTGCCTCTATTTAAACAATCACAGAGTCATAAGGCATGGAACGACAGTGAAACTAGTACGACGACTAGGGAGGGGGAGAAACCAAAAGTGCTGTTCAGTTTCACTGTATAAGTTGTCACCTGGAACATCAATGGACCATTGTGGGCTCTATCCTGGATTATCATTACTTTTTTGCATATATTTAATTTATTTGTTCTATATCTCTCCCTATCACCATCGGTATGTCTCGTTTTCCTTTCCCCTGGCTTTCAGTGTAAAGAAGGGTTTCAACCCAAAATGTCACCTATTCCTTTCCTCCAGAGATGCTGCCCGACCGTTGAGTTACTCCAGCTTTTTGTGTCTGTCTTCAGTTTAAACCAGCATCTGCAGTTAACATAGAAACATAGAAAATAGATGCAGGAGTAGGCCATTCGGTCCTTCGAGCCTGCACCGCCATTCAATATGATCATGGCTGATCATCCATGGTTCCTTCGGTTCCTTCCTTCCTACAGTACAGACCTGTCCTGTTCAGTACAGACTTTATGTGCCAAGGGCCTGTTCTTGTGCTATACTGTTCTATTTTAATATAATGAAGAACCACTCACTCTCTTTTCTCTTCCATCGAGCATAAGATATGAAAGTTTGAAGCATATATTACCAGATTCAACAACATTTTCTTTCCCATGTGTCAGAAGGAACTGCAGATGCTAGTTTACACCGAAGATAGGCACAAAATGCTGGAGTAACTCAGCAGGACAGGCAGTATCTCCGGAGAGAAGGAATGGGTGATGTTTCGAGGTCGAGACTTTCAGAATGAGTGTCCGGGGAGAGGGAGACTGGAGATATGGAAGGGTAAGGTGTGAAAACGACAAATCAAAGCAAATGATAAGGAAATGTAGAATGGTTCATTGTTAGTTGAGGGGAAGGTGACAAGGAGGCATAAAATCAGTAAAATTAATCTGAAGGACAGTGAAACTAGTTGAAGAATTAGGATGGGGGAGGGATTGAGTGAGAGGGAAAGGGTTATTTGAAGTTAGAGTTTATTTCCCATTATTATCTTGAATGAACATATATTAAAGATTAATTCCTGATTTTCCCATCTACCGTGTTGCGTCTTTTGCGCTTTTTTAATTCTGCACTTTCTTTGTAGCAGTAACACTATATTTGGAATTCTGTTTCATTTTTTGCCCTTACACTGCCTTTATGTAGTTATGTATGGTATAATTCAAAGATTCAAAAGTGCCTTTTTACTGTGCAAACAAGGTTTTTACTGTATTGTGGTACACATGACAATAAACCAATACAATACAATAAATATCATTACCACAATAATAGACTCCTTAATCAATACTTCAATGCCACATCCTTTTTATATACATCACCCTGGCCCTCATCGTACCTGCGGATTCAGTACCCTGGAATGTTGATTTGTTCCAACCATGTGTCTGTGACAGCAACATATTCCCAGATGCTAATCAACACTACGTCATCCACCTTATATGCTATGAGCAGATGCTATAAGCACTAGTGTCTTAGTTTTCCTTCTGCATGTAAGAGGCATTTAGACAGGTAATTAAATATGCAAGATATCCAAGGATACAGCCCTAATGTGGGCAAAGTGGGGGGGGGGGGGGGAGTGGGGGAGGAGGAAGAGGGTGGGAGGAGGAGAGAGTGGGGGTGGAAGGGAGAGTGAGACTGGGGAGGAGGGCAGGGTGAGGTGGGGAGGAGGGAAGAGTGGGTGGGAAGGAGGAGGGGTGGTGGTGGGGGGAAGAGGGACAGTGGGGATGGGGAAGAGGGAGAGGAGAAAGGGGGTGGGGGAAGGGGAATAGTGGGGTTGGGGAGGAGAGAGGAGGTGGGGGAGGAGGGGGAGGGTGGGTTAGGGATAAGGGAAACGAGAGATGTAGAAGGTGATGTGGAGAGACAAAGAACAATGAATGAAAAATATGCAAAAAAGTAACGATGTTAAAGGAAACAATCCGTTGTAAGCTGTTTGTAGGGTGAAAATGAGAAGCTAGTGCGACTTGGGTGGGGGAGGGATAGAGAGAGGAAATGCCGGGGCTACCTGAACTGAGAGAAATCAATAATCATACCACTGGGCTGTAAGTTGCCCAAGTGAAATATGAGATGCTGTTCCTCCAATTTTTGTTTAGCCTCACTCTGACAATGGAGGAGACCAAGGACAGAAAGGTCTGAGCAGGAATGGGAAAGAGAATTAAAGTGTCCAGCAACCGGAAGATCTGAAAAGCAAAAGGCATCTGAAAGCTGTTGGTATCCTGGAGTGACCATTACTATGCAGGCAGACACTAGTAGAAAAGCCTTTTGGGAGTGGCCATGTGGAGGTGCAAATTCTATGCGGTGGGTAAGTACGACGCTTTGACTTGAGAGTGGAGGGTAAGTGCAAGGCTTTGGCATGAGAGGTCTTGGTGCGGAAGGTGACAGTCTAGTGCAGTAAAGAAGGCAATTAGGGCAGTGGTATGCTCCTGCAGGAAGCCAGGGAGACATCCAGTGTCCCTGAGGGCTACACCTGTGTGGGATGCGTCCATCTGCAGCTCCTTACAGACCGCATTAGGCAAACTGAAGCAGCAGGTGGGCGGCCTCCGGAGCATCCAGGGTAACTGATAATAGGAGTTACAGTGAGGTCGTTATTGCCTCAGGTACATGCGAAAAGTAGACGGGTGGCCACCAGAAAAGGGAGAGTGCAGCAATCCCCTGTGGCCATTCCTCTCAACAACAGGTATACCACTTTGGATACTGTTTGGGGAGATGACCAGTCAGGGAAGAGCAGCAGGAGTCAGGTCTATGCCATTGCCGTTACTCTGAGGCACTGGAGGGAAGGGTGAAACTGGCAGAGCCATAATGAAAGAAGGCTCGTTAATTAGGGGGATAGGCAGGAGATTCTGTGGCAACGGAAGATACTCTAGGATAGTGTGTTGCCTCCCTGGAGCCAGGGTTCAGAATAAATCAGAGTGGCTGCAGAACATTTCCGAAGGGGAGGACGAGCAGCTGGATGTCATTATGCAAGTTGGCACAAGTGACATCAGTAGGTAAAGGGATGCAATCTTGCTGAGTGAATACAGCGAGCTAAGCAAAAGGTTTATGGAATGAGTTGCCAGAAGAGGTAGTTGAAGCAAATACTATAACAGTATTTAAAAGACACTTGGACAGGTAAGTAGATACATAGAAACATAGAAAATAGGTGCAGGAGTAGGCCATTCAGCCTTTCGAGCCAGCACCGCCATTCAATATGATCATGGCTGATCATCCAAAATCAGTACCCCGTTCTGGCTTTTTCCCCATATCCCTTGATTCCCTTAACCCTTGAGAGCTAAATCTAACTCTCTCTTGAAAATGGGTTAGAGGGATATGGGCCAAATGCGGGCAAATGGGACTAGATTAAATGAGCCATATTCATTGGCCTGGACGGGCTGGGCCAAAGGGCCTGTTTCCATGCTGTCTGATGACTCCATTACTCTATCGGATATATCCTTGTGTACTCACAAACATGTGGCATAAAATAATCCAGATTATTACAATCTTATACGTCCTGCTCTTTAATCTTCTCATTAAAGGAATTCTCACATGTTGTTGTGATAGCGACATATATTCCCCCCTCTGCTAATCTTCTGCTAAACAAGGCCTGTGATGTCCTGCACTCAGCTGTGAGCAGGTTGCAAACACAGCACCCACATGCCCTCTTTCTAATCTCTGGGGACTTTAATCATACACCCCCATCATCCACTCTGCCCACTTTCACCCAGTACGTCACTTACTGCACCAGAGACAATAAAATACTGGACTTATTTTATGCCAACAGCAAGGAGGCATAAAACTCAGCACCCCTCCCCCCCCCCCCCCCCCCCCCCCCCCCCCCGGGGAGATCTGACCACAACATGATCCATCTCCAGCCTGTGTACAAACTTCTCATGCACAGGCAACCAGCGGTGACCCGCACAGTTAGAGGATGGTCTGAGGAGACTGAAGAGGCTCGGAGGGACTGTTTCGAAACAACTGTGTGGGAGGAACTCTGTGATCCCCATAGGGAGGACATTGACAGTCTAACCCAGTGCATCACAGACTATATTAACTTCTGTGTGGAGAACACTGTACCCACCAGGACTGTACGGTGTTTCTCCAATAACAAACTCTGGATCAACCCTGACATAAAGGATCTCCTTAAGGAGAAAAAGAGGGCCTTTAAGTTGGGAAATAAGGAGGAGCTGAAGGCTGTGCAAAAGGACCTGAGGAGGAAGATCAGAGAGGGAAAGAACAGCTACAGGAAGAAGATGGAGGACCAGCTGCAGAGGAACAACATCAGTGGAGTCTGGAGAGGCCTCAAAACCATCTCTGGGTACAAGGAACCAGACTCCCAGGCCGTGGGGGACCAGAAGTGGGTAAATGATCTGAACCTTTTCTTCAACAGGTTTGATCAGTCATCTACCCCTCCCCCGGTTCAGTCACCCCTGCTGCAGCCCCCCTTGTCTGCACTTCTAGTACACTGCCCCACCCCCCTCCCACAGCACTTGGGTCACAGCCACCACCCACTGCTTCTGCTTCTCCTGCCCCAACCCCCCCCAGGTCTTCAACCTGAGCCTGAAACTAGGGAGAGTTCCACAGCTGTGGAAAACATCCTGCGTGGTACCGGTGTCAAAGATGCCGCACCCGAAGGAACTCAACAGCTACAGGCCGGTGGCACTGACATCATACCTGATGAAGACACTGGAGCGACTGGTCTTCGTCCATCTCCGCCCCCTGGTGAGACCATCAATGGATCCGCTGCAGTTTGCCTACCAGACTCGCATCGGGGTGGAGGACGCCATCATCTACCTACGGCACAGAGCTCTATCGCACCTGGAGAAACCGGATAGCACTGTGAGAATCATATTTTTTGATTTCTCCAGTGCATTCAATACCATCCAGCCGGGGCTTCTGGGGGACAAGCTGGAGCGCACACGAGTGGATCACCACCTCACATCCTGGATTCTGGATCACCTCACCAACCGACCACAGAATGTGAGGACAAAGGACTATGTCTCGGACATGGTGGTCTGCAGCACAGGGGTTCCGCAGGGAACAGTGCTAGCTCCATTCCTGTTCACCCTGTACACTGCAGACTTCAGGCACAGCTCCGGATCAACGCGGGGTAAACTAGGGAGATGGTGGTAGATTTCCGCAGGCACAGCCATGTCCCCCCGACACCGGTGAACATCCAGGGAATGGACATCGGGAGGGTGGACTGTTATAAGTTCCTGGGTGTTTACCTCAACAATAAACTTGACTGGACCGAAAACATCAATGCACTGTACAAAAAGGGCCAGAGCAAACTTTATCTGCTGAGGAGACTCAGGTCCTTTGGAGTGCAGGGGGCACTCCTAAGGACCTTCTACAACACTGTAGTTGCATCAGCCATTTTCTATGGAGTGGTCTGCTGGAGCAGCAGCATCTTAGCAGCGGAGGGGAAGAGACTCGAGAAGCTGGTCAGGAAGGCCAGCTCTGTCCTGGGTTGTCCCCTCGACTCAGTGCAGGCGGTGGGAGAGAGGAGGATGATGGCAAAGATAACATCGCTGCTGGACAACGACTCCCACCCCATGCAGGACACTGTCACTGCACTGAGTAGCTCCTTCAGTGACAGACTCCTTCACCCCAAATATGTGAAGGAGAGATATCGGAGGTCCTTCCTTCCCACTGCTGTGAGACTGCACAACCAGCGCTACTCCCAGCAGACGAGTCAACAGTAACAGTTAATGAAACCACACTAAATTATGACAATTTATCCTTGCTTTTATTTTTATTTTTAATGAATGATCTCTTGCTTTCCACTTTGCTGCTGTAACACTGCAAATTTCCCCGGTGTGGGACAAATAAAGGAATATATTAATATTATTATTAGCTCCCTAAATTCATGTTGCAGAACCTCTTTTTCTTTCCCTTTGTCTGTAGTAGCAATGTGAACCATGACTTCTGACCTTTTTACTCCCACTTTAGGACATTCTACAATCCATTCTGTTACATTCCTGACCCTGGTACAATAGAGGCAAAAACACATTTCTGGATTCACATTCATCATTGAAGAAGAGCCAGTGTATTTCCCTTTGTTGAGTCATCTCCCATTCTCGCCCTTTGACATCTGCACCTCGCCCTTGTGCACCTGAGCCATTGATGATGCTATGAGTGGGTTCTGTCTGTGCTTCTTATAGATAACTGACCCCGATGCCAAATTCTCCAACACAGATAAACAAATTTGGAACAAGATGCACTCTGATATGATATTTGTGCGCTGCCAATAACAAACTGAGGCGTCCTGGTCATGCCCTGGGAAACAAGTGCAGTGAAGAGTGACACAAAAAGCTGGAGTAACTCAGCGGGTCAGACAGCATCTCTAGAGAAAAGGAATAGGTGACGTTTTGGGTTGAGACCCTTCTTCAGACTGATAGAGGAAATGGAAACGAGACAATAGACAATAGGTGCAGGAAGAGGCCATTCGGCCCTTCGAGCCAGCACCACCATTCAATTTGATCATGGCTGATCATTCTCATTCCTGCCTTCTCCCCATACCCCCTGACTCCGCTATCCTTAAGAGCTCTATCTAGATATAGATGGTGGTATAAAGAGAAGTAGTACAAATGAATGAAAGATTTGCAAAAAGTAACGAGGAAGAACTTTTTCAGTCAGAGAGTGGTGAAGGTGTGGAATTCTCTGCCTCAGAAGGCAGTGGAGGCCAGTTCGTTGGATGCTTTCAAGAGAGAGCTGGATAGAGCTCTTAAGGATAGCGGAATGAGGGGGTATGGGGAGAAGGCAGAAACGGGGTACTGATTGAGAGTGATCAGCCATGATCGCATTGAATGGCAGTGCTGGCTCGAAGGGCTGAATGGCCTACTCCTGCACCTATTGTCTATTGTCTAATAAAGGAAACAGGACATTGTTAGCTGTGGGCTAGGTGAAAGCGAGTTACAATGAGACTCCACAAGACGACTTTGATACGAGTAACGACATGTGTGGGGGTGTGACGGAGAGAGAGAGGATGCGAGGGATACTTGAGAAATCAATATTCATACCGCTGAGTTGCAAGTGCACTGTTCCATGTATTTGGTGCGTGCGACATTGCGCCATGGGAATAATTCAGGGAGTATAAGAAAATAACTGCAGTTGCTGGTACAAATCGATTCATTCACAAAATGCTGGAGTAACTCAGCAGGTCAGGCAGCATCTCGGGAGACCCTTCTTGACCCGAAACGTCACCCATTCCTTCTCTCCCGAGATGCTGCCTGACCTGCTGAGTTACTCCAGCATTTTGTGAATAGAATAATTCAGGGAATTCGGGTCATTGAGGAGCTGGGCAGCAGAGGACTGTCACTGATAGGAACGATGGCGTTACAGGTGGGCAAGGGTAGGTTCAGGGAGCTGCAAGGTGGGTGGGTAAGAGGGCCTGCTGGTGAAGGATGGCGCTGCAGGGTGGGTGGGCAAGAGGGCCTGCTGGTGAAGGAGGGCGCTGCAGGGTGGGTGGGCAAGGGAGCTGCAAGGTGGTGGGCAAGAGGGCCTGCTAGTGAAGGAGAGCGCTGCAGGGTGGGTGGGCAAGGGAGCTGCAAGGTGGTGGGCAAGAGGGCCTGCTGGTGAAGGAGGGCGCTGCAGGGTGGGTGGGCAAGGGAGCTGCAAGGTGGTGGGCAAGAGGGCCTGCTGGTGAAGGAGGGCGCTGCAGGGTGGGTGGGCAAGGGAGCTGCAAGGTGGTGGGCAAGAGGGCCTGCTGGTGAAGGAGGACGCTGCAGGGTGGGTGGGCAAGGGAGCTGCAAGGTGGTGGGCAAGAGGGCCTGCTGGTGAAGGAGGACGCTGCAGGGTGGGTGGGCAAGGGAGCTGCAAGGTGGTGGGCAAAGAGGGCCTGCTGGTGAAGGAGGGCGCTACCGGCGGAGTGCGGCGTGGCCTTGACGGCAGCCGCCGCCTTTGACTGGTTGCTTGTTCCCTGGTTACGAGAGAGACGCGACCTGACGGATGTTAGTGGGATTAACGCGTGAGTGTTGTGTTGTGTTGTGTGCAGGGGACGGTCGTATTGGTCGCTGTGTGCAGTGATTTAAGTGAGTATTTGGCCCGAGATGCTGAGATTGTCGACACCACGCGAGGGGGCACTGGGCCCGATTTGATGTTGGGATGTGGACAAGTCGGAGGTGAGATGTCCGAGATGGTATCAGGGTTATTTAACCGAAAGGAAACTCGGACCTTTTTATAAACTCGTAGGTGAGGTGTTGTAAAAATGTTTATGTAAACGTAATTAACACCGCAGATCAGCTGCAAATGTCGGTGCGTTCAAGGAAAAAATCATACAGGAGTTTTGTGCAAATCACAACACAGTTGGAGAGTAGCTCAGCGGGTCAGGCAGCATCTGGGAGGCAATGGAAAGGCCACGTAAAATTAGGGTCTGGACACATCTTCGGACTAATGGAGTAGTGGGGAGAAAGCTGGAAAAGAGGTAGGAGCGGAACAAAATCTGGCAAACCTGATGGGTGGGTGCTGGAGAGAGGGGCAGATGAATGGAGTAAGTGACAAAAGCTAGAGATGAAAAGGAGACAAGAGATGCCAGATAAGGAAAATAGGGGTGAAATGAGTAGCCAGAGAGAGGCATACAGGGTGGAAGAAGAAAGGGGGAAGTGGATAGGGGGTATGGATCGTGGGAGAAATGGATGTGGTGAACCTCTGTCTCAGCGGGTTTCCCACAATGTTCTTGGATATATATGATCAGGCCCTGGAGATTTGTGTACCTTCATACACGATAATACCAGCACTTCTTCGACCATAAAGCTAATCATCCAAAATCAGTACCCCATTCCTGCTTTTCCCCCATATCCCTTGATTCCATTAGCCCTAAGAGCTATATCTCTCTCTTGAAAACATCCTGTGAATTGGCCTCCACTGCCTTCTGTGGCAGAGAATTCCACAGATTCACAACTCTCTGGGTGAAAAGGTTTTTCCTCATCTCAGTCCTAAATGGCCTACCCCTTATTCTTAAACTGTGACCCCTGGTTCTGGACTCCTGCAACATCAGAAAGGTGTAAGGTATTGCATTTTGGGAGGTTGAATGTAAGAAGGGAGTAGACAGTTAATGGCTAGATCGTTAACAGTATTGTTGGGTGGAGGGATCTTGGAGTCCAAGTTCATAGTTCACTGAACGCAGCAGCACAAGTTGATAGGGTGGTTAAAAAGGCGGATGGTATGCTTGCCTTCATTGCTCGGGGCATTGAATATGAGTCAAGAAATCATGATGCAGCCTATAGGACTCTGGTCAAGCTGCATGTTCATACGTTCTAGGAGCAGAATTAGGCTGAGTCCACATCAACCAGCAATAACTCTTACACTAGTACTATCCTACACACTAGGGGCAATTTACAATTTACAGAAGCCAATTAACCTACAAACCTGTACGTCTTTGGAGTGTGGGAGGAAACCTACGCACCTGGAAAAAACACACACAATCACAGCGAAAAGGTACTAAAAACACCGTACGGACATGGCCATAGTAAGGATCAAACCTGGGTCTCTGGCGCTGTGAGGCAGCAACTCTACTGCTGCTTCACTGTGTTGCTCTTTCGCCCTTTATCTTCCCTTCCTCTTCCACCTATATTTCTTCCTCTGGCTTCACAATTCTCACATGTTCTATCCTTATCTCACACCTTTTGCCTTTTCTGGCCTTTGCCCAACCATTTGCCTATAAACCCCCCCGGCCCCAAACCTATATCCGCTTATCACTCACCTAGCTTTGTCCTGCATCTCACCACTTCCATCTTTCTTCCCCCACCCCCTCCACCACAATCAGTCTGATGAAAGGTCACGATCCGAGACGTCATCTTTCTATGATGTTCTCCAGGGATGCTGCCTGATCCGCTGGATTTTGCCAGTACTTTCTGTCTTTTGTTTAGTCATTGAGTTGTACAACATGGATAAGGGCTTGTCCACCAAAGTGTCTTCCTGAGATTGGCCCATATGCCGGCTTTTGATCCATATCATTCTAAAACTTTCCTATCAAATGTACCTGTTCAAATGTCTTTGTATTTGTATTTGCCTCTACCACTTTCTATGACAACTTGATCTATATACTCACCTCCTTTACAGGGGAAAAACCTTTCCAAGGAGCAAAACAGCAAAACCTTTCCTATCCAAGTATATGTCCAGATGACTTTCAAACATTGTACTTGTACACAGCTCTACCATGTCCTCTGGCACCTCGAACCATATACCCATACTCTTTACAAGAGCAAAATAAATGGAAGTTTATGATCCATAAAAGGGTCCAGACCCAAAAGGTCACCCATCCTTTTTCACCAGAGATGCTGCCTGACCCGCTGAGTTATTCCAGCACTTTGTGTCTATCTTCAGAAGTTTATGATTGTTGGCTGAGGATATGAATTAGTTTAGCTCTGCAGTTTGTGAATATTTGGTAGTACTTTAAAAAAATGAAAATATCAAAATGTTAAGTACTTTATATTTCTAACATAAAAATTTATATTATGCATCTATTTCCTGCAGATTCGGGAAATACAAACAGAATGTTAGAGGAAGAGGATATCACTACCACTTCAACTTATGCAAAAAGTCAAGTATGTTTCAGATATGGTCTAGATAGTCTAAAATGGACACAGTCTGTTGATCTGCATTAATCTTTCCCCCAGTTTGTTTATCTCACTAATGCTTATTATCCTGACATAATTGTTGGGCCAAGATGGCCAAAAGAACGTAAGCATACTCTTTGCATGCTTCCTACTTGCTTTCCCATATGTATGTCTGCCACTAGCATATTTCTCTACAATACACCTGGTCTCTTCATTTCAGCTGTTAAAATAGATTACAAAGTATGGATGCCCCAGTACTGATGCCAGAGTAGTGCCTGCCGAACTGAAAGGATCCATTTATCCTAGCGTTGTTTTCTGTTGACTGATCCTTTATCTTGACTTTTGACTTTAGAGATACAATGTGGAAACAGGCCCTTAGGCCCACCAAGTCTATGTCAACACGTATATTAACACTATCCTATACACTGGGGCCAATTTTACAATTTTCCCAAGCCAACCAACCTACACATCTTTGTGATGTGGGGGGAAACTGGAGCTCCTGGAGAAAACCCATGGGGTCACAGGAAGAACGAACAAACTCTATAGAGACAACATCCATAGTCAGGATCAAATCAAGGTCTCTGGCGCTGTAAGGCAACAACTCTGCCACTGTGCCACCCTTATGGAACCAGGCCCTTCGGCCCACCGAGTCTACACTGACGTTCAATCATTTATTCACATTTCTGTGTTATTCTGCTTCTGCATCCATTCCCTACATAATCGGGGAAATTTGCAGAGGCCAGTTAACCTAGAAATTGTATGTCTTGGGGTTGTGGGAGGAAACGTACGCGGTCACAGGGGGATCATGTAAACTCCACTCAGACAGAATCTGAGGTCAGGATCAAATCCGAGTCGCTGGCATTGTGAGGCAGCAGCTCTACCAGCTACACCACTGCGTTGCCCTTCGCATCATGCTAATATATTATCCTAATGTCATGCGCTCACCTTGTCTGGTTATCTTTTATTGGCAGTTAAGGGAGGCAGCTTAAAACATTTTTGGGAAACCTAAATACACAATATCTAGTGGTTCTCCTTAATCCACTCTTAACCTGCACCAATGTGCAATGAGAAATGAAGCTTGACAAAAGGAACGGCAGATTCTGGATTGACTGGAGAAACTCAGCAGGTCAGGCAGCATCTCTGAAGGACATGGATAGACGACATTTTGGATCACAATCTTCTTAAGCTAACCTGGAGTGGAATATGAATGTAGAGTATAGAACAGTACAGCATCGGAAGAGAACTTTTGTCCCATTATGTCTGTGCTGAACATGGTCCCAAGTTTAACTATTCTCTCTTGACTACACGTGATTCATTTCCCTCCATTTTGTGCATATTCATGTGGTTATCTAAAATTGTTTTAAATATCATGATCGTATCTGCTTTCACAGTGCATTCCAAAATTAGCTTGATAATAGGAAGCAGTGGGTGATGATTGAGAAATAAACACAAAAAATGGTGAAAAAAAGTCAGCAGGACAAATAGAATCTGTGGAAAGAAACCATTAATGTTTCAGGTTGAAGAACCTTCACCAGAGCTGAAAAAGAGAGAGTAAGTTAGTCTTAATGGCAGTGAAGGTAGAAAGGGGTGAAACAAGTGAAATGGCTGTAATAGAGTGAAATGATGCACAGACTAAATTTAGCTGGCCATTCTATGGCTACATTATTATCGAATCATAGTCTAACAGCAAGGAAACAGGCCTTTGGCCCAACTTGCCCCCACCTGCCTGCATTTTGCTCATATCCCTCTAAACATGTCCTATCCATGTACCTATCTCCATGTTTCTTAAACGTTGCAATAGTACCTGCCTCAACTATCTCCTCAGGCAGTTCGTTCCAAACACCCACCAACCACTCTTTATGAAAAAAAATAACCCCACAGTTTCCTATTAAACATTCCCCCCTCACTTTAAACCTATGTCCTCTGGTTCTCGATTCCCCTACTCTGGGCAAGAGGCTCTGTGTGTCTACCTGGTCTATTCCTCTCATGGTTTTGTACACCTGTATAAGATCACCTCACATCCTCCTGCGCTCCAAGGAATAGAGTCGCAGACTGCTCAACCTCTCCATATAGATCAGGCCATTGAGTTGTGCCAACATCCTTGTAAATCCTCTTTGCATCCTTTCCAGCTTGAGAACATCTTTCCTATAACAAGGTGTCCAAAACTGAACACAATACTCTAAATGCGGCCCCAGCAATGTCTTATACAACTGTAACATGACCTCCCAACTTCTATACTCAATACTCTGACTGATGAAGGCCAACGTGCCAAAAGCCTTTTTGACCACCCTATCTACCTGGGAAGGCACTTTCAATTAACTATGTACCTGTACTCCTAGATCACTCTGCTCTACAACACTCCCCAGAGCCCTACTGTTCATTTTGTGAAGGTCCTGCCTATGATAGTGCTCCCAAAATGCAACATCTTACATCTCTCTGTATTAAATTCCATCAACCATTCCTCAGCCCACCTGCCCAACCGATCAAGATCCTGCTGCAATTTTTGACAACCATCTTCGCTATCTCCAATACCACCCATTTTTCTTGTCTTTATTAGCAGGGACATAGAATGAAAGAGAGGAAGTTATGGTACAACTGTATAAAACATCATTTGATCACAGCTTAAAGGATGTGTCTGGACAGGAAAGGGTGCACAGGGGATTGACCAGAATGTTACCTAGGAAGGAGCGTGTTAGTTATAGAAAGTCTAGGTTTGGAGCAAAGAGAGCCGAGGTGGATTCTGATTGATGTATATACAATTAAGAAGCATAGATAAGGTTGAGAGTGACAAACATTTCCTCTTGGCAGAAGTGTTTATAACCAAAGAGAATAGGTTTAAGGGAAGAGATAGGACATTTAGAGAGGACTGGAGGAGGAGTATTTTCATTCAGAGAGTGGTTGAAATTGGGAACACACTACCTGAGAGGTGATTGTGGCAGACCCTGCACAATTAGATGCACATTGTGCTTATTTGTTTATGATATTAGCAGGCAAGGATGCTCACAGCCCTCTAAAAGTTAGTACATTTCTACCAGGCTCCCTCTCTGTCTCCTCCACTCCAAGGAAACTAAATGCAGCCTCTCCAGTTTCTCCTCATGACTGAAAAGCTTTGTCCCAGCAAAGTTGACCATGAATCTCCTCTGCACCTTCTCCAGTGCAACCATGCCTTCTTATAGTGTAGTGAATAGTGTAGTGAATAGAAGTTAGTTCTTCAACTGTAGTATAACTGATATCTTATTAAGTTATACAAGAATCATCCAGCTCTCTGATGTCTCAGGCAATGAAGTTGAGCTGTTTATGTATGTAGGAAACAGTAAAGGATCCTGCACTGATCCCTGTAGTGCATCATAGGTCACAGCTTTCCCATTGCAATGAACAATCTTCTACCATCACTCTCTCCTGTTACCAAGTCAAATTTGAATTCAATTTGCTGTGGAGCCAATCAATTGCATTTGAACTAAGACCCTTTTGATGCTGTTGCATGATGTTTGCAACGGAAGATTCCAATTATTTTCAACTTTTTAAACATTGGTATTACTCCATACAATTAAGATTTAGCACTCACAAATTGAAGCAAGAAAATAGTTAAGCTAAGGTCTCCAGGATCCTGTAGACTCTGAAGCTATGCTTCCTATCCAACAAGTATAATATATATCCCAAAATCAACTCCAGGATGCATAACCTTATTCTTGCAGTTAGTCAAAAAAAATTATTAATCATTTATGGTCTTTCATTTCCAATCTTCAGTCACCAGCCCTCTTTGCGTAACAGAGGAATCATTATGGAGAGCACAGGACAGAAACAGGCCCTTCAGCCCACAATGTTTGTGCCGAACATGATGCCAAGTTAAACTGATCTTATCTGCCTGGACATGATTCATATCCCTCTATTCCCTGCACTTCCCTGGCCAATCCAAAAGCTCCTGAAGCGTCACTATCGTATCTGTCTCCACCACCATCCCTAGCAGTGCATTCCAGGCCACCACCACTCCCTGTGTAAAAAAACACCTCACACATCTCAATTAAACTTTCCCTCTCTCACCTGATAGCTACGCCATCTTGGGTTGGATACTTCCACCCTGGGGAAAAAAAGGGTTCTGTCTGTCGCCCCTCTCTATGCATCTCATTATTTTATATCGTTCTATCAAGTCTCCCCTCAACCTCGGCCATTCTAGAGCAACCAATCCAAGTCTATCCAATTTCTCTCTGTCGCTGAAACCCCTAATCCAGGCAGCATTCTGGTAAACCTCTGCACCTTCTCCAAAGCCTCTATATCTTTCCGTAATGGGGCGACCAGAAATCATCAAAAGCACTTCAAATTACTTTCCAAATCACCTAAGGTTAAACTTGTTCTGCCATTTGCTCTGTATCTTTAAAGAAAGATCAGTTTAATAGCTAAACAGCATGGTAATGTTGCAGATTATTCTAGAATGGCAAGACACTTAACAACATTGATGTGTAGAGGTATCTTGGAGTCCAAGTTCACAGCTCACTAAAGGGGACAACACAAGTAGATAGCATGCTAAAGAAAACATATGGTATTCTCACCTTCATTGCTAACGGCATTGAATATAAATGCCAGGAAGCCATGATGCAGCTCTATAGGACTTTGGTTAGGCCTCATTAGGAATATTGCGTACAGTTCTGGTTGCTCCATTACAGGAAAGATGTGGAAGCTTTGGAGAGGGTGCAGAGGAGTTTTACCAGAATGCTGCCTGGCTTTGGGGGTTTCAGCAACAGGGAGAGGTTGGATAGACTTGGATTGTTTCTCTGGAACATCGGAGGTTGAGGGGAGATTTGATAGAAGCATATAAAATTATGAGAAATAATGATGATGTAAGAAATAATGGAGACGTGCGGAGCAGGTTTTTCCACAGATGGTAGTGCGGGCCTGGAACACATTCTCGGAAGTGGTGGTGGAGGCAGGTATGATAGTGGTGTTTAAGAGGCTTTTGGATAGGCACTTGAAAGTTTAGGAATAATGTGATATAGATCATTTGCAGGCAGATGAGATCAGTTCAGCTAGGCATCACATTCAGCACAAATAATATGGGCCAAAGGTCATTTTCAATGTTCTATTGTTATTGGAGAATAGAAATTTCTGATCGGATGCTTACTTGTGGACTTTATCGAGGATCATCAACTGTAACCCCAGCTGAAACCCTGTATTTATGTTTGATAATTAATTTACCCCATGTATTGTTCAAAAACAATGATGCCATTACTTATTATTGTCAATTTAGGATGAATTACGCAGGACAGTTGCTGTCAGAGCGATGAAACAGTCTACAAATGAAGAAATTTACTTCGGGGATTTTGACTATGGTGAGAATTTGCTAATACATACTATAAACTGTGGGAGGAGTTGGCTGCGCCTAACGGCTGCGGCTCTCTGGCAGTCTGTTGTCTTTTTTTCTTTTTTTTTGTTTGTGTCGGTGTTGGGATGGTTTTTGTTTCTGTTTTTGGCTGTGTATGTGTGGTGGGGGTGTGTGGTGGGGGTGTGGGGTGGGGTGGGGGGGTGGGGCGGGGGGAAACCTTTATTTTATTAGGTCTCTTCCCCGGGGCGCGGCTCGGCTGCGGGCCTTAACATTGCCGGCGCAGCTCGGCTGCGGGACGTTTCAGTGCCCGGTGCGGCTCGGCTGCGGGCCTTAACATTGCCGGCGCAGCTCGGCTGCGGGACGTTTCAGTGCCCGGTGCGGCTCGGCTGCGGGCCTTAACATTGCCGGCGCAGCTCGGCCGCGGGACGTTTCAGTGCCCGGTGCGGCTCGGCCGCTGGACTTAACATCGCCCGGTGCGGCCGCGGGACGTTTCAGTGCCCGGTGCGGCTCGGCCGCTGGACTTAACATCGCCCGGTGTGGCCGCGGGACGTTTCAGTGCCCGGTGTGGCCGCGGGACGTTTCAGTGCCCGGTGCGGCTCGGCCGCTGGACTTAACATCGCCCGGTGTGGCCGCGGGACGTTTCAGTGCCCGGTGCGGCTTGGCCGCTGGACTTAACATCGTCAGCGCTGTTCGGCCGCGGGACGTTTCAGTGCCCGGTGCGGCTCGGCCGTTGGACTTAACATCGCCCGGTGTGGCCGCGGGACGTTTCGGTGCCCGGGGCGGCTCGGCCGGGGGGCCTTCCATCCCCTTGCGGGGGCTGTGCGTGTCGTTTGCCTCGGTAGGGGTCGAGCTGCCTGTCCGTGGGTGCGGGGGGAAGAGAGGGGAAGTTTTGTTGCCTCCATCACAGTGAGGGGGTGTTTGGAGTCACTGTGATGGATGTTTGTGTTGGGGTCGGGTGTCCTGTGTTCTTTTCTTTTTGCTGTATTTTGTGTGACTGCTGAAATTTCGCTCGGTGTTGTGCCGAGTGACAATAAAGTGTTGTTATGTTATGTTATGTTAAAATAAGAAAGGAGTAATTACTCCAATGGGATTATATTATGAATAGCCACTGAATAGCCAGTGGGGGATAGATCCGACATGTAGACAGCTTACGTAAGGATGCAAGAATCACGGGGTTATTGCAGTGGGTGACTTTAACTTCCCCAATAATGACTGGCATTTTCTCAGGGCAGGAGGATTAGACAGGGTACAATATGTAAGGTGTATCCAAGAAGGCTTCCTTAAATAGTATCTGGATAGTCTGACTTGAGGAGGCACCATACTGGACCTAATATTGGGAAACGAGCCTGGCCAGGTGACTGGAAGAAGAATTTGGAGATAGTGATCACAACTCCATAAGTTTTAAGATTGCTTTGAGTAGGGACAGGTCTGAATGTTGGGGGATGGTACTTAATTGGATGGTACTTAATGCTGGAATGTAGAAGGATGAGAGGGGATCTTATTGAAACAGAAAAGATTATTAACGGATTGGACACGCTAGAGGCAGGAAACATGTCCCTGATGTTGGGGGTCACAGTTTAAGAATAAGAGGTAGGCCATTTAGAACAGAGATTAGGAAAAACTTTTTCAATCAGAGAGTTGTGAATCTGGAATTCTCTGCCTCAGAAGGCAGTGGAGGCCAATTCTCTGGATGCTTTCAAGAGAGAGTTAGATAGAGCTCTTAAAGATAGCAGAGTCAAGGGATATGGGGAGAAGGCAAGAACGGGGTACTGATTGTGGATGATCACAGTGAATGGCGGTGCTGGCTCGAAGGGAAGAATGGCCTACTCCTGTACCTATTGTCTATTGTCTATTAATTGGGGCAAGGAGGGTAGATCGGGAGCATTTGTTATTTGGTACGTCCACAGATGACATGTGGGAGTTGTTTAAAGGCAAGCTGATCAAAATACAGGATCAGTATGTTCCAATAAGGAGGAGGGATAACGGCAGCAAGATAAGGGAACCGTGGATGACAAAAGAGGTTGTAAATTTGGTCAGGAAGAAAAAGGAAGTGTATGTCAGGTTTAAGGAGGTGGCATCAGGCGGGGCTTATGAGGAATATAAAGCAAGTAGGAAATAAATCAAATGGGTGATTAGAAGGGCCAAAATTTGCCATGAAATGTCACTGGTGAGATAGATTCAGGAAAATCCCACTGAGGATTTTGGTACCCTTCCAATTTTTATTTCTAAAGAACACCAGATGGGATTGCAAACCATTATTTCTACAGCCATCATGATGGATGCCAGTACATTTTTTAAACGGATTTAGTTGATTATTTGATTTTAAGTTCTTCAGCTGAATTGGTGGAATTTGTATGTTACAAAAAAGGATATTCAGTTTTGCTTATTGTCTCATGTACCGAGGTACAGTGAAAAGCATTTGTTGCGTACTAACCAATCAGTTGAAAGACAATACATGATTACAATCAAGCCATTTACAGTGTATAGATACAAGTTTTAGGGAATAACAGTTAGTGCAAGGTAAAGCCAGTAAAGTCTGATCAAAGATAGCCCAAGGGTCACCAATGAGGCACATACTAATTCAAGACTGCTCTCTGGTTGTGGTAGGATGATTCAGATGCCTTATAACAGCTGGGAAGAAATCTGAATCTGGAGATGTGTGTTTTCACACTTCTATACCTTTTGCCCGATGGGAGAGGGGAGACGAGGGAGTGGCCAGGGTGTGACTCGTTCTTGATTATGCTGCTGGCCTTGCCGAGACAGCGTGAGGTATAAATTAAGTCAATGTACTGGAGGTTGGTTTGTGTGATGGTCTGGTCTGCGTCCACAATTCGCTGCAATTTCTTGCGGCTTTGGATGGAGCTATTCCCAAACTAAGCTGTGATGCATCCTGATAAAATGCTTTCTATGGCGCATCTGTAGAAGATGATGGGGTTGGTTGATGTTCACTGACGGAGGAAATAGGTAAAATAATCATAGTAAAAAAATAAATTAGTGGTTTACCATCTTTGAAAGTGGATAAATATCCAGGTCTGTTAGAATATATTGAACGACGGCTCAGAAAGCACATTAATGCCTCTACTTCCTCAGAAGACAAAGCAAGTTCAGCATGTCTCCAATTACTTTTATCAACCTTTACAGAAAAACTGTAGAAAGCATCGACTGGGATTCATCACAGCCTGGTTTGGTAACAGCTTTATGCAAGATTGCAAGAAATTACATAGAGTTGTGGATGTAGCCCAGTCCATTACACAGACTAGCTTCGCTCCCTCATCATCGATCCCATCTACACTTCATAATGCCCTGGGAAAGCAGCCAACATAATCAAGGACCTTTTCACTCCAGTCATTCCCTCTATTTCCCTCACTCATCGACAGAAGATATACAAATTTGAAAGCACATACCACCAGATTCAGGAACAGCTTCTTCTACTCTTCATTACGGTTATCAGACTACTGAATGGTCCTCTCATGAGGACAAGGAGCATTCCCTCTTCCAACCTTCCATTTCATTGCAATTTTTCTCTGCAACTGTAATGCAATAATGCTGTAAAATATTCTGCATTCTGGTATATTTTATCTGTGCACTTGGGCATGATATATATTCCATCTTTGGAAATGTGCTGGTAATGAAACCAACTTTGTGGAGAGTTCTATAAATTGCTGTTTCCTCCCACATCCCAAAGACATGCAGGTTTAGCTTTGGTATAATTGTTAATTGTCCCTAGTGTGTAGGATTACGCTAGTGTATGGGCGTGGACTCGGTGGGCCGAAGGGCCTGTTTCGGCAAAGTATCTCTGAACTAAACTAAATTAAACATAACTTTTTGAGTCAGATGTGAAATTTCTTTGAAGCAGTTTTCGAATTTGCTCAGAATCCTGGTGCTAGCATTCTGAGCAAATTCCAGAGATCCACCCATTTCTATTACCCCAGATATTTCAACATAAATTGGAAATTGATCAGATGCAGCAAATGGTTTGTGGTAGGCCTATAAAACCTAATAACCAATTATCTAACTTCAAGTAAACATTGACTTCTCTAACTTCAAGTAATCCTTGCTTTCCCTCTCTCTCCATCCCTCCCCTTCCCAGTTCTCCGACCAGTCTTACTGTCTCCGACTGCATTTTATCTGTTTGCTTTGTTGTTACCTCCTCCCAACTAACAATGATCTATTCTACATTTTCCTTGATCTCCATTCCCTTTGTCCTGTTTTCACAGCTTTTGGACATTTCCTTATCTACATACTTCCTCATCTGTGTACCTCTCTCTCCTCTGAAATCAGTCTGAAGAAGGGTTTTGACCTGAAATGTCACCCATTCCTCTCCAGAGATGCTGCCTGTCCCGCAGAGTTACTCTAGCATTTTGTATCTATCTTCGGTTTAAACCAGCATCTGCAGTTCCTTCCTACACATAACCAATTCTCATATTTGCTCCCACTTGTCCAGCACATTTTCTCAAGAATGAACCGGTGGCCGAGCACTTCAACTCCCCCTCCCAATCCCAGTCTGACCTTTCTGTCATGGGCCTCCTCCAGTGCCATAGTGAGGCCCACCGGAAATTGGAGGAACAGCACCTCATATTTCGCCTGGGCAGTTTGCAGCCCAGTGGTATGAACATCGACTTTTCCAACTTTAGATAGTTCCTCTGTTCCTCTGTCCCTCCCGTCCCCTCCTCCTTCCCAGATCTCCCTCTATCTTCCTGTCTCCACCTATATCCTTCCTTTGTCCCGCCCCCGACATCAGTCTGAAGAAGGGTCTCAACCCGAAACGTCACCTATTCCTTCTCTCCCGAGATGCTGCCTGACCTGCTGAGTTACTCCAGCATTTTGTGAATAAAAACCTTCGATTTGTACCAGCATCTGCAGTTATCTTCTTATATTATTTTCGTGCAAACCCCTTTCTGCCCTTTGTGGTTATTTTGGAATAGATTCCCTGGGGAAGGGTGTTTTAAGGCTCATAAAGGACGGTCAACAATTAAGAAGAAAGAAAATCCAATCTTGAATCTAATCCATGTTAGACAAATTGTTATTTTGCAGAGCTAATGAAGGATTTTGGTCAATATTTGATCAATAAAAGAAATGCAAGCTCTGAGAAAGAGAAGAAACCATTGATTGATATGTCATTATATGTTTTCAGAATATGAGAAGCCAAGAAGAATATTTATGAAGAATACAAAAAACAATGATGCTGAACTTGATATTTTAACTATCACAGAAAAGCCTGGAGAACACCATCACAATAATGACCAATGGAGCCCGCCATCTTTTTTGAAATCTGCAAAGAGTAACAGGAGAGAAAATGAGGGAAAAGCACCTATCCCTAAACCAAGGGACTATAAAATGAAACAATCACCTTCAACAGGTATTTTATTTTTAATATATGACATTAACCTAATGTAACACATTAAACATTGCAATTCAGTCTTTGAAGCATCTCGATCCGAAATGTCACCTATTCCTTTTCATCAGAGATTCTGCCTGACCCGCTGAGTTACTCCAGCACTTTGTGTCTATCTTCAAAAGGTAGTCGTTGGATTGGTTGAGTCAATGTGTTCCATTGTCGGAGCAGCAACGAGACATTTCAAAAGGCAACATTTGGAACGGTTGAGTCAGTCTCTTTCAGTATGGGAACAGCAGAGACTCTTGTCCGCAGTAGGGAAATCGAGAACCAGAGGACATAGGTTTAAAATAAAGGGGGAAAGATTTAATAAGAATCTGAGGGTTAACGTTTTCACACAAAGAGTGGTGGGTGCCCGTAGGCAGCGACCATTGCAACATTTAAGAAACACTTAGATACAGTTTGAGACAGAGACGCATCATTTATTTATTTGCCTCGGTACTCCACAATTTGAGATTTGTAATAGAAAAAATCACATGTGGTTAAAGTGCACATAGTCAGATTTTAATAAAGGCCATTTTTATACATTTTGGTTTCACCATGTAGAAATTACAGCAGTGTTAAAACATAGTTCCCCCCATTTCAAGGCACCATAATGTTTGGGACACAGCAATGTCATGTAAATGAAAGTAGTCATGTTTAGTATTTTGTTGCATATCCTTTGCATGCAACGACTGCTTGAAGTCTGCGATTCATGGACATCACCAGTTGCTGGGTGTCTTCTCTGGCGATGCTCTTCCAGGCCTGTATTGCAAAGGATGGGAAGAATTGTTGTCCAGACAACTGTGGGATTCACTAGGTTTGTAATAAACGTCTGTCGATAGTCTGTCTTGTGTGATGCAGACATAAAGACCGAGAAAGGGGAGAGAGGTGTCCGAGATAGACCAGGTGAACTTAAAGGCAGGGTGGAAGTTAGTGGTGAAGTTAATAAAGTCCATGAGTTCTGCAGGAGGTAGGAGTATTATGTTCAGTTTTGGTCACCCAGGCGTAGGAAAGATGTTAAGTTGGAAAGATTGCAGAGAAGATTTACAAGGATGTTGCCAGGACTTGAGGACCTCAGCTATAGAGAGAAGTAATAAGATCCTGAGGAACTGATTTTCACACAGAGGGTGGTGGGTATATGGAACGAGCTCCCAGAGAAGGTAGTTGAGGCAGGTACTATAACAACATTTACATACATAGGAACGGTTTCGAGGAATCTAGACCAAGCGTAGGTAGATGGGACTGGTGTGGTATAGGTGGGGCATTTTGTTTGGCAGGGGTAAGTTGGGCCGATGGGCCTTGTTTCAGTGCTACATGACGATGACACTATGACTAATTTTTCCATGATCTATATTTGTTAGCATGTTAATTGCACAACAGGAAAAGGCACTAAATCTATGATTCCATTTTTTGTTTCTGCTTTTGTGAAGAAACGGAAACGAAGAGTTCACTTTCAGGTGAATCTCCAAAACCAAAGCCACGTTACAATGTTTTGAAAAATGAAAGCAATGATTTGGAGAAACAAGATGATAACCGTTTTAATATGTCCCATTCAACGTTTTCTTCAGCTGTCAAACACAAATTGCACTCCGGAGGTTATCGTTCTGAGGTAATGCAAGCAAACGTGTTGTTTTCTTAATAGTGCTGAACAATATCTTTGATTGAACTTTACGAGGGGACAAAACATGTTGTGGTGTGTGGGGGATAATTAGAATGTTGAACATAGCCCAGTGCAGTCCAGAGACCTGGAACAGGTCCATTGGCTCACAATGTTCATGATGCCAAGTTAAACTAATCTCAGCCTGCATGTGATCCATATCCCTGCATTTCCTACATATCCATATCTAAGAACTTTATTGCTATAATCATATCTGCCTCCACCACCACGCATTTTAGGCACCCACTACTCTCCGTGTAAAAAAAGTTGTCCCTCATATCTCTTTAAAACATTGCTCCACTTACTGCAAAATTGTGCCGTCAAGTCTTTGTCATTCCCACTCTGGCAAAAAGGGTCTGACTGTGTACCCTGCCTATTCTGCTAGTTCACATTGTCATTGGAAAATATTACCAAATTCAGCACAAATCTGACAGTGATCACCATGATTTTCTAAACTAGTTGCGAAAACATGAAAAAATTATTGGAAATTCGTGGATGGATAAAGTCATAGATAATTCATTTACTTGCAGAACAAGTGTGAGGTGTTGCACTTTAGGACGCTGCTCCTCTGTGTTACCGGTTCTATAATAATAATAATAATAATAATGCATTTTATTTATATAGCGCTTTTCATATACTCAAAGACGCTTTACAGAGATTTTGAGAACAACGATTAAGAAACATTTAGACAGGTACATGGATTAGATAGGTCTAGAGGGATAGGGGCCAAACGCAGGCAGGTGGGACTAGTGAGATGGGCATGTTGGTCGACATGGTGAAGTTGGGCCAAAGGGCCTGTTTCCACACAGGGCCTGTTTCCACACAGTAGACACTATGACTATTACTCAAGCTCTCCAGTCCCCACAACATCTTTATGAATCTTTCCTGTACTCTCATTGACTTAATTGCATCCTTCCTATATTGTTTATATCTTGTTAATTTATAAAATATTCCTTGCTATTCAAGTATTCAAGAAGTACCAGTCTTCTGTCAAAAGCAGCATCATTAAACATAAGCAGAAGCTCATCATCAATACCTGATGCCACATTTGCAGATTATATTGAAGCACAAGAGCAATCTCCAACAGGTTGGTTAATGTAGTTAATAATATTTCTACAATACTTATATTCAAAGGTACATTATCTTAGGTATTTTTAAAGCGGAGATTGACAGATACTTGATTAATAAGGGTATCAAGGGTTATGGGGAGAAGGCAGGAGAATGGGGTTGAGAGGAAAAGATAAATCAGCCGTGATTGAATGGCGGATTAGGCTTGATGGGTTGAATGGCCTACTTCTGCTCCTATGACTTATGAACATAAATTTGGGGGCAGTTATAGCTGTCAATGGAGTGGTGTGCTCCTCCTGTCTGATGTGGGGAATTAGTATGCAGTTTAGTGTCCCTGGCGGCTATGACTAGGAAGTGTGTTCAGCTGTAGCTCCTCTCATACCACACGGATCAGTTAGAGTGACACATTGAAGAGCATACAGGGGGCAAAGAGGGTTATAGACTGTAGTTTCAGGGTGGTGGTCACACCAAAGGTTCAAACAGATAGATGGGTAGCTACCAGGAGAGGCACACAGGAAATGCCGGAGTAAGGTTAATAGGGATCAACCCCCTCCACCTCTTCCTCTGGCAGCTAGTTCCATGTAAGCAGTATCCTGGGTGTGAAAACATTGCCCCTTAGGCCCTTTTAAATCTTTCCCCTGACGCTTAGTCTCCAAGGGTATTGATATTGATATGGGTTTATTATTCTCACTTCTACTGAGATACAGTTTTGTTTTACATTTTTGTTTTACATGCTATCCAGGTAAATTATAAGTAGAGCAGGTAGTGCAAAAGAGAAAGGAAACAAAGTTCAGAATATATTGTTATAGCTACAGCGAACATGCAGATCAGAAATGTGCAGGGCTGCATCGATGTAGATTTGAAGATTGGAAATACGTCCTTAACACGAGAAATCTTTTGAAGAGTCTGAATCCAACTGGGAAGCTTGAATCTCGTGATACATGCTTTCAAACTTTTGGATCTTCTGCACGATACGAGAGCGGAGAAGAGAGGGCGTGAGTAGGTTTTGATTATGTTGGCCACTTTCCTGAGGCAGATGAAGTTGATGGGGGGGAGGGGGGGGGTGTGCAGGGGGGATACTGGATTACATGATGGCCTGAGCTGTGTCCACAACTCTTGGACAGCACAGTTCCATGCCAAGATGTGATGTATCACAATAGATTGCTTTCTATGGTGCATCTGTAGAAATTTGCAAGGATCTTTAGAGACATGCGGGATTTCTTGAATCTTCTGAGGAAGTAGATGCATTGGTGTGCTTTCTTGTCCGTAATGTTGATGTGGTTGGATTGGGTCAAACTGTTATTGATATTTACACCTCAGGGATGGTCTTGACCATCTCCACTTAAGCACTGTTGAAGGATTTGTGTATTTGACCTGCACCCTGAATCTAGCTTTCATGGTTGGCCCAGTTGCCTTTTTAATTATATCTCAGATTGGAACATGAAAATCAGGAAGACATGTTGCAGCTTTATAAAACTTTGGTTAGGCTGCATTTGGAGTGTTGTGTACAGTTCTGGTCACGCCATTATAAGAAGCATGTTAGAAACTTTGGAGTGGGTACAGATGTTTACCAGAATTATGTTTGGATTAGAAGATATAAGGACAGGTTGGACAAATTTAGGTTGTTTTCTCTGGAGTGTCAAAGGTTGAGGGGAGGCCTGATATGTATATAAATTACGGAGTTGGGAAGTCATGTTACAGTTGTACAAGACATTGGTGAGGCCACACCTAGAGTATTGTGTTCTGTTTTGGTTACCCTGTTATAGAAAAGATGTTGCTAAGCTGGAAAGGGTGCAGAGAAGATTTACGAGGATATTGCCAGGACTCAAGGGCCTGAGCTATAGGTTGAACAGGCTAAGACTTTATTTCTTGGAGCGCAGGAGGATGAGGGGTGATCTTATGGAGGTGTATAAGATCATGAGAGGAATAGGTAGGGTAAATGCACAGAGTATTTTACCCACAGTAGGGGAATCAAAAACCAGAGAACATAGGTTTTAGGTGAGGGGAAAAAGATTTAATAGTAAACCAGAGAGATATTTATTTTTTTTGTAAAAGGTGGTAGGTAAATGGAACAAACTGCATTTAGACTTTAGAGATACAACTTGGAAGCCGGTCCTTTGGTCCACTGAGTATGTGCCGACCAACGATCATCCCATACACTAGCCCTATCCTACACACTAAGGACATTTTACAATGGACAGAAGCCAATTAACCTACTAACCTGTATGCCTTTGGAGTGTGGAAGGAAACTGGAGCACCCAGAGAAAACCCACGTGGTCACAGGAAGAATGTACAAACTCTGTACAGACAGCACCCGCAGTCAGTATTGAACGCAAGTCTCTGGCACTGTAATGCAACAACTCTACCGCTGCACCACTGTGCCAGAGGAGATAATTGAGGTAGGTACTTTCACAATATTTAAAAACATTTGGACAGATACATGGAGAGGATAGGTTTAGAGGGATATGGGCCAAACAAAGGCAGATGGGACTAGTCTAGATGGAGCATTGTGGTCGGCATGGCAACTTGGGCTAAAGGTCCTGATTCCATGTTTCCATGCTGTCTGACTCTATAATTCTCTACTTCTTAATGAAGAATATTCGGGATCTGGACCCATTATTTTTGTGACTGCGAAATGACAGTGATTATCTGCACCTGGGAGTTTCAATTTATGTTGGCAATGTTGAAAAATGGCATTTTATGCTAAACGAGCTGAGATGCGCGTTTGATGGTAGAAAGACATTAGGCACACTAGTATGAATCCCTACTACTTCCACAAATGGCTATAAAATCCAATGTCTGGACAAAGTATTTTCAGGTCTTCACCCCAGAAAGCTTAGGAAAAGGATCTATATATAGTTGTTTAAAATTTTGAATGTACTAATAAAATACAGATTTGAATTTATTTTTACACTTTTAGGAAGCTAGGTTAATTAAAAAAAGGCAAGTTGAGATTTGTTTACAAAGGTATTGGGTTCTACTTATCCTTGATGAATCATATTCCTTACCAAGCCACATTCCTTAAATGTTAATTTTTATTTATTAAGTGTCCTGATGCTTCAAGTGAGTTGAAGAGAAATAAATTTTAAATGCATGTGTTGCATTTCTAAGCCGAGGTTCATGAGATTGTTAGGAAGTTATGTCTGCCAGAAAGTAGAAGAAATCTGAGAAGCTATTGTACAGATTTCTGATAACCATTATGTCAGGTGGGATTTCTGCCATTGTTGAGCCCTTGTAAAATTATGCCAGCAGTGCTGCCAAGAGTACATCTTTAAATCATGACAGATAGTATTGACGGCATGTTGGTCACTTTTCACACTACTTAGTTCCAACAAAGAAAATTTGAAACCAAAAATATCCAACCTGAGTTTATAATAATTTATTGATTCTGTTACTAAAAAATAATTAATTTATTCAGCTATAACCTGGGTTTTCTCCCAAGTAAAATAATGTTAAATAATATTCCATCAATCGTTTAGGACACATTTGTAAAATGTTTATGTAAATCTTTTAACGTTATTTTGCTTATAGATGATGGTGATCTCACAGGCAGCTTTGCAAATGATAGAATCAATGGAAAGAAATTACCCATTGCAGGGGCACAAATTGAAGATAATAACACAAATGATGAAGTGAACTTAAATAAAATAGAGCACTTGTTACGGGAAGAAGCAAATGTAGATCATTATCAATCTCAAGTGTTTAAACCCAACTTGGAGCAACATGTCACTGATCATGCCATTACAGAGTCTTTCATGGGGAATTCTTTCAAATTGAAGGTAATTATTTTAAATGTTATTTTCTTACTTTACAATGATTCTTTACCAAAAATTATTTATAAACTATCTTTCCAAGGTAGTATCATTTCTGTTTTTACCATCAATTGTTATGTTAAACTTTTCAAAGTAAATTGAACAAGAGATCTTTTAAAATCATGTTTGGAGATATTTCGATAATTGGGGAATTTAAGTGATTATATAGAGTACTAGACGGGTGTGCACCCATTGGGGGGAGTGGGGGAGTAGAGGGTGCTGGACCACTGCAGGAGAGGTTTGGGTCCAACGGTCTGGGGAGTATCCCCCGGGGCCGTGGGTGGGTGAGGTGGGACAGTGAAGGGGAGAGGGAGCCACTCATCTCTGCCCTGCATTGCCAGTGGTGTGGGCAGAGCGAGCCGTGGACCCGAAACATCTCCTGCAGTGTCCTGCGGGCGCGGCAACCCCCGTTGGGTGCAAACCTCTCCTGCGGGTCCTGCAACCCGACCGATCCGTGTGCCCGTTGGCAGGCGGGGAGCGTCCCCTGGGGCCGTGGGCGTGTGTGGGGGGACAGGTAAAAGGCACTTACCCGGGCCCCGTGCGTCCAGCGCTGATCAGCGGCGGGAAACGGCGGCGACGGCCATCTTGTTGGACCCTCTGCCACCACCTCTGGTGTCGCGCTGCACCACGGGAGGAAGGTCAGGCACAGGGCACACCGGGACACGTGAGCCTCTTGCGTCCAGTGCTGATCGGCAGCGGGGAACGGCAGCAACGGCCATCTTGTTGGACCCTCTGGCGCGTGCTGCACCGACGGGAGGTAGGTTAGGTGTGGGGCACGCCGGGAAAGGCGCTGGTCCTCCATTTGTTAAAGTCACCCCCCCCCCCCTCATTGGCCGCGACTCCCGTCACTCTGGCGGGTCCCACCCCCGGCGGTCAACGTTGGCCCCCCCCCTCATTGGCCGTCACTCGGGCGGGTCCCATTGTGATGTCATACGCTGAAGATGGCAAGCATCGGTTTAATAAGGTAATTTTTAAACTTTAAAATGTCTCTAACTTTTAAAATATAAGACCAATTTGAATGAAACTTGTGTTAAACACTCCGCAGGACAATGGTGAGTAAGGTGGGCCTAAAATGTGAATGAAAAGGGCATAAAGAAGCAACAAACAACTGTAGCACAAACATACGGAACAAACAAGATAAGAGTTTTGGTAATATAATATAGATAGATAGATATACTCGGAATCTAAATCTCTCTTGAAAACATCCAGTGAATTAGCCTCCACTGCCTTCTGTGGCAGAGAATTCCACAGATTCACAACTCTGGGTGAAAAAGTTTTTCCTCATCTCAGTCTTAAATGGCCTACCCCTTATTGTTAAGAGGACTGAAAGGGGCTGGGGATAACAAAAGCTAAAATTAATTTGGTTAGATCCTAATTGTGTCAGTATAGAGGATGCGACAGAGTGGGTCGTTGAACATTCTGAGGGTGGGGTATGAGCTATAGTCATGGTCTTTTTAGGCATCGATGATGTATGCAGTGGAGGAATGAATTCTTGTCAGCAGATTACAGGGATCTGGGAAAGAGTCTCAAATATAGAAAGCTTCCCAAATATGCAAAGACCTTTTTTGATGAACGTGCGGCTGAAGACATGGTGTAGAGCACAGAAAATAGACAAGATGTGCCCAATGCCTGTGTCCACGATGGTGAAGGTAAAACCATGCCACAGGAAGAAGGAAGACATTTCAGTGACATCTGTGCAGAAAATCTCATCTATGGTGTCATTGGAATAAATGCAACAGAGATAGGGAACTGTCAGAATGGAACAGAGTTGCTGCAAGAGGTGGAATGTCACGGTAGCAGTGGGAAGCCTGTGGGTTTGTAGTGGACGTTTGTGGGTAGCTTATATACTCTCTGAGATTAAGTTGCAGAGATCCAGAAAGGGAAAGAAAGAGTTAGAGGGGGACAATGTTTGGATGTCACAGAAAAAAAATCAAGTTCTGTGTGAGTGTAGGAAGGAGCATTAATGAAGTCTTCAACCGGAAGAAGAGTTGAGGGCATGGGCCCAAGTACTACTAAAATAATTACTGCATCATGTCTCTCAAAAAAAGATAGGTGTTGCTTGGGCCCGTCCGTACAAGTGCTTGTGGTTACACCTTTGATCAAGTAAATGTGAGTGAAGTTGAAGGAGATGTTGTTTTAACAACTAGGTTCAAACAAGGAGGTCGCAGGTTGTTTAATGTCAGAACATTTTCAGCCAGGTGAATAAATATGAAGGGGTTTATTCACAAAATGCTGGAGTAACTCAGCAGGTCAGGCAGCATCTCGGGAGAGAAGGAATGGGTGACGTTTCGGGTCGAGACCCTTCTTCAGACTGAAGGGGTACTGGTTAAGCCTTTGTTCAAGGAAGATATGATGGTCCTTAAGACCCTCTTGAAATGGGATGGAGGTGGAATGAAATTATACATAGATTGTGAAGATGAGCTAGTTGGGACCAGTAAATTGAAAACTGTTGAAGTGGCAGAGAGCTTGCAAAGTGTCCCAGATATTAGTGGAAAGGAACAGTACTAAGAGAGAAAGGATGGAGTCAGGGCGAAAGGAAATTAGTTTGCTGGTGTAAGACCAAGCTGAAATAAGGGGTCTAATTCAACATCCTAGTGGATCTTGGCAGAAGGTATAAGTGGGCTGTGTGCAGCTGGGATACCACGACCTTGGAAGCTGTGAAAATATGATTTCCTGACATAATGAGGTCCATGACTGTGTGAGAAGTAACAAATTAAGTACAGTCCAAAGGGAGGTATGAAGATGCAGTTTACATAGAACAGTACAGCGCAAGAGCAGGCCCTTCAGCCTACAATGTTGTGCCGAACATGATGCCAAGGCAAACTCTTAGTTGCCTGCACATAATGCATTTACCTCCATTCCATGCATATCCATCTGCTGATCCAAAAGTCTGTTAAATTCCACTATAATATTTGTCTCCACCACCATCCCTGGCAGTGTGATCCAGGTACCCACTGCCTTCCGTGTAAAAACACTCCCCCCCCCCCCCCCCCACATCCTTCTTTCAACTTTGCCCCTCTCAACTTAAAGCTATGCCCTCTAGTATTGGATATTTCCATACTGGAAAAAAGTTACTGTCTGCCCTATCTCTGCCTCTCATAATCTTATGTACTATCAGATCTCCTCCAACTTCCAGCATTCCAGAGAAAGTAATTTCTCCTTGTGGCTAAAACCCTCTGTTCCACACATCATTCAGGCATACCTCCTCTGCACATTTTCAAAAGCTTCTACATCTTTCCTGCATTGGGCCAATCACAACTACATACAATACTTCAAATGTGGCCTAACCAAAGTCCAAAAAGCTACATCATAATCTACTGACTCTTATACTCAATGCCTCAACCAATGAAGGCAAACACTAGTCCCACCTGCCTGAGTTTGGCCCGTATCCCTCTAAACCTATCCTATCCATGTACCTGTCTAAATGTTTCTTAAACATTACGATAGTACTTGCCTCAACTACCTCCTCCAGCACCTTGTTCCATACACTCACCTCCCTTTGTGTAAAAAAGTTATCCTCGGGTTCCCATTAAATCTTTCTCCCCTCACCTTAAACCGATGTCCTCTGGTTTTCGATTCCCCTACTCTGTGCGAAAGACTCCTCTATTTTCCACTCATGATTTTATATACCTCTATAAGGTCGCCCCTCGTCCTCCTGTGCTCCAAGGAATAAAGCTCTAGCCAGCTCAACATCACAATATACCTCAGTCCCTCGAGTCCTGACAACATCCTGGTAAATCTTCTCTGAACCCTTTCAAGATTGACAACATCTTTCCAATAACATGGTGACCAAAACTGAACGCAATACTCTAAATGTGGCCACACCAATGTGTTGAAAATGGTAACATGAGCTCCCAACTTCTACACTCAGTACTCTGACAGATGAAGGCTAATTTGTCAAAAGTCTTTTTGACCATCCTATCTACCTGTAAACACCACTTTCAAGGAATGATGTACCTGAACTCCTGGATACCCCTGTTCTACAACACTCCCCACAGCCCTACCATTCACCGTGTAGGTCCTGCCCTTGTTAGACTTCCTAAAATGCAACACCTCACATTTCTCTGTATTAAATTCCATTTGCCATTTCTCAGCCCATCTGCCCAACTGATCAAGACCCTTCTGCAATTTTTGACCACCATCTTCACTATCTCAATACCTGGAATTTAGAATAATGAGAGGAGATCTTATCGAAACGTATAAGATTATTAAGGGGTTGGACACGTTAGAGGCAGGAAACATGTTCCCAATGTTGGGGGAGTCCAGAACAAGGGGCCACAGTTTAAGAATAAGGGGTAGGCCATTTAGAACTGAGATGCGGAAAAACCTTTTCACTCAGAGAGTTGTGAATCTGTGGAATTCTCTGCCTCAGAAGGCAGTGGAGGCCAATTCCCTGAATGCATTCAAGAGAGAGCTAGATAGAGCTCTTAAGGATAGCGGAGTCAGGGGGTATGGGGAGAAGGCAGGAACAGCGTACTGATTGAGAATGATCAGCCATGATCACATTGAATGACGGTGCTGGCTCGAAGGGCCGAATGGCCTCCTCCTGCACCTATTGCCTATTGTCTATTGTCACATGTTATGTACAAATTTGCTAATCATGCCTTATACGTTCCCTTCCTACCTCATCTGGTAGTTCATTCCATACACCCACCACCTTTTGTGTAAACAGTAAGTTGTAGTATTCTCATTCATATCATTGATATAGATGACAAACAGCAATGGGCTCAGCATAGAACCTCGAGGCACACCACTAGTCACAAGCCTCCAGTCCATCATGCTTTGCTTCCTTCTATGAAGCCAATTTTCTATCTATTTAGCTTTCTCTCCTTGGATCCCATGCAATCTAACCTTCCAGAGCAACTTACCAAGTGGCACCTTATCAAATGCCTTGATGAAATTCAGTTATGTAACATTATTGCGCTGCCCTCATTAACCTTTTTGCACACATCAACAAAAAAAAACCAGATTCGTAAGACATGACCTCCCATGTATAAAATCATGCTGACTATCCCTAATCAGTCCCTGCCCATCTAAATGCATGTGTATCCTAACCCTGAGTATACTCTCAAGTATCTTTCTGACTACAGATGCTAGGGTCAGTGGCCTGCAGTTCCCAACTTTTTCCCAGGAGGCCTTCTGGAATAGAGGCACAAGATTTACCATTCAACAGTCTTCAGGCACCACACCTGTATTTAGCTACGACTCATAAATCTCAGCGAGGACTCCTGCAATTTCCTCTCCAGTTTCCCACAGTGTCCTCGGATATATGTGACCAGGACCGAGAGATTTGTCTATCATACACATCAGGACCTTCAGCACCTCTGCAACCGTAATACTGACTGCTCTCAAGACACTTCCAGTGACCACCCCAAGATCTTCCGTCCTCCTGTCTTTTTCCATGGTAAAAACAGAATAGAAACACTCATTGAGAACCTTGCCTATTTCCTATGACGCCACACAGATTTGACTGCTTTGATTCCTGAAGGGTCCAACTCTCTCTCTGGTTATCCTTTTTCCCTTTATGTGCTGATACAACCTCAGGATTATCCTTAATGCTATCTGCCAGAGCTATCTCATTACCTCTTTTTGCCCTTATGATTTCCTTTTTTAGCTTACTCCTTAGTTCCCAAAACTCCTGACCAAAGCCTTAATTTCCCTCATCATCCTGGCTTCCTTACGAATGCCTGCCTTGCCCTTCACTCTAATAGGGACGTGCATGTCCTGAACTTTTGTCAGCACACTTTTAAAAACATCCCATTTTTCTGACTTTCCTTTTCCATCAAACAACTTACTCCAATCTACTTCAGCGAGTTCCACTCATACCCTCAAAGTTGGTGTTGCCCCAATTTAGCATTTTAACTCGTGGGCATGCTCTGTCCCTATCCATAATTATCGTAAACTTAATAGAACAGTGGTTGCTGGGCCCTAAAGGTTCATCCACGAACACTTCATCCACTTGCCCCGCCCAATTTCCCAAGACTAAATCAAACGTTGCCCTCTCCCGTGTAGGGCCCTCAACATATTGCCGGAGGAAACTTTCCTGAAGACCTTTTGCACTGACGCTTTCTGCCTAAGAAGATGGTAGAGCCTGACAGGTAACAGGTTTGTACAAGTGAGGGGGGTGTTTTTGATAGTCAGATGGCTAGACAAAGGCCAGAGATAAAGAGACAGAAGCTGTGAGACAAAAGGATTGAAAAGTTGTGAATTGTGATGCTAGATGAAGGAATGCAAGTGGAAAGGGAGTGAAGGGGAGAAATAAGTGCGAGTCCCAGTGGGGCATAAGGGAGAGACGGGGGAAAGAAGGGGGGGGGGGAGGTGCAAGGGAAGAACGTGGAGACAGGGGGTTGTAAATACCAAAAATTGGAGAATTCAATGTTCATACTATTGGGTTGGGAGCTAAACGACAGAATATGAGGTGCTATTACTCAAGTTTGTTTGAGGCCTCACTCTGGCAGTGGAAGAGGCCCAGGAGAGAAAAGTCAGTATGGTAATGAGGAAGAAGTAGTTAAAGTGGTTAGTAACCAGGAAATCCAGTAAACTTTGGTGGGCTGATCGCAAGTGTTTGGCAAAACGATCATTGGGTCTACTCTTAGTCTTGACGATGTACAGGAGGCCATATCAGGATGTGCTTGTAACCCAACATTATAAACATTGAATCCTCCAATTTTAAGTAACTAGAAACCACCTCACTTCTCCCTTCTTCCCCCCCCTCCCCCCCCTCACACTCTCCGTCCCCTCTCTCCTGTGCCCGACCTGGACTCACACCGATTTCTCCCCTCCCCTTCCACCTACAGTACATTCCTTCCTATAGCTTTACAGTGCATAACTCCAATCCTTATGTCTGACGACCTCTGTCATTTCATCTCTCGCCTTTGTCCAACCATCTGCCTATCAACCCCACCCTCCCACCTCCCACTCATCTGTATCAACCTTTTACCTTCCAGGCTTTGTCCTGCCCCTTCTCTCTTCCAGCTTTCTCCCCCCTCCCCCCCCCCCCCCCCCCATAATCAGTCTGAAGAAGAGTCCTGACCAAGAAGGGACCTTTCCATGTTCTCCAGAGGTGCTACACGATCCGCCTACAGCATTTTGTGCCCTTTTTTGTAAAACAGCATCTGCAATTCTTTGTTTCTACTCTATGCTTTGTTTTTTTCTTTTATATTAAATTACATATAACTTTTCAATATTTTTCCATCTTAATTGATATTTTTCTTTACCATGCGATAAAAGAAGACGGCTGTGTTTAGAATCTTAATAGGTGTACAGTATATGCCTCTCACAAAGCCAGGACTGTCACTTAATTGCACATATAAGATGAATTTCAGCTTTTGAGAATTTATCAGTTTTCATCCATTACACAACTTTGACCAAACAATAGATCATTTAAATAATTCAGTCAAAAGTACTTTTGATGGTCAATAGTCAAGAGTGTTGAATTGTCATATGCACCAGGTCCAGAACAATGACATTCTTAATTACTGAAGCTACACAGCCACATTAAACACAACAAGTAAATATACAATAAATAATCAATTACATGTTTTCAAATACACAGGACGTGATGTTAAAATCCAAAGTGCCAAATGTCAACTTGCTCCCGGTGTTGATGAGAGGCTTATGCACTCACCTACGCTCCTCTGATGTTGAGAAAGGCTGGGCAGACATGTCATTGGGGTTTATCAAGTGGGCTTCAATTTCATCGACGTTTCACTGACTGGGCCTACGACGTCTCCTGTAGTCTCAGCGGTGCGTTCTGGCGTCCCAAAACCACCCCCTCTACATCTGCCTAGCTTATTTGGGAGACCAGATGGGGGTCTTTCCTCTTCAGCCAGAGCCACTGGCTACTCATCTCTGCCACCCCTGATGTTTCCTTGATGGCCTGGCGTAGGGCTTGTCCGCTGATCCCCAAGTCCTTCATCATTCTTACAGTTGATGTTGCCGCGAATCCCCGACATCCAACTTCTAACGGGCAGATCTTTGCTCTCCAGTCCCGCTGTTCTGCCCCCGCTGCAAGCTCTGTATATAGCAGTTTCTTTCTTTCGAAGTCTTCCTGCACAGCATCCTCCCAAGGGGAGCTCCACAAAATACACCATGCGCTGAGAGCTGGACCAGAGGACAAGATCAGGCCTCAAGTTGGTGATGGCTATCTCTGATGGAACCGTAAGCCGTTGGTCCATGTCCACCAGCATCTGCCAATCCTGGGCTACCTCCAGCTGTCCAAACCTGGTCATTGGTGGAATTTTCCTTTGCCTTTGTTCCCCCTCCCGAAAGATAAACCAGACCATAACAGGGCAAGCCAAAGTACAGAATCAAACCTCAGCAGTGCAAAGACAAAAAAAGTTCAGTGGTGTGGTAGTTGTGGTCCCAGTTCTAGACTGTGGTTCAAGGGCCTGATGGCTAATGGAAAAAAGCTGTTCTTGAACTTGGAGATAACTATTTTCAGGCTCCTGTACCTTCTTCCTGATGGTAGCTGTAAGATGAGAGGTGGCCAAGGTGGCGTTGATTATTGATGATATTAGCTCCCAGCTCGAAGCAGCGTTTCCCAGAGATCCGTTAATGGTGGGGAGCTTAATGCCCTGCATGTCATTGTCCACTCTTTCCGCAGCCTCTTTCTTTCTTGGGTGTTCAAATTATTAAACTGGTACTACTATACTCTCTACCATATACCTGCGGAAGTTCAATAGAGTATATGTCAACATGCTGAATCTTCTCCATCTTCTGAGGAAGTAGAGACATTGGTGAGCTTTCCTTGTAATAGCATCAATGTGCTGGGCCCAAGTCAGATATTTAGTGATATGCACACTCGGGAACATGAAGATGTTGACCCTCTCCAACACCATCCCACTGGCCTCCAACCTTCTCCAACACCATCTCACCCCGAATAGGAACATGATCCCTCAACTTTTCTTTCCGGAAGTCAATATGTACAGAGAGAGTAGAATAGGTGATTGAGCAAACAGTGCTGATGTGTTCCTGGGCTGCCAGCAAGGAAGAGGAGTGTTGCCAGTTTGTTCTGATTGAGGTCTGCCAGTGAGGAAGTTGAGGATCCAGTTGCAATAGGATGAGCAGAGACCCAGTTCCTTGAGTCTGGTAATTCGAATTTCATTGTACCTTAATTGGTACATGTGACAATAAACTGACCTTGAAACCTTGACTTTGGAAGGATGTTGGTGTTGTGTTTCCTCATATCTGTAATTTATGTTTTTGCAAGAAGGCTGTGCAAATGAAAATATTTACTATCATACTTGCAGGAGAAAGACCAAGCTAAGATGGAATGGATTGGGAACAAGGGTCAAAATTCAAAATCATATCGAAAATCAAATGATAGCAGGTAATGCAAAAATAACATTTTAAGAAATCTGTATTCAAAATGAAAATAAGCATTAGGGATAAATTAGATTGTTTTGGAAAATTTGTCAAATTTGTAGAACCGTACAACATAGGAATAGGCCCTTCTACCCATGATGCATGATGCCAAATTAAGTTAACCTTTTCTGTCTGCATATTCCTCCATTCTCTGCAAATTCATGTGCCTACGTATAAGCCTCTTTAATACTGCTACAGTATCTGCTTCCACCATCACCCCAAGCAATGCATCACAGGCTATAATTTTCTGTGTAAAAATAATTTCTCCATCTCATCTTAAAGTTATATCCCTAGTCTTTGACATTTCCATCTTGCAAAAAAGATTCTGACTGTCTACCCTATCTATGCTTCACTTCTATCAGGTCTGCCTTCAGTCTCCAACACACCAGAGAAGCAAGCTAAGTTTGTCCAAGCTCTCTATTCACATGGAGGGTGGTGGATATATGGAACGAGCTGCCAGAGGAGGTAGTTGAGGCAGGTACTAGAACAATATTTAAAAGACCTTTGAAGATATATGGACAGGTGCATAGATAGGAAAAGGTTTGAGAGATATGGGCCAAATGTGGGCAGGTGGGTCTAGTGTAGATGGGGCATCTTGGTCTGCATGGGCAAATTGGGCAAAGGGCCTGTACCATGCTGTATGACTCTATGACTGTAATCCAGACAGCATCCTAGTAAACATCCTCTGCAGCCTTTCCAAACCCTCCACAAACCCTCCACATCCTTCCTGTAATGGGTGACCAGAACAGCACAAACTTCTCCAAATGCAGCCCAACAAAAGTTTTATGAAGATACAAACTGACTTCCTGACTTTTATACTCAATGCTCCAACGGATGCTATTAAGCACTGCATCTTTACCACTCTGTCTATTTATGTTGCCAAATTCAGGGATCTAGAGATTTGGATGCTGTTCCTCAATACTGTTAAGGGTCTTAATTCTGCATTTTACCACCCAAAATTGGATTGGTCTAGAAAATTAATCAAATTACAAGAACAATAAAGTAAATGATTGAATGGGCCCTTCAGCCTTAGTTGCTTGGATTAACTCCCATCTGCCATTTCTCCACCTATGTCTGTAACTGATCTGTATTCCTCTGTATCCTTTGATAGCCTTCTTCACTGTCCACAATTTAACCAATTATTATGTTATCTGCAAACTTAATAAACAACCCACTGACATTTTAATCCAACACAAAGTGCTGGAGTAACTCAGCGGGTCAGGCAGCATCTCTGGAGAACATGCTTAGGGATGTTTCAGGTTGGGATTCTTCTTTACCTATCCATGTCCTCCAGAAATGCTGCCACGCCCCCTGAGTTAGTCCAGCATTTTGTGTTCAATGTAAGATTCGAGCAGTTTCTTGGGTCATATAGCATGGACACAAGCCCTTTGGCGCAACTTGCTCATGCAGACCAAGATGCCCCATCTACACTAGTCCCACCTGCCAGCATTTGGCCCATATTCCTCTAAACCTTCCCAATCCATGGTGTCACTGTTTTTATCTAAGTTACTTCATCATATCAAACAACAGAGGTCCCTTTTCAAATCTCTTTGGAAACATAGGTTAAAGGAGAGGGGGAAAGATTTAATAGGCACCTGTCGCTGGAGGTAAATGACACAAGGACTATCACAATATTTAAGAAACATTTAGACAGGTTAGGTTTAGAGGGATATGGGACAAACAAAAGCAGTTGAGACTACTGTAGTTGGGGCATGTTGGTTGGCATGGGCAGGTTTGGCCATCTGTGCAAAAACCCTGCCCCACACATCTCCTTTAAACTTTGCCTCTTTACCCTTAAAGCTATACCTTTCCTTATGCCGACCT
The DNA here is from genome assembly GCF_053455715.1 of Rhinoraja longicauda. Taxonomy (NCBI): domain Eukaryota; kingdom Metazoa; phylum Chordata; class Chondrichthyes; order Rajiformes; family Arhynchobatidae; genus Rhinoraja; species Rhinoraja longicauda. Next base: position 96,282,310 of record NC_135953.1, read on the forward strand.
AGAAGCTTCTTAAATGCTACTATCGTATCTGCCTTCACCACCACTTCTGGCTTTGCGTTACAGGTCTGCTGCTTAATAGTTATGCTCTCTATTATTGGGCATTTTCACCCTGGGAAAAAAATTGTGACAGTCTACCCTATCTGTGCCTCTCATTATTTTATATGCTTCTATCAAGTCTCCTCTCAACCTCTGATGTTCCAGAGAAAACAATCAAAGTCTATCCAATCTCTCCAAGCAGCTATTCCAGGCATCATTCTGGTAAAGCTCCTCTGCACCCTCTCCCAAATCCACATATTTCCTGTAATGGGGCTACCAGAACTACACGTAATATTCTAAATGCAGCCAAACCAAAGTCCTAGAGAGCTGCATTATGACTTCCTGACTCTTACATTCAATGCCCCTAGCAGTGATGGCAAGCATATCATATGCTTTTTAAAGTACCTTATCTACTTGTGTTGCCACCATCAGTTAGCTGTGAACTTGGACTCCAAGATCCACCTGCACATCAATGCTGTTAAGGGTCTTGCCATTAACTGTATACTCTCCCTTTACACTCAACCTCCCAAAGAGCAACACCTCACACTTGCTCGGGTTAAACTCCATCTGCCATTTCCCCGCCCATTTCTGCAGCTGATCTAAATCCCGCTGTATACTTTGACAGCCTTCCTCTCAGTTTCCAACTCCAGTAATCATGGTGTCGCCTACAAATCTACTGATCAACCCATCTACATTTCTGTTTAGTAATTTATATATATCTCAAACAACGGAGGCCTAATGCCTCAGTGCACAGGGTGAACAGGAATGGAGCTAGCACTGTTCCCTGCGGAACCCCTGTGCTGCAGACCACCATGTCCGAAACATAGTCCTTTGTCCTCACATACTATTGTTGACATGTATTCAATACAATAGTATTGACATGCCATGGCAATTTCTGGTCCTCCTAATTCCCTAAGCGAGTTACTTCCTGCATTCTTTATATTCCTCAAAGGCCTGTATGATTTAATCTTCCTAAACCTTGGATGTGCTTCTTTTTTTCTTTTTGACCAAAGCGAGAACCTCTCCGGTCACCCAAGGTTCCCTTACCTTGACATCTTTATCCCTCCGCTTTTCTCAATCATGCCAGTCCTGAAGTCTGGTCAGTTGATCTTTAAATGACTCCCATGTGTGTCAGATGTGGACCTACCCAATAACAGCTGCTCCCTATTTACTCCGCTTAAATCCTGCCTAATAATGTTGTAATCTGCCTTACCCCAGTTTAGTATCTTTCCCCTCGGACCAGACATCCCCATTGATAAATATCTTAAGAGCTGCGAAGTCTTCAATTGACATGTATTCAATAGAGTGGGGATAAATGGGTCCCTTTCGGAATGGCAGGCAGTGACCAGTGGGGTACCGCAAGGTTCGGTGCTGGGACCCCAGCTATTTACGATATACATTAATGACTTAGACGAAGGGATTAAAAGTACCATTAGCAAATTTGCAGATGATACTAAGTTGGGGGGTAGTGTGAATTGTGAGGAAGATGCAATAAGGCTGCAGGGTGACTTGGACAGGTTGTGTGAGTGGGCGGATACATGGCAGATGCAGTTTAATGTAGATAAGTGTGAGGTTATTCACTTTGGAAGTAAGAATAGAAAGGCAGATTATTATCTGAATGGTGTCAAATTAGGAGGAGGGGGAGTTCAACGAGATCTGGGTGTCCTAGTGCATCAGTCAATGAAAGGAAGCATGCAGGTACAGCAGGCAGTGAAGAAAGCCAATGGAATGTTGGCCTTCGTAACAAGAGGAGTTGAGTATAGGAGCAAAGAGGTCCTTCTACAGTTGTACCGGGCCCTGGTGAGACCGCACCTGGAGTACTGTGTGCAGTTTTGGTCTCCAAATTTGAGGAAGGATATTCTTGCTATGGAGGGCGTGCAGCGTAGGTTCACTAGGTTAATTCCCGGAATGGCGGGACTGTCGTATGTTGAAAGGCTGGAGCGATTGGGCTTGTATACACTGGAATTTAGAAGGATGAGGGGGGATCTTATTGAAACATATAAGATAATTAGGGGATTGGACACATTAGAGGCAGATAACATGTTCCCAATGTTAGGGGAGTCCAGAACAAGGGGCCACAGTTTGAGAATAAGGGGTAGGCCATTTAGAACGGAGATGAGGAAGAACTTTTTCAGTCAGAGGGTGGTGAAGGTGTGGAATTCTCTGCCTCAGAAGGCAGTGGAGGCCAGTTCGTTGGATGCTTTCAAGAGAGAGCTGGATAGAGCTCTTGAGGATAGCGGAGTGAGGGGGTATGGGGAGAAGGCAGGAACGGGGTACTGATTGAGTGATCAGCCATGATCGCATTGAATGGCGGTGCTGGCTCGAAGGGCTGAATGGCCTACTCCTGCACCTATTGTCTATTGTCTTAACCATTTGCACTTTTCATAGGTCTCTGAATTCACCAGTGCAGATCATGGGAAGATCTTCAGCTGGAAAAAGTCCACAATCCAAAACAACTGAACCTCGATATTTGGGAACATTAAAAATGTTGGACAGTAAGGCTTTACCAAATGAAACTTCTAACCTTGAAGCTGCAGACACTATCAGGGCATCTACTTATCAGGTGATTGATATGACAAAAGTTGGAATTAAAAATGTTTTGTTTAATCTTGTGTGCATTTGCTTGTAACTGGAATGTCTATCTCAGATTTGCATAAAGCAAGTAAGAGTAGACATTTTTACCAGCAAAACTTTGCAAAATGTTATCACTGTAGTGGTTTATTGCAATGCAAGCACTCCAGCATTTAAATAATTGTTTATGCTGGGCATTATAGGCACCAACTTGGATCAAATTTCTCAAGCAAAATCTTCTTGGACATTTGCCATGGCTTATTTTGGTGTAACTTTATGAAACATTGGTTTGTAGAGCTGGAATATTATGTGTAGTTCTGGTCACCACATTGTATAAAGGAGACAATTGCACTAGAAAGGATGCAGAGGAGATTCACCGGGATGTTTCCTGGATGGAATGTTTAAGTTATGAGGAGAGACGGGTTTGTTTTCTTTCGCGTGGATGTGACTGAATGTGTACCTGACAAAGGTATGCAAAATGATGAGAGGCATATTGGGCGGGACAGTGGCACAGCTGGTAGAGTTGATGCTTTACAGCGTCAGAGTGTCAGTGAATGAATGAGAAAGTGGGATAACATAGAACTAGTGTGAACGGGTGATCGATGGTCGGCGGGAACTCAGTGGATTGAAGGGGCTGTTTTCAAGCTGTATCTCTAAAAAGCATAGCAAATAAGAAACATGGAAGATAATAAGAAACGTTTCCCCATAGCAGTGGTGTCTAAGATGAGACGGCATCGATTTAAGGCGGTAGTAAGAGGTTTAGGGGGAAACTGAGGAAGTATTTTTTCCCCTTTGTTTAAGAAGGGAAGTAGAGAGAATCTTTTTCAGTCAGCCTCTACCTCCGCTACATTGATGACTGCATTGGTGCTATCTCTTGTACCCATGCAGAACTCACTGACTTCATACACTTCACTACTAATTTCCATCCTGCTCTTAAATATACTTGCACTATCTCCGACATCTCCCTCCCGTTTCTGGACCTCACCATCTCCATCACAGGAGACAGACTAGTGACTGACATCCACTATAAACCCACTGACTCGCATAGCTATTTGGACTACACTTCTTCCCACCCTGTCTCCTGCAAAAAGTCTATCCCCTACTCCCAATTCCTCCATCTACGCCGCATCTGCGCCCGGGATGAGGTGTTTCACACTAGGGCATCAGAGGTCCTCATTCTTCAGGAAACAGGGCTTCCCCTCCTCCATTATAGATGAGGCTCTCACTAGGGTCTCTTCTATAACCCGCAGCGCCGCTCTTGCTCCCCCTCCCCCCATTCGTAACAAGGACAGAGTCCCCCTCGTTCTCACCTTCCATCCCATCAGCCAGCGTATCCAACAAATCATCCTCCAACATTTCCGTCACCTCCAACGGGACCCCACTACTGGCCACATCTTCCCATCCCCTCCCCTTTCTGCGTTCCGCAGAGACCGTTCCCTCCGTAACTACCAGGTCCACTCGTCCCTTCCTACCCAAACCACCCCATCCCCGGGCACTTTCCCCTGCAACTGCAGGAGATGCAGCACCTGTCCCTTTACCTCCCCCCTCAACTCCATCCAAGGACCCAAACAGTCTTTCCAGGCGAGACAGAGGTTCACCTGCACCTCCTCCAACTTGGCTTGTGATAAAGTCCTTCATGGTAGACTGATCCAGAAGATTAAGATGCACAGGATATACGGTGACTGGTCGTGTGGATTCAGAACTGGCTTATTCATAGCAGACAGAGGGTTGTGATGGAAGGAAAATATTCCGACTGGAGGTCTGGGAGAGGAGTTGCAGACAATGAGGAAGACTGTCAGAAGATACAGATGCATACGTAAATCTGTTGTAGAAATGTACGGAGGGATGGCAGATGTAATTTAATCTGTGCACATGTGCGGTGTTGCACATTGAGAGGTTGAATGTAAGGAGAGTATACTGTTAATGGCAAGACACTTAACACCAATGATGTGCAGAGGGATCTTGGAGTCTAAGTTCATAGCTCACTGAAGGTGACAGCACAAGTAGATAGGATGGTAAAGAAGGCAAATGGGACAGCCTGCCTTTATTGCTTAGGGCATTGAGTATAAGCGTCAAGAAGTCATGATGCAGCTCCTTAAGACTCTGGTTGGGTCGCATTTGAAGTACTGCTTCCAGTTCTGGTTGTCCCATTACAGGAAGGATGTGGAGGCTTTGGATAGGGTGCAGAAGAGGTTTACCAGAGTGCTGCCCGGATTAGAGGGTTTCAGTTAAAAGGAGAGGTTGGATAAACTTGGATTGTTTTCTCTGGAACGTCAGAGGTTGAGGGGAGACTTGGTATTTAAAATAATGAGAGGCCTAGATAGGGTCAGATCCATTTTCCCAGGGTGGAAATGTCCAACACTAAAAGGCATAGCCATAAGGGGAGAGGGGGAAAGTTTAATGGAGATGTGCGGGGCACGTTTTTTACATAGAGAGTGGTGGGGGCCTGGAACACATTGTCAGAGATGACGGTGGAGGCAGATAGGATAGTGGAGTTTAAGAAGCTGTGACAGAGCTCCCTCCCTTGGATACCGCTGCCACTGACAGACAAAAGGGAGAGGGTGAGAGAAGAAGGGGAGAAGGAGGAAGGAAGATGGAAGAGAGAAAGGAAGGAAGAGAAAGTGGGGCACTTCCCCGCTAGTTATGTTCCCCTGTTGCAGATTGGAGGAAGACTGAGTGACTGGGATAAACCCGAGACCACCAGCGCCATCGTGTGGCGAAGACTGGGCTGCCAGGTGCAGCCTTAGATAGCTAGCTTCTCCACAGAGACCAATAATGCATGACTGGAGTAAGCCTGAGACTGCCAGTGTATCTTACCCCATGCCCACAGACAACGAGGGACTGCGCCCACACACAGAGGCAAAGGCTGAGCCGCCAGGATAAGTCTGAGTCCACCAGCGCCATCTCTTCAAGCCCAAACCACAGCTCTCAGGACAAAACTGACAACGCCAGCGCCGTCTCGAGGCAAGGGTGAACTGCAGGGAGAAGCCTGAGATCCTCCTCCTTCAAGACCAGGACTGAGCTGCCGGGGCAAGCCGAGAACGTCAGCTCCTCCTCGCGTGCATCCTGACAATGAGGCACAGCACCCCCCATGCGGACCTGAACTTCCTTATCACTGTGAATAAATCATATCACGTGTGTTCACCCTGCCGCGACTGTCAGTGTGGTCATTGCCGAACCTGGGTGCGTACCCCACGCCATACTGCTGGAGGATGCAGGCAAGACTATGGTGACTACTTGCATGATGGACAGAATTTATTTTCCAAGTCCCAGGATCATCGCTAAGAGAAGGGAGGGGGGAGGGATGTGACAATGCACTCTCCCTTGGCTGCCGCTCTGATCCCTATCACCAGCAGACAGAATGGAGAGGGTGAGAGAAGAAACAGGAGAAAAATAACAGGAAGGAAGAAAAAGAAAGAGAAAGGGAAAAAAAGAAAGAAAGAAATCCTTGTGTTGCCCTGTTGGAGGAAGACTGAGCCATGGGGACAAACCCAAGATGTCCAGAGCCATTGTGTGGTCAAGTCAGAGCTGCTGGAAAAAGCCTAAGATATCCTGCTCCTCAACTGAGGTCTAGCCTGAGTGGCCAGGGTGAGCCTGAGACCACCAGTGCCTCTTACCTGCCCGTGGACAACAAGGGACTGCGCCCTCATACAGTGGCAAATACCGAGCCATGAAGAAAGCCTGAGACCGCCAGCACCATCTCTTCGACCCCAAAGCTGTGCTAGCAGGACATGCCTGAGACCACCACTAGGTTTAGAAGAATGTGGGCCATACGCAGGTAGGTAAGAGTAGTGTAAATGGGGCATGTTGGTCGGCGTAGGTACGTTGGACCACGAAGGCCCTGTTTCCACTGAGATTACTCTATATGAGACTATCTCAGTTGGCTTGGAAGGCCAGAAGCCAAATATAGGGCCAGGAGTTAAGTTTGGAAATGCTTCTTTCTACAAAGTCTGATAGAAGTTTGGAACTCTCTTCCATAAATATCTAGCTTTTTTCAGTTACGAGAATTTTTTGTTTGTGAACTTGGAATTATGGGATCTCAGACATATGTAGATAGATCATTATTTATCAGCCATAATTTCATTGAACCAGCTCAAAGTTATAAATAGTTAAATTCTGTTTAGGTGTCCCTTTATTTCTATTTTCCTGTGCCTGCGATGTTATGATCTCCCTGAGTTTAGGATACAGCATGGAAACTGGCCCCTCAGCCCACTGAGTTCACACTGACCATCAATCACCGGTTCACGCTAGTTCTATGTTATCCCACTTTCCCATTCACTCCCTCAATATTATGGGCAGTTTTGCTGGACGCCAATTAACCTGCAAACCTCTCGTCTTTGTGATGTGAGAGGAAACCGGAGCATCCGGAGGAAACCCGTGCAGTCACAGGGAGAATGTAGGAACTCCACTCAACCAGCATCTGAGTCAGGATCGAGCGTGAGACCCTGGCACTGTGAGGTGGCAGTTCTACTACCTGTGTCACTGTGCTGTCCGATAAATTTTCTTGCCATTGTTTTATTAGTGGTAAGATTTTTAATAAAAAATTACCCTTATTCAATCATCTACAGAAATGACTACCTGTGATTAATTACCAGTAATTTATATGTATTTATTCATGTCTCACAGGGGTGGTTAGAACGGAAAAAACACGTTCTTCATGAAGATAAAAAACAACAAAAGCTCAAGATGCAAAATGAAAATGAGAAGAGAGAGCAGGTTTCCTGATTCATCTTTAATGTTTTAATGTAAAATGCTAGTTTCATAAAAGAAGGATTAACTTTGAAATGTATTACACAAGTAAATGGATTGACCCATTTAAAGAAATCTGAAAAACAAAATTATTGAGATGTACTGCTTTGTACTTGAAAAAAATGTTTAAATATTTAATATATAATGTTCCTTCTGACCCAGTTTGGCAAAAGAACAAACCAGGAAAGGTAGTGCATCCGTGGCTAACAAGGGAAATCAAGGATAGTATTAAAACAAAAGATGAAGCATACAGATTAGCCAGAAAAAGTAGCATACCAGAGGACTGGGAGAAATTCAGAGTCCAGCAGAGGAGGACAAAGGGCTTAATTAGGAAAGGGAAAATAGATTATGAGGGAAAACTGGCAAGGAACATAAAAATTGACTGCAAAAGCTTTTATAGATCTGTCAAGAGAAAAAGATTAGTTAAGACAAATGTAGGTCCCTTGCAGTCGGAAACAGGTGAATTGATCATAGGGAACAAGGAGATGGCAGACTAATTGAACAAATACTTTGGTTCTGTCTTCACTAAGGAAGACATAAACCGTCTGCCGGAAATAGCGGGGGATCGGGGGTCTAATGAGATGGAGGAACTGAGGGAAATCCAGGTTAGTCGGGAAGTGGTGTTAGGTAAATTAAATGGATTAAAGGCAGATAAATCCCCAGGGCCAGATAGGCTGCATCCCAGAGTGCTTAAGGAAGTAGCCTCAGAAATAGTGGATGCATTAGTGATAATTTTCCAAAACTCTTTAGATTCTGGAGTAGTTCCTGAGGACTGGAGGGTAGCTAATGTAACCCCACTTTTTAAAAAGGGAGGGAGAGAGAAAACGGGGAATTATAGACCAGTTAGCCTAACATCGGTAGAGGGGAAAATGCTAGAGTCAGTTATTAAAGATGTGATAGCATCACATTTGGAAAGTGGTGAAATCATCGGACAAGTCAGCATGGATTTACCAAAGGCAAATCATGTCTGACGAATCTTATAGAATTTTTCGAGGATGTAACTAGTAGAGTGGATAAGGGAGAACCAGTCGATGTGTTATATCTGGACTTTCAGAAGGCCTTCAACAAGGTCCCACATAGGAGATTGGTGTACAAACTTAAAGCACACGGTATTGAGGGTTCAGTGTTGAGGTGGATAGAAAATTGGTTGGCGGACAGGAAGCAAAGAGTAGGAATAAACGGGTCCTTTTCGGAATGGCAGGCAGTGACTAGTGGGGTACCGCAAGGCTCAGTGTTGGGACCCCAGTTGGGACCCCAGTTATTTACATCATTACATTAATGATTTGGACGAGGGAATTGAATGCAACATCTCTTAGTTTGCGGATGACACGAAGCTGGGTGGCAGTGTTAGCTGCGAGGAGGATGCTAGGAGGCTGCAGAGTGACTTGGATAGATTAGGCGAGTGGGCAAATGCATGGCAGATGCAATATAATGTGGATAAATGTGAGGTTATCCACTTTGGGGGCAAGAACAGGAAAGCAGAGTATTACCTGAATGGTGATCGATTGGGAGAAGGGGAGATGCAACGTGACCTGGGTGTCATGGTGCACCAGTCATTGAAAGCATGCATGCAGGTGCAGCAGGCAGTGAAGAAAGCGAATGGTATGTTGGCATTCATAGCAAGAGGATTTGAGTTTAGGAGCAGGGAGGTTCTGCTGCAGTTGTACAGGGCCTTGGTGAGACCGCACCTGGAGTATTGTGTGCAGTTTTGGTCTCCTAACCTGAGGAAAGATGTTCTTGCCTTAGAGGGAGTACAGAGAAGGTTCACCAGATTGATCCCTGGGATGGCGGGACTTTCATATGAGGAAAGACTGGATAGACTGGGCTTGTACTCGCTGGAATTTAGAAGACTGAGGGGGGATCTTATAGAAACATATAACATTCTTAAGGGGTTGGAGAGGCTAGATGCGGGAAGATTGTTCCCGATGTTGGGGGAGTCCAGAACCAGGGGTCACAGCTTAAGGATAAGGGGGAAGTCTTTTAGGACCGAGATGAGAAAACATTTCTTCACACAGAGAGTGGTGAGTCTGTGGAATTCTCTGCCACAGAAGGTAGTTGAGGCCAGTTCATTGGCTATATTTAAGATGTGGCCCTTTTTGCTAAAGGGATCAGGGGGTATGGAGAGAAGGCAGGTACAGGCTACTGAGCTGGATGATCAGCCATGATCATATTGAATGGCGGTGCAGGCTCGAAGGGCCGAATGGCCTACTCCTGCACCTATTTTCTATGTTTCTATGTTTCTAGACACCCATCAGTATAAATCCCATTTAAACAATTGGCATATAGACTTCTATGCGCAGGCACTTCAAGTGCTTATCTAGGCACAACTTAAATGCTGTCAGAGATGCTGCTTCCACTATTCTCTCAGGCAGTGCATTCTAGGTATCATCACTCCACGGGAAGAAGGGTCTCACCCATTCCTTATCTCCAGAGATGCTGCCTGTCCCGTTGAGTTACTCCAGCATTTAGTGTCTTCCTTTGATTTAAACCAGCATCGGCAGTTCTTTCCAGCACAGGTATCATCACTCCAGGTTTAAAAGGTCCCCCTCAAATCCCCTCTAAATCTGTTATTCCAGAATCTATCTCCTCTAGTTTTATCTACCCTTGATAAGAGTAAAACAAATCTTGCACTCTAACTTATTAAAGCTTCCTATAATTTTCTATACCTCAATAATGTTCTCTTTTCTCCACTCCACTCATCATTAGTAAAATGCTCCACCCAGGACAACATCCAAGTGAATCTCCAATGCGCAAAACCCAATGCTGTCACATACTTTCAACAGTATGATGGCCAGTATTCTGCCTGGGTACAACTCAACGGTATCTCCCCTTTCTTGACTATCTCCAACACCTCTCTCACCTTTCTTGAGTCATATTCACCTGAACTATCTCTGACACCACTCTCCCATTTCCTGATTTCTCTGTCCCAAACGCAGGAGGTTTGACGTTTACTACAAACCTCCGACTCCCACATTTAGATGGACTACACTTCCTCCCACCCTGCATTCTGCAAAGATGCTATCTCCTATTCTAAATTCCTCTGTCTCCGCCGCATCTGCTCCCAAGATGAGGCTTTCTCCGTATATGAAGACATAGAAACATAGAAAATAGGTGCAGGAGGAGGCCATTTGGTCCTTCGAGCCAGCACCGCCATTCATTGTGATCATGGCTGATCATCCACAATCAGTAACCCGTGCCTGCCTTCTCCCCATATCCCTTGATTCCACTGACCCCTAGAGCTCTATCTAACTCTCTTCAATCCATCCAGTGATTTGGCCTCCACTGCCCTCTGTGGCAGAGAATTGCAAAAATTCCAAGACGTATTCATTCTTTAGTGAACGTGATCTCCCCCTGGCTGTCAACCTGCTCAACCTTACCTTATAGCTCAGGCCTTTGAGTCATGGCAACATCCTCGTAAATCTTCTCTGCACCCCTTCCACCTTAACAACACCTTTCCTATAACAGGGTGACCAAAACTGAGCACAATACTCTAAATATGGCCTCACCAATGTCTTGTACAATTGTAACATTACCTCTCAACTTCTGCACTGACTGATGAAAGATTCTGCAGCTGAAATCCAGCTACAACTCCGGAGAACAAAAGAACAATGTGAGCCCCTCTGATACATGTGTTCGCTGATCAGGTGGATGTTTGGGGATTGTTAAACCCACAATTTTTGGAAAGATTGAAGAACCAGAAGCCCAAATGAATAAAGTCCATCATTCCAGGGAGTTTGCGGAAATTATTTAAATCTCTGCTAGTCTGTGATCTCCTCTCACCTCATGGTCTTCCCATTTTCTGAACAGAGAGTGTTATGGTCTAATAATTCCATATGCGTTGTTCATTGAAAAGCTGGTGATATAAATATAGATATTTTGTGCATTCTCAGGGAGGTTTTGTAGAATGCACCCTTTGTCATCCTTTGGGATCCTCTACAAATCTGTCATTTTATTCACTTATTCTTCACTGGCAAATCAATATCTATTTATCCTTGAGAAGGTGGTGGTGAGTTGCCTTCTTGTAACAGTCCGTCTTGTGAAAGAACAGCGATACACTTCCAAGGTAGTGTATGCGTAGCACATGCGTTAGAGATAACCAGCGTATATGTGTGTTCCCTTGCACCATTCTTCTCAATGGACATGATTCCATGTATGATACAACATTCTCCCCCCTTTATCAGTCAGAGAAAAAGCTGCAGCTCCCTTTCAAACATTGCTAGAATGTCAGCTACTATTTATTGTTCTTCTTCTTGCATTTGTGATATGATCAGATTCTAGCCATGTCACTAGACCAACTCTCGAACTTTACAACAGTAAAGCCAGTGTCCGTCACAGCTGTTTAGCCTGCCAAATCTATAAGATTTTGATGTTTGTAAAGGAAAACAGCTTTTGTGTGACTTTCAGTCTCATTGCATTTGCACAATTAGTTTATAACATCTTATGTAGTTCCTCCATCATATGTTGAATTAGTGTAACTCTCTTCACTGAAATCTCAACTCTGGCCAGTCTTTATCCATTCTGAGAAGCACCAGTTCGTGGCAACCATGAGTTCAATTACACCCTCCCACATAGTTAATCCATTTTACAATGGGCAATAAATGACCACACCTTGAAAATTGAATTAAGAACAACCGATTTTGGGGGAGAAAGATGGTACAGTAAGTAGTCCTTCAGCCTTAAGCTGCAACAACTAAGGTTTGATCATGATCTCCATTGCACTGTGTGTGGGGTTTGCATAGTCTCCCCTTGAGTGCACAGGGTTTACCTTGGATGCTCTGATGTTTTGCCACATCCCAAACATGCTGATAAGTTAACTAACCTCTGTAAATATATTTAATGTCTGTGGGTTGTATAATCAGGGTCGAATCGATGGGTGTGTAAGAGATGAGCAGTTTGTGAGTTGATTTATCTGATAAGATTAGTCAGGTCATCTTTCCTTCATGATTTTAATTAGGTTTAATTTAACAATTTTGCGCTGTTTCAATTCAAATATAATGTCTTGAAATTGTGGAACCATTGTCCAATTGCACTATTACACAAATCCCATATTAGTCCCCATTTTTAACATTCTTCACTTTCTCCTCAACTCCCCAGATTCCCTTACTCACGCACTAGGAACAATTTACAATGGCTAATTAACTTACCAACCTGCATGTCTTTGGGACATAGTAGGAAACTGGAACACCCCACGAAAACCTGCGTGATCAGAGAGAATGTGTAAATTCCACACCAACAACACTCAATGTCAGGACTGAAGCCAGCCACTGGCGCTGTGAAGCAGTGGCTCTACCTGACACATCACTGACACAGCACAGTGATGTGTCAGGTAGAGCCACTGCTTCACAGCGCCAGTGGCTGGCTTCAGTCCTGACATTGAGTGTTGTTGGTGTGCTTTGAGCGTGTATTAATTTACGCAATCAATACACACGATAGTAGAGCTAGATACAATTTTATTGAAATATTTTTAATCTTCAGCCTATTTTTGGTACCTCTTCCTTTTTTGAATAAGTTTGTAACATTTGCAACTTTAGACATCTGGAACTACATCCATATTTAAATAGAACAGCATGGTTGTGGTCATATCTGTAATAAGCACTCTTATATTCCTCCAAAACTAAGTTGGATTTACCAGCTTTTCTACTTACAGTGCAGCCGACCTATTATATACCCTCTCTCTGCCTTTGATTCATCTACTAACTCCTTTCTTGGTAGAACCATCTTCATCACTGAATTCTCACTCAGTGCTTCAGTTTTGACCTCTGGCTCTTTTGTGGTTCATAATTGTTCTTGACATTCCTTTAATTATCCCTAACAATGTTTACAGTGGCTACAAATTCTCAAAATATCTTTTCCACAGAGTTATACAGCACAAAAACAGGGTGTTTGGCCCACTATGTCCATGCTGAGCTCCCTTTTAACTCCCATTTAACAGCCTTCTAAGCTTTGGCAATTCAAGTGCTCATTGTGATACTGAATGTTGCGAGAGTACCTGCCTCCACCATCCACTTGTGCTGTCTTGTTCCAAATTCCACTCACTTTCTGGGTGATTAGATTATTCTTTGGACCCCTTCTAAATCTTTTACCCCTATCGATGCCTCTAGTTTTACTCGACCATTCTTCTATTTACCTCTTTGCCCTCATAATTTGATACTATTATCCCATTATACCATTTAAATGTGTTATCCCTATCTGATTCTGTGATAATCTAAAATATTCCACAAAGGAACTGACAAAGATAACAAAAGATCTACCTGCTTCCATTTGGCATAATTGAGCATTTCCATATTGGCTGAGATGAACATCAGATTTTGCTGCAGTGTTACATGGTCAAATAACTACTAACATTCATTGAACAGGCAAGATACTGGAAGGTTGATCCCATGTATTGAGCTGCATCAGAGCATATCGTGTCCTTCAGTGAAGAGGCAATATTGAAGGAAAACTAAATAAAAATTCGTATATGGAGATGAAATACAAAATATTTGGAATAGTTCTTTAATCTTGCCATCTATGAAATTTGAGGGACTATGAAATATGTACGTTTTAACTAATTGCTTTATTTCATTTATAGAAGATTATTGAGAATAAAAAAGAAGCAAAGGCATCATTTGAGGCCTGGCGGAGACAAAAGAAAAATGCATTGCAAGAAACTGGTGATAAGAAGAAAGAAGAGGTAAAAGCAAAGCAACAAGCAGAAGCAGAGAAAGAGGAGAAGAAGGAAGAAGCAGAAAAGGCAAGAAGTGATATTTGATTAGATGAGTAATTGACAGTTTGGTCTACTTTAATGGAGAATTTTGCATTCAAGATATGTTTCATAACATTAAATCTTTGGAAAAAAAGCATTTAATGATTGGGGAATATTGAGCTTTTCAAACTGAGTACAATAATTTGGTTTTAATCTTCAGAAGTTGAGGAGGGAGTTGGTGAGCAGCAAATTTGAGAGGAGAGAAAACATTTTTTTTTAATCGGTGGGAAAGTTAAGAGAAACCGTTTTTTGATTGAAAATAGGCTTTTTTTAAGTAAAGGAGGGACATTTAAAAAGCAGGTGTTTGGTTGGCTTAGGAAGAGACAGCAGACATTAAAAGAAAGAAAGATTGCAGAATTGTGGGAGATTTTTTTTAATCTTTAAAAGTCGAGACAATAGTTGGTGAGCAACCATTTTGAGAGGAGAGAAAGCATTTTGATGGAAAATAGGCTTTTTTTTCAAATGAAGGACGGAAATTTATAAAGCAGGTGTTTCAATGACTCAGGAAGATATACCTAATAAAATGAAGGGCAGGGTTAGCAGAGGGGCCTATTGGGAGTGGCTGAGTTGAGGTGAAGTACTGCAGTTGAATATAAGTGCAGAACTGAGGCTTTGGCTCAAGAGGCTTCAGGAGAAGGCTGAGCAAATGATGATGGCTGGTTAAGGTCTGGTTTGCTGTGTAATTCTTCCCAGGTTTTTGGTGTCATTGAGATGGCAGGTGGGATAGTGGAATGCTCCTCCAATGCCCTTGAGGACCACACCTGCAGCAGGTGCATTCGGCTGCAGCTCCTTACGAACCACATTAAGGAACTGGAGCTGCAACTGGATGACCTCAGGATTAGCCATCTTAGATGGTAGTTACAGTAAGGTGGTCACGTCTAAGGTACAGGAAGTAGATGTGATCGCCACGAAAGGGAATAGGCAGAAAGTGCAGAAGACCTCCAAGGCTGTTCCTCTCGGCAAAAGGTGTCCCCCTTTGGGTACTGTTGTGGGGCAGGACCTGTCTGGGGTGAGCAGCTGCAACAGTGGGTCAGACATGGCTCTGTGACACAGCTGGGAAAGGGTAAATCAGAGCTAGAGTGAGAGAATTGTCCCTTATTAGCCTCAGAATTAAAGGACGTTCTATTAGGAAGGAAATGAGGTGAAATCTCTTTAGTCAGAGGGTGGTGAATCTGTGGAATTCTTTGGCACAGAAGGCTGTGGAGGCCAATGGATATGTTTAAAGCAGAGTTAGATAGATTCTTGATTAGTACAGGTATCGAGAGGTTATGGGGAGAAGGCAGGAGAATGCGGTTAGGAGGGAGAGATAGATCAGCCATGATTGAATGGCAGAGTAGACATGATGGGCCGAATGGCCTAATTCCATCCTATCACTTATGACGTAGGGGCTTGAGCTATAATGAGAGGTTAAACAGGCTAGGACTTTATTCCTTGGAGCGCAGGAGGATAAGGGGTAATCATATGGAGGTGTACAAGGTCATGAGAGGAATAGAGAGATGGCAGGTGGGATAGGGATAGAGGGAATCAATATACCACTGGACTGAAAGCTGCCCAAGCAAAATATGAGGTGTTGTTCCTCCAATTTGTGTTTAGCCTCACTCTGACAATGGAGGAGATCTTGGACAGAAAGGTCTGTGTAGGATTACAACCCAGTGGTATATTGATTTCTCTCACTTCAGGTAGCCCCAGCATTCCTTCTCTCTCTCTCCTTCCCCCACCCAAGTCACACTAGCTTCTTGTTTTCACCCTACAAACACCTAACAATGGCCTGTTTCCTTTATCATCATTACTTTTTTGCATCTTTCATTCATTTGTTCTGTATCTCTCCACATCATTGTCTATATTTCTCGTTTCCCTTATCCTTAACCAGTCTGAAGAAGGGTCTCGACCCGAAATGTCACCCATTCCTTCCCTCCAAAGATGCTGCCTGTCGGACTGAGTTACTCTAGCTTTTTGTGTCTATCTTTGGTTTAAACCAGCATCTGCAGTTCCTTCCTACACATATCCATAAGTTTTAAGATTGTTTTGAATAGAGCCAAGGCTGGATGTTGCAGGGAGGTACTAAATTGGAGAAAGGCAAACTACAATGTTATTAGGCAGCAGCTCAGGAGGGTACACTGAGAGCAATTGTTATTGGGTAAGTCCACATCTGAAATATGGGAGTCATTTAAGGTCATTTAATCAAAGCTCAGAACTGGCAAGTTCCAGTAAGGAGGGGGGATCAGGATGGATAAATATGGAACATTGGATAACCAAAGAGATTGTAAATTTGGTCAAAAAAAGGAAGAGCAGGCAAGGTTCAATAGGATGGAATTACTGGATTTTGAGGCATACGAAGGAGGAAAGAACTCAAGCTGGCAATTAGAAAGGTCAAAAGGGATCACAAAATAGCTTTGGCGAGCAGGAGGAATGGAGAGTAGCTAATGTTGTTCCTTTATTTATGATGGGAAGTAGAGATAATCCTGGGAATTATAGGCTGGTGAGTCACACTGCCAGTGCTAGGTAGCTACTGAAGAGGATTCTTCGGGATAAGTTTTACTCGCATTTCAAAGAGGATTGGTTAGTTTGGGAGGGCCAACATGGCTTTGTACATTGCTGGTCATGTCTTACTAACATTTTAAAGTGTTTTGAGGAGGTGATCGATGAAGGTAGGGCAATGGATGTTGACCACATGGATCTTAGTATGGCATTTGATAAATTCCCCATGGTAGGCTGATCCAAAATATTAACAATGGATTAACAGTTTATTGTTCCTATAGATTCAGAATTGGCTTACTGATAGAAGACAGAGGGTTGAGCTAAAAGTACAATAATCAGGCTGGAGGTCTGTGATTGTATAGTTCCGCATGGATATGTGCTTGGACCTCCGCTGTTTGTGATAGAAATAAAGACTTGGACGTAAACGTAGACAGGTTGGTTGGCAAGTCTGCGGATAACACTAGGGTTACGGACTGTGAGAAAGTATACAGAAGTGTATCTCGCTGTATACTTTGTGTGTCAAAGAGGGCTGCAAAATGGCAGATGATGTTTAATGCGAACATGTGTGAGGTCTTGCACTTTGGGAGGTTAAATATAAGGGGAAAATATACAATTAATGGCATGACACTTAACAGTATTGATGAGCAGAGAGATCTTGAGTCCAAGTCCATAACTCCCTGAAAATGGCAACACACGTAGATAGAATGTCAGTCATGTAGCACAGAAACAGGCCCTTCAGTCAAACTTGCCCATGCTGACCAAGATACCCAATCTATACAAGACCCACCTGCCTGCATTTGGCCCATATCTCTTTAATAGGTTGGGGCATGGGGTATAAGAATCATGAAGTCATAATGCTGCTTTATAAGGACTTCAATTAGCTTGCATTTAGACGATTGTGTGCAGTTTTGGTTGCCGCATTGCAGGAAGGATGTGGGCTCTGGAAAGGGTGCAGAGGAGGTGTACTAGAATGATGCATGGATTAAAGGGTATTAGCTACAGGGAGAGGTTAGACTAGGATTGCACAGACTACGATTGTTTTCTCTGGAACACCTGAGGTTGCAGGAGGCCTGATAGACGTATACGAGTCAGTGAGTTGTGCATGGGTTCAGGAGGTAGCACCAATGCAGTCGTCAAAGTAGCGGAGGTAGAGTTTGGGGATAGGGCCAGTGTACGCCTGGTACTGATTGTTCGACGTACCCTACAAAGAGGCAGGCATAGCTGGGGCCCATGTGAGTGCTCACTCTGTACATTAATGCTTCCAAGGTACCTGTTTACTGTATATTCTGCTATCTCACTAGATGTATACCTTTCAAGGGGAGATTTTTAAAAACATTGCTATGGGGTGGAGTGAAACTGTAGGAAGTAGATGACAGTATAGGGAGAAGATCATAGTTCTACAGGTGGTTCAGAGTAGGAATTAAAGAATTGGTTGGGCAGATGATCAGGAACTCTTTATTCCCTCTTTCCCAATATCACATATTTCTTATGGCTCTTAATTAAACTCAAATGTTGTCATTGTTGTATTAAATAGATTTAAATTCGTACATGGTTCTTAATAGGTTGTCTGTATGTTTCATGATCAGAAATATGCAACATGATGGGGTAGTTCATCTTTTTCTAAACTATTTTTACCTAAAGTCTAAAGATATCATCATCATATCATCATATATATACAGCCGGAAACAGGCCTTTTCGGCCCACCAGTTCCGTGCCGCCCAACGATCCCCATACATTAACACTATCCTACACCCACTAGGGACAATTTTTACATTTACCCAGCCAATTAACCTACATACCTGTACGTCTTTGGAGTGTGGGAGGAAACCGAAGATCTCGGAGAAAACCCACGCAGGTCACGGGGAGACGTACAAACTCCTTACAGTGCAGCACCCGTAGTCAGGATCGAACCTGAGTCTCCGGCGCTGCATTCGCTGTAAAGCAGCAACTCTACCGCTGCGCTACCGTGTCGCCCTATATTTAGTGCACTAGCTCTACAAATAGTAATGAAATTTTTTAAAAATCTCTTTGACAGGTGTTTGAAAAATGGAAAGAAAAAAAGGATCAATGTCTAAAAGAAACTTTACAGAAGCGAAAGCAAATTGTAAAAGAGAAAAAGGAAAAGGAAAAAGAGCAAGTCACTGAACGAAAGAAGGAAAATGTTTCAGCTTTTATGAAATGGTAAGCAAATGTTATTCTCATTATACTACTATTGTAAGAGATATCCAGTGGGCTGAACTTCTGGTTACTGTAATGCTCTGTTTCTCACAGTTCCAACGGTTTATTTTTCTTTTCCACCTCGGTGATCTTCTATTACCAAGCCTTTGCCATATTCTCTCGGGTGGCACACCCACAATTCGTACCATTCAGCCTCTCTTGGACTCCTTTCTTACATGGATATTTATCCCCCTCCTTTATTTGTAACTTAAAACATGCTGGTTTATTAACTTATCCTATTTATAAAGATAGATCATTGCCCTGAAACGTTAACATTGTTTCCCTCTCCAAAAATATTGCCTGACCTGCTGAGTAATTACTAGATTTTTTAAATTTCTGATTTTCAACATTTTTTTAATCGTTTTCCATTGACATAAAGTTATGGACTTTTATAGCATGAGAAAGCTCTTTAACCCCTGGTCCATGCCAACCAGCTCGTTCCATAGACCCACTGTGTGAAAATGTTTCCCCTCGGGTTCCTATTAAATCTTTCTCCTCTTATCTTAAACCTCCGGTTCTTGATTCCCCTACCCTGGGAAAAAAAGTCTCTGCATTCTCTATTTCTATTCGCCTCACAATTTGATACACCTTTGCCTCTCCTACTTGCCCAACCTCTCCCTATAGCTCAGGCCCTCTGGTCCTGGTAAATCTTCAAGCTTCATGGCATCTTTCCAACAGCAGGGTAAACAAAACTGAACACTATACTCTCAAGATGTGTAGGAACAAAAACTGCAGATGCTGGTTTAAATCGAAGGTAGACACAAAATACTGGAGTAACTCAGTGGGTCAGGCAGCATCTCTGGAGAGAAGGAATGGGTGACGTTTCGGATCGAGACCCTTCTTCAGACTCATCGAAGAGAGGAGGAGAACTTCTTCAAAGTAGACATACCTTGAGGAGAATTCGCAGTGGAGCGGCAAGATGTGTAGGAAAAAAAAATGCAGATGCTGGTTTAAATCTAAGGTAGACACAAAATGCTGGAGTAACTCAGCGGGTCAGGCAGCATCTCTGGAGAGAAGGAATGGGTGACGTTTCGGGTCGAGACCCTTCTTCAGACCACTATACTCTCTTGTGTCTACTATGCTCTCAAGCCTTACCAATGTCTTGTACAGGATGTCTTGTCCTTACTTTTGACATCTGACATCCTTACTTTTATAAATCATTTTGATAGAATTGTACTTTTATTGCATACCCTAACATTGTATATTATTTACAAAGCTTAAGTTAGCACACTGCAGCATTTCCTCTTTCAAATAAGTGGCCTGTAAAGTTATTCAGAATCCTGGAGTAACAAAAGATGGCTAAAAAAAGTGCATGATTTATTTTCATCTCTCCATACAGAGCAATGTGCCAAATTTCCCTTCATGCCTTCACACTGCATAATGTCTCAGCATTCAAATTTATTCTTATCAATATCACAGATGTTTATCATTTGTGAATAATGCTATAACTATAGGAAACGTTTCTAGGCCGTGAATTGAAAAGAACCAATTCAATTAATTTACCGTAACTCTTTGAGGTGGCCCAGTTGCGCCCCGGTAAAGTTGCTATCTTACAACGCCAGACACCCGAGTTCGATCCATACCTCGGGTGCTGCCTGAGACAGCGTGGGTTTCCTCCCGCATTGTGGAGACGTGCAGATTTGTAGATTGGTTGGCTTCTGTGGGTTGTGCAGGTCACTGGAGCCGCTGCCACCTGGCGAGGTGGGCCTGGGTACGATCCTGGTCTCGGGTGTTCCCTGTGGGTTTCCTCCAGGTACTTGGGTGCACTAGTTTAATACTACACATTGGTCACGGGGCATGCCGGGGTTGGGTCGCAGGTGCTGTTGGGCAGCTCTGCCGGTGGACTGCAGGATTTGCGGAGGCCAGTTGGGCTGCAGTCCTGCACGTCTTTGTGGGGTGGGGGGTGCTCGGGGTGACGTGGAGCCCGAGGGAAACCCTTGCTGTCACAATGTCTTTGTCTTTGCAATGTGGAACGAATGGTAGAACTATGTGGTAGATCTATCCTGCACACTCTGAATTGTCCTTAGTGTGTAGGATAGAACTACAGGAGTGATTCTATCTTTCCTCCCACATAGTGTATGGGGGATCGATGTTTGGCATGGACTCGGGGTTTCCATGCTCTATCTCTAAACGAAACTAAGATAAAACGGTTCACAAACACCATTCGCTCCATCCACCTAGTGGTCATTCAGTGAAACAATGTCTACAACAATTCAGTCTACAACAAATACTCCAAATGCGGCCTAACCGAGGTCCAACAGAGCTGCGTCATGATATCCTGACTCAAAGCTTTGACCTGTGAAGGCAAGCATACCATATGCCTTATTTACCACTCTAACTATTTGAGTTGCCACTTTCAGGGAGCAATGGGCTTGGACCACAAGGTCCCTCTGTACATCAATGCTGTTGAGCGTCATGTCATGAATTGTATATTTTCCCCTTACATTTGACCACCAAAAGTGTGACACCACGCACTTGCTCAGATTAAATTCCATCTGCCATTTCTCCGTCCAAATTTGTAGCTGATCTATATCCAGCTGTATTCCGTGACAGCCTTCCTCATGGTCCAAGACCCCAGCAATCTTGGTCTCATCTGCAAACTTACTAACCAACGTGTCTATGTTTACGACCAAGTTTTTAATATATGCTGTATATATCATAAACAGCAGAGGTCCCAGCACAGAACACTGCGGAACTCCACTGGTCAAGCCTCCAGCCTGAATAATGTCCTTCTTCCCCCACCCTCTGCTTTCTATCAGTAAAGCCAGTTGAATATCCATACAAGTCATTATAAATCCCGTGCATCTTAATCTTTTGGAGCAGCCTACCAAGGGGGACTTTATCAAATGCCTTACTAAAATCCATGTAGACAACATTCGCCTCCCAACGCTCTTCGATCACTTTTGTCACTTCCTTGTGAGGTGATGCAACTTTTTTGGTATTGCTCTTTACTGTGGGTGAGAGCCTTAAACAATAATCACAATTCTTCTTTTTCTGTCGTACCAGCTTGTACTGGGCAGAGGGTTTCCCTCTAAAGAAGGGTCTCGACCCGAAACGTCACCCATTCCTTCTCTCCCGAGATACTGCCTGACCCGCTAAGTTACTCCAGCATTTTAGACAATAGACAATAGGTGCAGGAGTAGGCCATTCGGCCCTTCGAACCAGCACCGCCATTCAATGTGATTATGGCTGATCATTCACAATCAGTACCCCGTTCCTGCCTTCTCCACATACCCCATAATTTTGTGTCTACCTTCGATTTAAACCAGCATCTGCAGTTTTTTTCCTATACAGAGGGTTTCCCTTCTCCGTCCACCTCATTTGCAAAGATGCCGAGGTCATAGTTGGTGAACCGGGGCGTTTACTCGATTACCCCCTCAGCAGGCATTAAGTAAAATAGCAGCACAGCTAAAATAACAGCCTGGAGATCTGATGCCAATCAGCAAGGGCAGAATTAAAGTAGTGATTATTGAAATGTGTTGATTTGGTTGCCCATAATACATCTCCACACTTCCTGAATATGTGTAAGTTAATCACCTTCATCAGGATTTACACTTCTATTTCGAAGTAATCCAATTTCTATGCAATTATTCTTTAATTTGAAGTATTTACTTTTAATGTATATAAACATTTAATATGCTACAATTTCTTCTTTAAAAATAAATATATGATAATTATGTTATATCACATCTATTATACATCAGGACATAATAGACAGAATTAAGTAAAATTTTTGTTCATGTACATGTAATTTTTAATATTTTTCGTAGCAAAGAAACATCTAACTTCCCAATGCTAATTAAAGAACACATATTTTACAGTAACACATTGACAGAATTTCATATTTTGATTTAGCTCAGGTTTGTGGGGGAGTGCTAAGTACTTTTGTGAACTTATTCGTGATGTAGCATATGTCACCCATCTGTAAGCCCATATTCAGATAGAAAATAAGCTGGATGTCATTGGATTTAAGTCTGTAAGCTGTATCTCGTGGTGGTTGATAGTAACTCAGTGGGTCAGACAGCATCTCTGGAGAAAAGGAATAGTTAATGTTTTGGGTCGAGAAACCCCTCATGTTGATTGCCTGTTTGTGTCATGGGATCTTTTGAGCAGGAATATGGAGTCTCAATTTAACAACACATTTAAAGATTTGAAGGGATATTGGGAAAGAATGGAAAGATGGTAAACTGCAGGTGCTGTTTAAAGGAAAAACAGAAAATGCCTGAAAATCTGAGCAAGTCAGGCAGCTTTTGTGAAAATAAATCTTTTCTTTTCTTGGACCATCATAAAAGTGGTAGAGCTGCTGTATCATGGTGCCATCTGTGTGGAGTTTGTATGTTCTCCCTGTGACTGCCTGAGCTTTCTCCAGGTGCTCTGGTTTCCTCCCACATCCCAAAAACATGCAGGTCTTTAGGTTAATTGTATTCTGTAAATTGCCCCTGGTGTGTAGTATGCAAAAGTGGGGTAAAGTAGAACTAGTGTACAAGTGATCGGTGGTCGGCATGGATTCGGTGAGCCGAAAGGACTGTTTCCATGCTGTATCTCTTAAAAACTGATAAAAACTGGGATAGAGAGAAAATGTACTTGTTTTCAATTGCAGAGATAAAGGAGTCAAAGGGAATATATCATAGGATAAGACCAAAGAGATTAATGTGGCTGTAGAGCAGTCAAAATTATATTATACTTCTTTGAAGTTTCAAAGGCCTATTTCTATTCATAGAAACATAGAAAATAGGTGCAGGAGTAGCCACTCGGCCCTTCGAGCCAGCACCGCCATTCAATATGATCATGGCTGATCATCCACAATCAGTACCCCGTTCCTGCTTTCTCCCATATCCCTTGATTCAGTCAGCCCTAAGAGCTATATCTCTTTTCTTAGACCCTTCAAAACATCCATTGAATTGGCCTCCACTGCCTTCGGTGGCAGAGAATTCCATAGATTCATAATTCTCTGGGTGAAAACGTTTTTCCTCATCTCAGTCCTAAATAGCCTACCCCTTATTCTTACACTGTGACCACTGGTTCTGGACTTCCCCAGCATCGGGACCATTCTTCCTGCATCTAGCCTGTTCAATCCCTTAAGAATTTTATGTTTCTATAAGATTCCCTTTCATCCTTCTAAATTCCAGTGAACATAAGCCCAATCAATCCATTTCTATTTTCTACTCCAAATTCGACACCAGCATTGCTTGATGATCTGAAGGTTTCTTCTCACTTTCGTAGTTAGGTAAATATTCAGGTAGTTTGGAGTCTGGTTCTCGGGTTGCTGCAAAGATTTGTTCTTTGTCTTAACTCTTTAAAATGTTTTTCATATCTGTATCAACTTCAACTTCCATGTAATTTTAACACAACAACTTTAATAATTTATGGCAATGTAAGGAATGAAAAGAAAGAAATAGTACTGAAACAAAAGAAGAAACAGACTACAAAAGATGAGCAGAAGAAGAAAATTGAAGAAGAATATACAAAATCTGGAAGAGAAGAGGTGGCAGTACTGGTGTATGAGAAATGGCTGGTAAGAATCTGGAGTATATTAAGGAAGAATTTTGAGGGAAATTTTAAAAAGCTTCCATTCAATTTATTAGTTCAAGTAATAATTGAAATCTTTGGGTCAAAATCATTGCATGGAACAAAATTTTTGAACAGTTCAAGTAAAAATTTCCCCTTTGAAATTGTCAATACCTAACTGTCAGAGTATGTCATAATGATGATTTATCTAATGCTCCCGTCAAAAGAATGACTACCTTTGAATATTTTGTAGAAAAAGTCTGATTAGCATAAAATAAATATATACATTCTTATTTGCTTTTGTGATCTCTTGACGTCCCCGAGCACTTGACAGCCAATTTCTGCCTAATAACAGTATAGCCAGGTTAATTCGTTTTAACCAGAACATTCTCGCTGATCTTCCAAATAGTGCCATGAGATATTTTGCATGCATATGAGAAAGTAGGTTATGTTTCAATTTAACAACACATCTTCCGAGGAACTCTTAATTACATGCCTCTGGGGTGGCACGGTGATGCAGCGGTAGAGTTGCTGCCTTACAGCGCCACAGACCCAGGTTCAATCCTGACTACGGGTGCTGTCTACAGGGAGTTTGTAAGTTCTCCCCGTGACCACATGGGTTTTCTCCGAGATCTTCAGTTTCCTCCCACACTCCAAAAAAGCACACGTTTGTAGGTTAATTGGCTTGGTCTAAATGCAAAAATTGTCCCCAGTGTGTGAAGGATAGCGATAATATGCCAGGATCGCTGGTTGGTGGGTCGAAGGGCCTGTTTCCTAGCTGTATCTGTAAACTAAGTCTCCGAAACAAGAATGTTTTTATTGAATTTATTCAGTATCAAATGTATTTCATTTATACTAGATAATCATTCTTTTATCAGTCTATTTGTTGCATCATTATAATCATCTTTGATGGCATTGACAACAGTTCATAATTCTGTAAGCTTTCCATTAATAATTATGTTTCAGAAATTAGAGTTCAATGTGTCATCCATGGCATATTAATCCATTGAAGTCAAAACAACTAATCAAAATTGCCATTCTTAAATTCCTTTTTAAAGTTACAAAATCTGAAATATGTTTATTATACTTTTTCAGATTTATTCTCCCAAGACAAAATGAAGCATCCTTTTATAGCACAATCACAAATTGCCCATTCTAAGCATTAAAATATAATTAGTTTCATTCGACACGAGCAGTGCTACAATACCCATCTCAAAGTGGACAGCAATCCAACATATAGTGCAGATGCTGTTTAATACACAAAAGGACACTGTGTTGGATAAACTCAGCAGACAGGTAGCCTCTCTGGAGAACATGGCTAGGTGACATTTTGGGTTGAGACCCTTCTGCAGAGATTTTAAGGGAAGGAAGGAGTGGGAGAAGAAAGCAAGAAGAGGGGAGAGGCAGGACTAAATTAGTCAGCTACTAGGTGGACACAGGCAAGGAGGGATTTTGATAGGCAGATAGTTGGAACAAAGGCCAGAGATAAAAGCAGTAGGTGTGAGATAGGAATGAAGAGTTGTAATTGTGAAGCCAGAGGGAGGAAAGTTCTGGTTACTGTGCTTCATCCGCTATAACCAAAATCCATTATAAAGAGGTATATGATGTTTGGAGGGGTATAAACTGCAGGAAACATTTCCCCATATAAACTGGTAGATAAGTGGAGGACATAGATTCTGTAAATCTATTCTGTAAATCATAATTTATTATTGTTTTGTTGCTTGTTATTTACAGGCACAGAAAGACAAAAAGGAAAAGAAGCAAAGGAAAATCAAGAGTGCTGTGTACAGCGACCCACCACCTCCCTGGAGCCCCCCTAATAAAACAATACCATTTAGAAAATGAACTTTATTATGACAGTGGTAAACAGGCAGTGGAATTCATAGAGCAAATTATTGCTAATTAACAATGTTTTATAAAAGTGTGGTTTTAAGAAAGAACAGACTTTTCATCTATGATCATTTAAACATAAACCATTGACTATTCAGCCCATCACATCCATACTGACCAGTGGGCATCCGGCTGTCTTTAATCCTTCTTCCAGCACTTGGCCCATAGCCTTCCATGCCAAGGCAATTGAAGTGCTTATCCAGAAACATCTTCAATCTCATCAGCGACTGCTTCCACCACACTCTCTGTGCATTCTAGTAACTCACCATTCTCTAGTGAAAAAGATCAGGATAAAAACGTTCCCACACACTTTAAAAGAAGTGTTCTGGAGGAAGCCGCAGATTGGTGGAAGCGGACTAGAGGAAGCAGCTGATTGGGTGTTGTAATTCTGCTTTTTATTCGTACTTTTAGTTAAGGGTTCAGGAAGTTAAGGGTTCAGTGAGTTAAGGGTTCAGTGCTTTTTAGTAAAGGTACAGTTTAAAGGATTAAGAGGGATTTGATTTAATTTGGGGGTAAGACATGTCAGGTGAGATCGGCCCCGTGGATTGCTCATCCTGCAACATGTGGGAGATCAGGGATATTGTTGGTGTCCCTGATGACTACGTGTGCAGGAAGTGTGTCCAGCTGCAGCTCCGGGCAAACCGCATTGAACGGTTGGAGCTGCGGTTGGACTCATTCTGGAGCATCCACGAGGCTGAGAAGGTTGTGGATAGCACGTATAGCGAGTTGGCCACACCACAAGTAAAAGATAAGCGGACAGAAAGGAAACGGGTGGCCACTAGCCAGCGTAGCAGTATGCAGGTAATGCAGGAGTCCCCTGCGGTCATCTCCCTCCTAAACAGATATGCCATTTTGGATACTGTTGGGGGAGATGCCTCATCAGGGGAAGGCAGCAGCAGCCAAGTTCATGGCACCGTGGGTGGCTCTGCGGCAAAAGAGGGGAGGAAAAAGAGTGGAAGGGCTATAGTGATAGGGGATTCAATTGTAAGGGGAATAGATAGGCGTTTCTGCGGCCGCAAACGAGACTCCAGGATGGTATGTTGCCTCCCTGGTGCAAGGGTCAGGGATATCTCTGAGCGGCTGCAGGACATTCTGAAGGGGGAGGGTGAGCAGCCAGTTGTCGTGGTGCACGTTGGCACCAACGATTTAGGTAAAAAACGGGATGAGGTCCTACAAGGTGAATTTAGAGAGCTAGGAGATAAACTAAAAAGTAGGACCTCAAAGGTAATAATCTCTGGATTACTACCAGTGCCACGTGCTAGTCAGAGTAGGAATAGGAGGATATTTCATATGAATACGTGGCTTGAAAAATGGTGCAAGGGGGCGGGATTCAAATTTTTAGGACATTCGAACCAGTTCTGGGAGAGGTGGGACCAGTACAAACAGGACGGTCTGCACCTGAGCTGGAATGGAACCAATGTCCTAGGGGGAGTGTTTGCTAGTGCTGTCGGGGAGGATTTAAACTAATGTGGCAGGGGGATGGGAGCTGGAGCAGAGAGACAGAGGGGTGTAAAATGAGGGTAGAAGCAACAGGTAGCAAGGTGAAAAGTAAAAGTGGCAGGCAGACAAATCCAGGGCAAAAATCAAAAAGGGCCACTTTTCAACATAATCGTACAAGGGGTAAGAGAGTTGTAAAAACAAGCCTGAAGGCTTTGTGTCTCAATGCAAGGAGTATACGTAATAAGGTGGATGAATTAAATGTGGAGATAGTTATTAATGATTATGATATAGTTGGGATTACGGAGACATGGCTCCAGGGTGACCAAGGCTGGGAGCTCAACATCCAGGGATATTCTATATTCAGGCGGGATAGACAGAAAGGAAAAGGAGGTGGGGTAGCGTTACTGGTTAGAGAGGAGATTAAAGCAGTGGAAAGGAAGGACATTAGCTTGGAGGAAGTGGAATCGATATGGGTAGAGCTACGAAACACTAAGGGGCAGAAAACGCTAGTGGGAGTTGTGTACAGGCCACCTAACAGCAGTAGGGAGGTTGGGGATGGCATCAAGCAGGAAATTAGAAATGCATGCACTAAAGGCGCAGCAGTTATAATGGGTGACTTCAATCTACATATGGATTGGGTGAACCAAACTGGCAGGGGTGCTGAGGAAGAGGATTTCTTGGAATGTTTGAGAGATGGTTTTCTAAACCAACATGTCGAGGAACCAACGAGAGAACAGGCCATTCTAGACTGGGTATTGAGTAATGAGGAAGGGTTAGTTAGCAGTCTTGTTGTGCGAGGCCCCTTGGGCAAGAGTGATCATAATATGGTAGAGTTCTTCATTAGGATGGAGAGTGACAAAGTCGATACAGAAACAAGTGTTCTGAACTTAAAGAAAGGTAACTTTGAGGGTATGAGGCGTGAATTGTCCAAGATAGACTGGCGATTGATGCTGAAAGGGTTGACGGTGGACATGCAATGGAAGGCATTTAAAGGTCGCATGGATGAACTACAACAAGTGTTCATCCCAGTTTGGCAAAAGAACAAACCAGGAAAGGTAGTGCACCGGGGCTAACAAGGGAAATCAAGGATAGTATTAAAACAAAAGATGAAGCATACAGATTAGCCAGAAAAAGTAGCATACCAGAGGACTGGGAGAAATTCAGAGTCCAGCAGAGGAGGACAAAGGGCTTAATTAGGAAAGGGAAAATAGATTATGAGGGGAAAACTGGCAAGGAACATAAAAACAGACTGCAAAAGCTTTTATAGATATGTCAAGAGAAAAAGATTAGTTAAGGCAAATGTAGGTCCCTTGCAGTCGGAAACAGGTGAATTGATCATAGGGAACAAGGAGATGGCAGACCAATTGAACAAATACTTTGGTTCTGTCTTCACTAAGGAAGACATAAACCGTCTGCCGGAAATAGCGGGGGACCGGGGGTCTAAAGAGATGGAGGAACTGAGGGAAATCCAGGTTAGTCGGGAAGTGGTGTTAGGTAAATTAAATGGATTAAAGGCAGATAAATCCCCAGGGCCAGATAGGCTGCATCCTAGAGTGCTTAAGGAAGTAGCCTCAGAAATAGTGGATGCATTAGTGATAATTTTTCAAAACTCTTTAGATTCTGGAGTAGTTCCTGAGGACTGGAGGGTAGCTAATGTAATCCCACTTTTTAAAAAGGGAGGGAGAGAGAAAACGGGGAATTATAGACCAGTTAGCCTAACATCGGTAGTGGGGAAAATGCTAGAGTCAGTTATTAAAGATGTGATAGCATTACATTTGGAAAGTGGTGAAATCATCGGACAAAGTCAGCATGGATTTACCAAAGGCAAATCATGTCTGACGAATCTTATAGAATTTTTCGAGGATGTAACTAGTAGAGTGGATAAGGGAGAACCAGTCGATGTGTTATATCTGGACTTTCAGAAGGCCTTCAACAAGGTCCCACATAGGAGATTGGTGTACAAACTTAAAGCACACGGTATTGAGGGTTCAGTGTTGAGGTGGATAGAAAATTGGTTGGCGGACAGGAAGCAAAGAGTAGGAATAAACGGGTCCTTTTCGGAATGGCAGGCAGTGACTAGTGGGGTACCGCAAGGCTCAGTGCTGGGACCCCAGTTATTTACAGTGTATATTAATGATTTGGACGAGGGAATTGAATGCAACATCTCTAAGTTTGCGGATGACACAAAGCTGGGTGGCAGTGTTAGCTGCGAGGAGGATGCTAGGAGGCTGCAGAGTGACTTGGATAGATTAGGCGAGTGGGCAAATGCATGGCAGATGCAATATAATGTGGATAAATGTGAGGTTATCCACTTTGGCGGCAAGAACAGGAAAGCAGAGTATTACCTGAATGGTGACCGATTGGGAGAAGGGGAGATGCAACGTGACCTGGGTGTCATGGTGCACCAGTCATTGAAAGCAAGCATGCAGGTGCAGCAGGCAGTGAAGAAAGCAAATGGTATGTTGGCATTCATAGCAAGAGGATTTGAGTTTAGGAGCAGGGAGGTTCTGCTGCAGTTGTACAGGGCCTTGGTGAGACCGCACCTGGAGTATTGTGTGCAGTTTTGGTCTCCTAACCTGAGGAAAGACGTTCTTGCCTTGGAGGGAGTACAGAGAAGGTTCACCAGATTGATCCCTGGGATGGCGGGACTTACATATGAGGAAAGACTAGATAGACTGGGCTTGTACTCGCTGGAATTTAGAAGACTGAGGGGGGATCTTATAGAAACATATAAAATTCTTAAGGGGTTGGAGAGGCTAGATGCGGGAAGATTGTTCCCAATGTTGGGGGAGTCCAGAACCAGGGGTCACAGCTTAAGGATAAGGGGGAAGTCTTTTAGGACCGAGATGAGAAAACATTTCTTCACACAGAGAGTGGTGAGTCTGTGGAATTCTCTGCCACAGAAGGTAGTTGAGGCCAGTTCATTGGCTATATTTAAGAGGGAGTTAGATGTGGCCCTTTTTGCTAAAGGGATCAGGGGGTATGGAGAGAAGGCAGGTACAGGCTACTGAGCTGAATGATCAGCCATGATCATATTGAATGGCGGTGCAGGCTCGAAGGGCCGAATGGCCTACTCCTGCACCTATTTTCTATGTTTCTATGTTTCTATCCACCTCAGAATCTCTTCCCGCTTAACTGAAATCTATGTCCTCCACTTATTTACCAGTTTATATGGGGAAATGTTTCCTGCAGTCTATACCCCTCCAAACATCATATACCTCAGTTACATCCTCTCTTAACCTCGTTTAGAGTTTAGAGATATAGCATGGAAACTAGCCCTTGGCCCACCAAGTCCACACTGACTATCGTTTACACATTCACACTATGCTATCCCACTTTCTCATCCACTCCCTACTTACAAGGGGGAATTTACAGAGGCCAATTAACCTACAAACCCGCACGTCTGTGGGATGTGAGCGGAGACCTGGAGGAAACCCACGCGGACACAGGGAGAACATGTAAACTCCACACAAACAGCAGCCAAGGTCAGGATCGAGCTCGGGTCACTAGTGCTGTGAGACAGCGGCTCTACTAGCTACACCACTGTGCCGCTCCCTTTACTTCAGGTGTATTAAGATTTTAAATAAACAACTATATGAAAAAGAAAGCTGACACCTTGAAGACAGTTATCAAAAAGATGTAAAACAAAGGTGTCCATTCCTGCCACAGATTCTGCCTGACCCGCTGAATTACTTGAACACTTTGTGTTTTACACAAGACTCCCACATGTGCAGTTCTTTGCACCTCCTTTGTAAGAAAGTGTGTGGTATGCTTGCCTTCATGACATGAGTAATAAGAGTCAGGAAGTCATGATGCAGTTTTATAAAATTATGAGAGGCAGAGAAAGGGTAGATAGGGTCTATTTCTCAGGTTGAAAATGTCAAATACAGAGGGGGCATAGTTTTATGAGTGGGGAAAAATTAAAGGAGATTTGCTGGGCAAGTTATACACAGAGAGTTAGATGTCTGGAGTATGCTGCCAAGGGTCATGGTGGAAGTAGAATCGATAGTGGCGTTTAAGAGGCCCACGGATAGACACGTGTATATGCAAGGAATGGAGGGATAGAAAATAGCAGAAGCCTGTTGCAGTGCTGTACTGTTCTATGTTTCATCTCCAGATACATTGGCCTGAATTTTGCAGAGAAGTGCTTGAGATTCCCCACAATGGGAAATTACCTGCTTTGACCTGGCCCAAGATCTCTGTCCCGAGTCTCTGGAGCACAGGAGAATGAGGGGTGACCTTACTGAAGTTTAATTTAGTTTAGAAATACAGTGCGGAAACAGGCCCTTAGGCCCACCAAATCTGTGCTGACCAGCGACCCCGCACACTTACACTATCCTACACATACTAGGGACAATTTCCAATTATACCAAACCAATTCACCAACATACCTGCACGTCTTTGGGGTGTGGGAGGAAACAGGATCACCCGGAGAAAACCCACGCGGGTCATGTGGAGAACGTACAAACTCTGTACAGACAGCGTCCGTAGTCAGGATCGAACCCGGGTCTCGTGTGCTGTTAAGCAGCAACTCTATCGCTGTGCCACCATGCTGCCCATGTACAAGATCATGAGACAGATGGATAAATGTAGATCAGTCTTTTTCCGAGGGTCGAGGTTTCTAAAAATTTGAGGGCATAGCAAAAGGTGAGAGAGGAATAATTTAACAGGGACCTTTTTCACTCGGGGATAACTTTTTCACTCCTACCTGAAATGTGCTGCCAGAGGACCTGTAGAAGTGGATACAATTACGACTTTTAAAAGACATTTGGACATATGTATGAATAAGAAGGGTTTGGAGAGCTCTGAGCCAAGTGCAGGGAAATAGGACTCACAGAATATGCCAATTTGGTCGACATGAACAAGGTTGGCTGAAGGGCTTATTCCCATGCTACATAACTGATTCCATTTCAATTGGAATTCAATATCATACAGCAGAGAAGTAGCACTAATGTCTTGTACAATTGGAACATAACATCCCAACTTAGAACATAGAAGAGTACAGCACAGCAATGGGCCTTTCCACAATGTTTGTCCCAAAACACGATGCCAAATTAAACTGATCTCATCTGCTTGTCTGCGATCCATATCTCTCTTATTCCCTGCACGTCCATGTGCCTATCTAAAAGCCCCTGAAAGTACTTGCCCCACACATCTCGATTAAACTTTCCCCCTTTCACCTTATCGCCATGCCTTCTAGTGTTAGACATTTCCACCCTGGGAAAAGTCTGGGTTCTGATGATCTATCCTATCAATGCCTCTCCTTATTTTATATACTTCTCTCAAGTCTTCCCTCAACCTCCGACGCTCCAGAGAAAACGAACCAAGTCTATCCAACCTCTCTCTCCCAGTAGCTAAAACCATCTAATCCAGGCGGATTTCTAGTAAAACTCGTTTGCACCCTCTCCAAAGTCCCCAAAGGCCACTGAAATTCCCTGTAGTGGGGCGATCAGAACTGCACACAATACTCCAAATGGGGCCTAACCAATATCCTATAGTATTGCATCATGACTTCCTGACTCTTATATTCAATGCCACAAGCAATTAAGACAAGTGCACCATTCACCTACTTTACTACCCATCTTTATTTGTGTTATAGAGTCATAGAGCGTAGGCTCGGTGCACCGGGTGGCCTGTTTCCATGCTGTATCTCTAAAGTAAACTAAACTAAACTGTGAGGTTTGCCTTTTACAATTGCTCCCAATTGGCATCTCACAGCTGGTGTCTCACATCTTCAATGACTGAGTTCAACCTCGATAGCCAGTGGTGTATATGTGGAGCATTTACCTTTTTACTGCGATCACGTGGGTTTGCTCTGGGTGCTTGGTTTCCTCCCACATCCCAAATTAACTGGACACCATCAATTGCTCCAATCTATTACTTGGCCACTGAAATTGCACCAAATGTGCAAGCAAATACAGAGCGGCACTGTGGTGCAGCGCCAGAGACCTGGGTTTGATCCCAGCTACAGGTATTTTCTGTACAGAATTTGTACATTTTCCCTGTGACCGTGTGTGTTTTCCTGCGAGACCTTCGGTTTCTTCCCACACTCCAAAGACGTACAGGTTTGTAGGTTAATTGGCTTGATAGAAATGTAAATTGTCCCTAGTGTGTGTAGGATAGTGCTAGTGTGCAGGGATCATTGTTGGCATGGACTTGGTGGGATGTAGGGCCTGTTTCCACACTGTATCTCTAAGCTAAAAAACATCACTAAAACAAGCCCTTTGGCAAATCTCCCCATGCTGACCAAGATATAATCTAGTCCCATAGTGTTTTGACTTCCCAAAATTCAACACCTCCCACTTATCAGCATTGAACTCACTAATCCTCAGCCCACGCCCAGCTGATTAAGACTGCTATGATTTTTTGTAACCATCTTCATTGTTATCTCTGTATCCAAAAATGATTCATTTTCTGATAGCTAAGGCTCCTGCAATTTCTTCTCCAGCTTCCCACAGCATCCTTAGATATATCTGAGCATCCCACTGTGAGACTTGCAGACATCCCGCTGGGTGGCACAGTGGTAGAGTTGCTGCCTTACAGTGCCTGAGATCCTGGTTTGATCCTGACCACAGGTACAGTGTATGGAGTTTGTATGTTCCTCCTTGACCGCGTAGGTTTTCCCCGGGTGCTCCAGTGCCAAATCATCCTCTATGATAATCCTCAACACTGGTGCCCTGCAAGAATGTGTTCCCATCCTCCTACTATACTCCTTATACTCTCATGACTGCAGCCAAATACCAATCCAACGCAATTTACAAGTTCATAGACAACACATCCGACATATCCAGTGGTCCGGATATGAAATAATGATGAGACGGAGTAGAGGAAAGAGATTGAGAACCTCGGAAACTGGTGCCAAGACAAGAACCAATCCCTCGTCAGCAAGACAAGGGAGATTGTGATTGACTTCAGGAATTGAAGTAGTACACTCTCCGATATACATTGATGGTACTGAAGTAGAGATGGTTGAAAGCTTCAAGTTCTTAGGAATAAATATCACCAGCAATTTGTCCTGGACCAGCCACATCGAAGCTATGGGTAAGAAAGCACACCAACGCCTTTACTTGCTTAGAAGGCTTAGGAAATTTGGTATGTCCCCCACACCCTTCACCAACTTCTACAGATGCGCCTTAGAAAACATTTTATCAGGATGTTGTTGACGTATCCCAGACCATCACACAAACCAACCTCCCTTCCACGGACTCCATCTATACTTCACGCTGCCTCAGCATGGCCACCGGCATAATCATGGATCCCAGTCTCTCCTTCTCCCCTCTCCCATTAGGCAAGAGGTATAGAAGTTTGAAAACACATACCTCCAGATTCGATTTCTTCCCAGCTGTTATCAGGTAAATGAACTGTCTTCTCACCAGTGTGGTCCTGACTACCCATCTACCTCTGGACCATCTTTTAATTAGACATTATTTGGACTTTATCTTGCACTGAATGTTATACCCTTTATTCTGCATCTGTACACTATGGATGGCATGATTATGATCATGCATAGTTTTCTTTGACTGGATAGCATGGAACAAAAAGTTTTTCACTGTACTTCGGTACACATGAAAATAATAAGCTAAACTAATTTTTTTCTACACCCTTTCCAGCTTAACATCTTTCCTATAATAGGATGACACTCCCACTAGTGGAAACATACTCTCCACGTTCACTCTATCCAGGCTTTTTACTATTCGGTCAGTTTCAATGAGGTTCTCCCTCATTCTTCACCTCAATACTCCATATGTGAGAGGTCTGATGGGTAAGGCAGATGAACTCAGGGTGTGGATAGGTACATGTGACTGGAACGTTATAAACATTATGGAAACCTGGCTGAGGGAGGGACAGGACTGCCAGTTTAATATTCCAGGGTACAGGTGCCACAGACGAGACGGAGGTGGGGTTAAAAGAGATGGGGGGGGGGGGGTTGCTTTATTGATTGAGGAGAATGTCACGACAGTAATCTGAGATGACATTACTGATGGTTCATCCAGTCAAGTCAAGTCAAGTTTATTTGTCACATACACATAAATGTGCAGTGAAATGAAAGATTACCCACAGTCCAGCAATAAGAGCAATACAAATAAGCAATAACACACACAATCATAGAAAAAGAAACATCCATCACAGTGAGTCTCCTCCAGTCACCTCCTCACTGTGATGGAAGGCCAGAATGTCTTTTCTCTTCCCCTGCCGTCTTCTCCCGCGGTCAGGCTGTTGTAGTTGCCACGTTTCAGGCCGCGCCGGACGGTGCTATAATGAGGCTATAAGAGTGGAGCTAAGAAATAAAAAGGGGATGATCACCTTGTTGGGAGTGTACCACAGGCTCCAGTAGTCAATGGGAATTAGAACAGCAAATATGCCAACAGAGGCAGCTGCAAGACTAACAAGGTTGTAAAAATAGAGGATTGTAACTTTCCCAATAAAGACTGGGACTGCCATAGTGCCAGGGGTTAGATGGGGTGTAATTTGTAATAACATATTCAGCAAAGTTTCCTTACACAAAACAAAGAGGGCCCTAGAAGGAAGAGAGCGAAGCTTGACCTACTCTAGGAAATTGACAAGAACAAGCGACTGGAGTGTTGATAGGCGATCTTTTTGGGACCAGCAAACATACTTCTATTTGACTTTAAATAGTTATGAAAAGGACAGTAGGGGCCTACATGTTAAAGTTCTAAATTGGTGCAAGGCCAGCTTTGATGGTATTAGACAGGAACTTGTTCAGTCCGAAGAAGGCTATAGATCTGAAACATCACTTATTCCTTTTCTCCAGATGCTGCTTGACCCGCTGAGTTACTCCAGCTTTTTGTGTTTCTCTTAGGAACTTGCTAAAGTTGATTGGAGTAGTATGGCGAGTCCGGAAACTTGTTGGTTGTAGAAGAAGTTTATTGCAGCCGCAATATTCGAATACAGAGTTAATCAACAAGGTAAAGGACAACCATCAAAAACTTACTGTCTTCTTCGAAGACTTCGCCGAACTAACTATTTCGGGCGCCAAACGCGCACATGACATCGCTGGCCAATCAGCGATGTCGCTCCCTGGACCAATCCCCATGGTCGCGTTCACACGTGACCTCGCTGGCCAATCCGAGGGTTCGACGACCTGAACCATTCTCTATGGTCGCTACATGACCCCCCCCCCCCAGAACCCGAGGTGCGGAACCTAGCAGGGAGCCGGATTTCGCGACCATAACGAGTACGGAGAGGGACAGCCTGAACCACAGGAGCCGGGGGTTCCGGACTTGGCGGAACAGCCGGAACGGGAGGTCCTGGAGGAACTACCAGAACGGGGGGTCCTGGAGGAACTGCCGGAACGGGGGGTCCTGGAGGAACTGTCGGAACGGGGGGTCCTGGACTGAGCGGAACTAACGGAGGTCGGCCTCTCCTAGGGGTTTGACCGACCAGGACTGGTTGATCCGGATCCAAATGTGCAGGTTTGAGCCGGGACACCGAGACGAGCTCACTCTTGCCGCACATGTCTAAGGTGAAGGTAGCCGTTCCCTTACGCAAAACCCGGAACGGCCCTTGATAGACCCTCTGCAACGGGGCGCGATGGGAATCTTTTCGCAGAAAAACGAACTCACAGTCCTTCAGGGAAGGCGGTTCATGTACCATGGGACACCCATGACGTGAAGTCGGAACTGGAGCCAGGGAGCCCACCCGTTCCCGGAGAGATGCTAACACTGATGGGACTGTAGGCAGCTGGTCTGAAGGGTCCGGAAACAGATCTCCGGGTACTCGAAGTGTCGAGCCATATACTAGCTCTGCGGACGACGCACCGAGATCTAGCTTAGGAGCAGTCCGGATGCCCAAAAGAACCCAAGGGAGCTGGTCTACCCAGTCCGGGCCTTCAAGCCTTGCACTGAGGGACGCCTTAAGTTGGTGGTGGAACCTTTCTACGAGTCCATTTGCCTGGGGGTGATATGCAGTAGTGGGTTGTAACTTGGACCCGTACAGTTCTGCGAGCGCGGCCCAGAGGGACGAAGTGAATTGTGGGCCTCTGTCAGTGGTAATAACTGCCGGGACCCCGAAACGAGCTACCCAATGAAGGGCCAAAGTCCTAGCACAAGACGCTGACGAAATATCAGACAATGGGAAAGCCTCTGGCCACCGGGTGAACCGATCCACCACCGTGAGGAGGTGGGTGTAGCCCCGGGAGGAAGGCAAAGGACCGACCAAATCCACGTGGATGTGGAAAAAACGAACAGCCGGGACCTCGAAATCCTGTACGGGGGGCTGGACATGGCGCTGGACTTTAGCGGTCTGACAGGGAACGCAGGCACGCGCCCAACCCGCTACCTGTTTCCGTAGGCCATGCCAGACAAACCGAGCTGCTACCAAAGCAGAGGTGGAGCGGATGGACGGGTGCGCCAGCCCATGAATGGCATCGAAAACCCGGCGCTGAAGGGAGGGCGGTACTACCGGCCTGGGACGGGGAAGAGAAACATCGCACCAGACTTTTGTGCCTTCTGACCCACAAGCTACCTGGGCCAACTTCAATCCCGAAGTGGTGGACTGGTATGCCGAAGCGGTATCCGCTAGAAGCTGTGCCTCCGCAAGCTCTTGGGGATCCACTTCGCAGTCCACCGCCGAAATAGGGGGAAAAGCAGGTCTAGACAGGGCGTCAGCAACGGCATTAAGCTTACCCGCGACATGACGGACATCGGTGGTGAATTCGGAGATAGCAGTAAGGTGCCGCTGCTGGCGGGCCGACCATGGGTCAGACAATTTGACAAAAGCAAATGTTAATGGTTTATGGTCCGTAAAGGCCACAAATGGGCGGCCCTCAAGGAAGTACCTGAAATGACGAACAGCTAAATAGAGGGCCAAAAGCTCTCGGTCAAATGCGCTATATTTCAGCTCAGCCGAATTTAGTTGCCGGCTGAAAAACGCCAAAGGCTGCCAACGGCCACTGACCTGCTGCTCCAGAACCCCGCCCACCGCCACGTCAGAGGCGTCAACCGTCAGGGCCGTGGGGGCGGAGGGGCTCGGGTGGACCAACATGGTGGCGTCTGCCAAAGCTGCCTTAGCTGCTGTAAAAGCCGACTCTGCGGTCGGGGACCATATCAACTCTACCGGATTCCCTGCAAGGCATTGGAAAAGCGGGCGCATGACTCGCGCAGCTGCCGGGACGAACCTATGGTAGAAATTAACCATGCCTACGAACTCCTGTAGCCCTTTTACTGTGGTGGGCCTAGGAAATGCCCGGATAGCCTCCACCTTTTCGGGCAAAGGGGAGGCGCCGGCAGGGGTAATTCTGTGCCCTAGAAAATCAAGAGCAGGAAGGCCGAATTGACATTTGGAGGGTTGGATTATGAGCCCGTGGTCTTGGAGCCGCTGGAAAACGGTCCGCAAGTGGGCCTGGTGTTCCTGTACTGAGGTGCTGGCAACCAGGATGTCGTCTAAATAAATAAACAAAAAGGGTAAACCCCGGCCCACGCGGTCCATCAGTCGTTGGAAAGCCTGTGCCGCGTTCTTTAAACCGAAAGGCATACGCAACCATTGAAACAACCCGAACGGAGTAATCGTTGCAGTTTTCTGTATGTCCTCCGGTCGCACCGGGATCTGGTGGTATCATATCATATCATATCATATATATACGGCCGGAAACAGGCCTTTTCGGCCCTCCAAGTCCGTGCCGCCCAGTGATCCCCGTACATTAACACTATCCTACACCCACTAAGGACAATTTTTACATTTACCCAGCCAATTAACCTACATACCTGTACGTCTTTGGAGTGTGGGAGGAAACCGAAGATCTCGGAGAAAACCCACGCAGGTCACGGGGAGAACGTACAAACTCCTTACAGTGCAGCACCCGTAGTCAGGATCGAACCTGAGTCTCCGGCGCTGCATTCGCTGTAAAGCAGCAACTCTACCGCTGCGCCAAATCGATTTTGGAGAACACCACCGCTCCTTCCAGCCCAGATGAAAAGTCCTGTAGGTGCGGTATGGGGTAGCGATCAGCCGTGGTGACAGCATTGAGACGCCGATAATCGCCACATGGTCTCCACCCCCCAGATGCCTTGGAGACCATATGTAACGGCGAGGCCCACGGGCTGTCAGACTGACGAACAATTCCCATTTCCTCCATCTTCCTGAACTCTGCCCGTGCCACCACCAGTTTGTCTGGCGGTAGCCTCCTGGCCCGAGCGAAAACAGGAGGGCCTTCGGTGCGGATGTGATGGACCACGCCGTGCTTGGCCGAAGACGTGTCGAAACGTTGAATGAGCAGCTCTGGAAACTCCGCCAGAATCTCAGCATATGAGTCGGGGGCCGCGACGACGGCCTGGACAGTAGGGCTGGGCGAGGAGGCGATTGTCGGAGCGACGTGCTCATCTTCGGCGGAGGGTCGGAGGTCGTTACCGCGGACATCAGGGACCAGTGAAAAAGCCCAGAGAAAATCTGCTCCCAAGATCGCTTGTTTGACGTCGCCTATGATGAATGGCCATTCGTACGTGCGGAGGCCTAACACAAGGGACATCTTCCGTATACCGAAAGTGCGAATTGGGCTGCCATTAACCGCGATGAGGGTGGGACCTGTCTTACCCGATCTGGTTTCGAGGTCGGTCGGCGGCACTATACTGACGATGGCTCCCGTGTCCACCAAAAATTCTGTGTCCGTGAATCGATCATGGACATAGAGGCGCCGGTTCTGGCCAATCGTAACTGCCCCTATGTACGATCGGCCGAGGCATTTCCCGCGAAGGTACAAGGTGAGCGGCAGTTGCGGGATTCGCTACCCCATCGTAGGTGATAATAGCACCAGCCGCGCTTGTGCGGATCTTTTTGGCGGGCTTTCGGAGAATTGGCGGGAGACGTGGCGCCATCTTGCCGTCGCTGTGGCGTGGTCACTGATGTCGAGACCTTGTTGATCGAACCGCTTGCCTGGTCCCTTGCCTTGTTTTTAGCCGCTATGAGCGCGTCCGCTTTCGCTGCATATGCTTCGGGGTCCTTAAAAGAACAATCCGTGAGCAGCAGTCGGACATCCTCAGGAAGCTTCTCGCGGAATGCCTGTTCGAACATAGGGCAATCCGTATGCTCACCGGCTAGTATCATCATTTCGGACATGAGGACAGAAGGCAGTCGGTCTCCAAGATCCGGTAGGTGCAGAAGTCTTGCCGCACCACCATGCTTATTAAACCCGAAGATTCGCAGTAATACTTTCTTCAGGGCCTCGTACTTGCTTTCCGCAGGTGGATTAACGATGAACCGCATCACGCGCGTGGTCGTCTCCGATGATAGAGCGCTGACGAGGTAGTAATACCTCGTGGAGTCGTCCGATATCTTCTTTATATGAAATTGAGCTTCGGTGTGTATAAACCAAGATTGCGGTGCGTGCGTCCAAAACCACGGAAGGTGAACGCTTACCGCGCTTGACTCCGGTGTGCCCGGCGCGGCCATCACCGACGAGGCGTCGGGTCCCTGCATAGTCGGTGATCGTCCAGATCACGTCGGGGTCACCAATATGGCGAGTCCGGAAACTTGTTGGTTGTAGAAGAAGTTTATTGCAGCCGCAATATTCGAATACAGAGTTAATCAACAAGGTAAAGGACAACCATCAAAAACTTACTGTCTTCTTCGAAGACTTCGCCGAACTAACTATTTCGGGCGCCAAACGCGCACATGACATCGCTGGCCAATCAGCGATGTCGCTCCCTGGACCAATCCCCATGGTCGCGTTCACACGTGACCTCGCTGGCCAATCCGAGGGTTCGACGACCTGAACCATTCTCTATGGTCGCTACAGTAGGATGTTTGCAGGCACAGGGACATGGAAAGTGGGATGCTTTAAAAAAAGTGATGGTGTGAGTTCAAAGCATGAGGTTCCTGTTAGAATGAAGGGCAAGGCAGTAAGGAACCATGGATGACGAGAGAAATTGAGGCTGGTCAGGCAAAAGGAGGCATAGGCCAGGTGCAGGCAGTTGGATAGGCAGCGTGTATCCCTGGAGGAGGGCAAAAAGGGGGCAGGAGATAAATCTCGCAGATAAAATTGAGAAGAATCCAATCAGATTTTTATGTACATTAAGGGAAAGAGGTTAACTAGAGAGAGATTAGGGCTCCTGAGAATCCAAAGTGGTCATCTGTGGAGCCACAGGAGATGGCAGAGGACCGGAAAGAGTATTTCTTCTCTATTACTTTGGGGGAAAAACATGAAAACTATGGATCCTAGGACAGTTGACAGAGATGTCTTGAGCACAGTTCATATTACGGTCAAGGAGGTACTAGATGTCCTAGGCCACATGAAGGTAGATAAATCCCTCAAGCCTGATCAGATATTTTTGAGGACTGTGTGAAGCTAGAGAATAAATTGTGGGAGTCCTGGCATAGATATATGAATCATCATTAGACAGATGACTGGAGGGTGGCTAATGCTTCATCTCCATTTAAGAAGGAAAGCCTGGGAAGTAAAGACAAATGAGCCTAACGTCTATGGTAGGTAGGTCATTGGAGAGGATTCTGAGGTATGATATGTATCCATTTGGAAAAACAGGCTGATTAGGGATAGTCAGCGTGGTTTTGTACATGGGAGATGGTATCTAAGAAATCTGTTATTTTTGACGAGGGCAAGACCTTAGACGTTGAATATATGTATTTCACCAAGGTCTTTAATAAGGTTCTGCATGGTAAGTTGCCCTGGAGGGTTAGATCGCATGGGACCCAGTGAGATCTATCAGAGTAGACACTGAATTGGCCTCATTTGTGCGTTGGGTGGGGTTGTGTAATTTGTTTTATTGCTTTTATTATTGGACTGTGGGTGACTAAATTTCATCCAAAAGGATGACAAATAAAGATATCTTGAATCTTGAATCTTGGAAGGCAGCAGAGGCTGACGGAGGAAGGTGTTTTCTGGACTGAAGGCCTGTGACAAGTGGTGTGCTTCATGGATCGCTGCTCTGCTGTTGCTGATGTGGTTTAGGTCCACAATTTTGATGAGAATGTACCAGGCATGATTAGTAAGTTTGAAGATGACACTAAAGCAGGTGATATTGTAGATCATAAAGATGGTTATGAAATTTGATCAGCTGAGCAATGGGCTGAAGAATGGCAAATGGAGTTTAATGCAAATAACTGCGAAGTGTTGCATTTTGGGAAGTTGAACTAAGGCTACCTTCACAGTGAATGGCAGGGCCCTGGGATGTATTATAGGGCAGAGGGATCTAAGAGTACAAGTACATAGTTCCTTGAAAGTGACTTTACAGGTCCATAGGGTGGTCAAGCAGACTTTTGGTACCTTGGCAGACTTGGTCCTCATTAGTCAGGGTATTGAGTATAAACATTGTTATGTTTTGTTACAGTTTTGAAAGACGTTGGTGCGGCCAGTGGGTTCAGTGTTGGTCACCCTGTTGTAGGAAGGATGTCATTAAGCTCGTAAGATTGCAGGTAAGTTTTGCGAGGATGTTGCCAGACTTTAGGGGCTGAGCTATAAGGAGAGCTTTGTTCCTTGGAGCGCAAGAAGCTGAGGGGTGATCTTAAAGAGGTGTAAAAAACCATGAAGGAAATCGAGAGGGTGAAAGCGCAGTCTTTTACTAAGGGTAGGGGAACCAAAAACAAGAGGACATATGTTTTAAGGTGAGAGGGACAACATTTATTATGAGCCTGAGGGTCAACTTTATATTCAGAGGGTAGTGGGGTATATGAGCTGCCAGAGGAGGTCGTTGAAGCAGATACCATAATAACATTTAAAAGACACTTGGACAGGTACATGGATAAAATAAAGAGATATGGGCCAAATGCATTTCAGGCTTGCTGGGATTAATCATACTTCCAAGATTTGCCTTCCTCACACACTCAATGTTCTTGATGGCTTCAGCATTTTCGATGACCACAAATCTTCCAACCCCATTTTGTTGCCAATGTCTAAATTTAGAATGAAGTCTTTTACTTAACATACAGACAAATACACTTGAGATACAAGTAGCTCAAACAAGTTGTAAAAATTTATTCAAAGATTTTACTCAGTCTGTCTCTGTACATAGTCTTACATACGCAACATATACATTTTTATGATGGCAAAATAAAATTTATTCCACAACAAATTCAGA
Organism: Rhinoraja longicauda; assembly: GCF_053455715.1. Taxonomy (NCBI): domain Eukaryota; kingdom Metazoa; phylum Chordata; class Chondrichthyes; order Rajiformes; family Arhynchobatidae; genus Rhinoraja; species Rhinoraja longicauda. The sequence goes on from NC_135953.1 coordinate 96,325,990, forward strand.
GTTTTGAAAGTAAATGGACACACATGAGCATCTGGAGTAAATCACAAAATTGCTGGAGTACCTCAGCGGGTCAGACAGCGTTAGCAGGCCCGACTTGCCCACCACCGTCAGACAACGGAGGACTCGATCCACAGGGGGGGGGGGGGGCACCACAGGGCCTACAGAGAAGCCGACGAAGAGCTTGTGGTCGAAGGCCTGGCAGTCGCGTCAGAGCCCCGAGATTGAGTCAGGCCGAGGACCAGATGGGGTTGGACCGAGGACAAGGTCGGGACTGGTTGAAGTCGAATACCTGAGGTCGGGTCGGAGCCTCGAACGGAGTTGGGCCGAGGACAGGTTCATGCCGAGGTGGACAGCCCGTGCCCCAAGAACAAAGGGGGAGCCAGCATGGGGGGGGGGGGGGGGGGACAAAGGGGGACCCGGTAGGGGATGAGTACTTTATGTAACTTTGTCAGCGTCTTTGTGGCGACTCTTTTGTGTACCTTGTATGTAAAAACAATGAATTTCACTGCACCTAGCTCGGAACAAGTGACAAAGTATCATCATCAGCATCATCATCCCTGGAGAAAAGGAATAGGTGCCGCTTCAGGTTGAGACCAGTGATGGAAATGGGGGGGGGGGGGCGTTCCTCTAGTTTTCAATTTCCAGCTCGGGTTTAATGAGTACTGCAGAAAGATTCTAGTCGTTTATCACCTTATTCAACTCGGACGAAAACTATCTGTTAACTGCCACTGTTAGCACAGTAGTAACAGGTAGTAGTTATACAATGTGTCATCAATACATCGATCCACATTCCTCAGTAAATGTAATTGTGTTTTGACCATGTAATAATGACACCGCGTTCCTTTGAATAAAATTCAAGGGAGAATTTCTTAAACTCAGTCAGGGCTACCAGACCGCGAGCACGGGCTCAGGTAAAGTCGCTGAAACTGAACAGGAGGACTCTGACAATCCGACTTGGGCATTGAGGGACGAGCCAACTTTGAGTTTTTTATTCTTTGTAATTAAACCTTTATCTATAACTACCTTGTTGGAGTAAAACGTGAAGTGAACAGGAAAACCGTTGCACGCTCCGTGCGCCGACCGTCAACAACAGCCGGCGGCGGCTGCCCGAGGCGCGCATGCGTACATTCCGCCGGCGGCGGCCTGCAATTTGCGCCAGCCCGCCTGCGTACTTCCCCGAAACACCATCACGCAGGTTCGGGTGGGCTGGGGATTGAAGAATGTCTTTTATGTTTGTTTTCGCTTCACCCAGAGTGAGCGAAGTCTCATTGTTCACGGGGAATAATCATCGGGAAATGCGTTATATTGAATTGTGGGTGTGTGTTTTTTTAAACAATACGTACTGTACTTCACTAACAATCATTAACGGCTTGAATGGTCGCTGCCGGACGGCGGGCCTTTCACTGAAGGTGCCGGTATAGGGAGGCGCAGGCGGGATGTGTGCATCACGTCTCGCAATCAGTGGTGAACACTCGGTACATTTAGCATGTGCTGGCATCCCCTTCACTAACCATAGCACCTGGTTGAAGAAAGCAGGGATGGGTTTGTTTTGTGGGCTAGGCAGGGAGGTGCTGCCGGGTGCTTGCCCCAGACTGAAATTACCTACAACTTGTTGCAGTAAACCTGTGTCTATGATGCCAATAACTCAACCCGTTAAATCACTGGGGAGCTTCAAGAAAAAGATCATCACTTTCTCCCACTATCGCTTAAAAAGACAGTACCAAGTCACAGTGGTGTAGGAAAATAACTGCAGATGCTGGTACAAATCGAAGGTATCACAAAATGCTGGAGTAACTCAGCAGGTCAGGCAGCATCTAGGAGAGAGGGAATGGGTGACGTTTCGGGTCGAGATTCTCGACCCGAAAAGTCACCAAGTAACAGTGTCCCCCGGTTCCCCACAAAGTTGGATAAAGAGCTTATTGTCTGGCACATCGACGGAGAAAGCGCACGCACAAAGAAGTATCGACTTGCAGGCATTCTCTGTAACATGGTGTGCGCTTTGTGTTTGAGGAGTTCGCTATTTGCGCCCTTTGATAGTAAACAAAACTGAAATCTTGCAGGTTAAGCGCAGGGATATTGATACAATTGTCTTTGTTTGCTGCCACACACTGTGTTACATGTCTATGTTTTTCCTCTATCTGGGGAATATTTGAAGCTGAATAACATTATTCTTAATTTACGCATCATGTTTGATTCTTACGCAAACTCGTGGCCATACCTATTGCATCAGTTTTGTAGCATAATCTGATAGGGACTCTGCTCTACCTCAGCTGTTGAAGCTATCTCCTGTTATTACTAGACTTGATCTTTTTGATACTCTTCGGCCTGTTTTCTTCCACCCGATTCAATATCAAGCCTATTATGCCTATGCGTATTTATAAACAGTAAGTTTCTGATCTCGTGCCTCAATCCCCCCCCCCCCCCCCCTTCCTTCCCAACCTCAGCCTCACGGACCTTAGAGTACCCCTAGTTCCTAAAACCCATTTCCATCACTGGTTGAGACCCATCTTCAGACTGAGTCGGGAGAGGGAAACAAGTATGAAAAGGTACAGAACCAATCAGAGCCGGCACCGATGGGCAAAGAGCCCACAACAGTCCATTGTTGGGTGTGGAGGAGGTGTTAACGAGGTGATACAGACAGTGAAACTAGTAAGAACTCAGCGGGTCAGGCAACATGTGGAGGGAATGAACAATGTTATGGGTCAGGCTAACACTTCAGATCTGGGGAGTCTAAAGAAAGGTCCTGAACTGAAACCACCTTTGTCCATTTCCTCTGCCTGACCCTCAGAGATTCTCCAGCACTTTTCCAGCATCTGCAGTTTCTTGTTTCTATTTTGGGAACTGACTGCATATGCTCTAACTTTTCAAGGTCATCTCTGTTTAGAAAGAATTGGTCACAGTAAGACATGAATGTCCTCCATTATAGATGAGGCTCTCACTAGGGTCTCTTCTACATCCCGCAGCTCCGCTCTTGCTCCCCATCCCCCCACTCGCAACAAGGACAGGATCCCCCTCGTTCTCACCTTCCACCCCACCAGCCAGCGGATCCAACATATCATCCACCAACATTTCCGTCACCTACAACAGGACCCCACCACTGGCCATATCTTCCCATCCCCTCCCCTCTCTGCATTCCGCAGAGACCGTTCCCTCCGCAACTCCCTGGTCCACTCGTCCCTTCCTACCCAAACCACCCTAACCCCGGGCACTTTCCCTTGCAACCGCACGAGATGCAACACCTGTCCCTTTACCTCCCCCCTCAACTCCATCAAAGGACCCAAACATTCTTTCCAGGTGAGACAGAGGTTCACCTGCACCTCCTCCAACCTCATCTATTGCATCCACTGCTCTAGATGTCAACTCATCTATATCGGCGAAACCAAGCGCAGGCTCGGCGATCGCTTCGCTGAACACCTGCGCTCGGTCCGCATTAACGCCACTGATCTCCCGGTGGCCCAGCACTTCAACTCCCCCTCCCATTCCCAGTCTGACCTCTCTGTCATGGGCCTCCTCCAGTGCCACAGTGAGGCCCGCCGGAAATTGGAGGAGCAGCACCTCATATTTCGCCTGGGCAGTTTGCGGCCCGGTGGTATGAACGTTGACTTCTCCAACTTCAGATAGCTCCTCTGTCCCTCCCTTCCCCTCCTCCTTCCCAGATCTCCCTCTATCTTCCTGTCTCCACCTATATCCTTCCTTTGTCCCACCCCCGACATCAGTCTGAAGAAGGGTCTCGACCCGAAACGTCACCCATTCCTTCTCTCCCGAGATGCTGCCTGACCTGCTGAGTTACTCCAGCATTTTGTGAATAAATCGATTTGTACCAGCATCTGCAGTTATTTTCTTATAAGACATGAATGTGGTTGCATTGAACGTTAAAGATGCTTCAGGAATGCAACTTTTCTTCATTTCCCTTGCTTTTAATTCAGTTTACCTCTGCAACAATCCCAAAATAAATTAAATGGTCTATTTTCCTGCCACTGGAAGATTTTCAAGGGAAAAGTCTCCCCACGATTGGCAGCGTGTTTTATGCTCCTGTCTTTGAGTAGATATTGAGTGCAAAGCAATAATTTGCAAATTGGATAAGAAGTTCTACATTTTGACTGCTTTTGAAAATTGTTTTCGCGTTCACTCTTATTTTCACAGTATTCTTCGCCCCGTTAAAGTTCCCATTCAATTTGCATCATTGCAATCCGATGCACGCAATGATCTGCGGGTGGGTAATGCACTTTTGTCGGTAAAGCGCCGATTGCATTGAATTTGCTGCAGCAGATTCTTTACATTTACACGCACACACTCTGTTGGCCCGGGGAGAGGAGGGGGCTTGGCGCGCATCGCCACGTGCGCTGGGCGCGGCCACGTGCCGTGAGCGCGAACTACGCGGTGACGTGTACGCAACCTCTCAGCGCGTCATCGCCCCCCCCCCCCTCGGGGCTAGGTATAAATACGGCGAGCGGCGCAGAGGCGGGAGCGCAGAGCGTTTGAAAATAAACCGGCGGAGCGCGGCCTGACACGCGGCAATGGTGAGCGCGCTGGGCCGCAGGCCGTGTCTCCCTCTAACCGTCAGAAGGGAGACTTCAAAATACATCTCTCCGCGCTTCTGTGTGTTCATCCTACCTTCAATAACCGACTGGGTTTTTTTTTCTCCCTTTTTGTTTCGGCAGGCTGGCGGAAAAGCGGGTAAAGACTCGGGCAAGGCGAAAACTAAAGCGGTTTCCCGCTCGCAGCGCGCCGGGCTGCAGGTGAGTGGTGGGCGCCGCGCGGCGCTCACTCCGTCGCCAGGAAAGGGCGGGTAAGCGGGCGGGCAGTGGGTGAGCGGGCGGGCGCCGCCCCAAACTATTAAACCGGCGGAGGAGAAGCCTGGCGCGCGTCCCCCTCCGTCCACATGCGCGGGCGGGGAGAGGGGCGGAGTTAGCGGCGGGTAAATCTCCTGGTTCACGCTCGCTCTCTTTCTGCCCGCCCCAGTTTCCGGTCGGTCGGATCCACCGGCACCTGAAGTCGAGGACGACGAGTCACGGGCGGGTGGGAGCGACGGCGGCCGTTTACAGCGCGGCCATCCTCGAGTACCTGACCGCCGAGGTGAGTGCGGGTCCGGATCCTGCAACGGCGGGGGGAGACCGGGCAGCGGCCAGGTCTGACCAGGGCAGGGGCGGGCGAGTTCTCTTTCCACCGTTGGTTGGGAGCTGAGGAGAGACATGGGAAAGGGACGTTTAAGTGAATTGAACGTTTAAGTGAGTGACCTGAGGTGGAAATGCTGCAGGGGTGAGGGAGCGTCCAGCAGAGCGGGGGAGGTGGTGTAAGTCTGAGGTTTGTGGAAGGTCCCTCCTTGTGGGAGGTGAGTGCATGGAGGCTGCCCTGAAGGGAGGGGGGTGGTCTGTTCCCCCAGGGCTGTTAATTGACGAGGGAAAAGGTTAAATACACGCAACCTCAATCCTATTGAATGTTGGGGCCTGGTGACAGACCCAGATTTGATCCTGATCTCTGGTGCTAAATGTGGAGTTTGCACATTCTCCCTATGACCATGTTGGTTTGTAGATGTCCTTGCTGTGTAGGGAGTGGATGTGAAAGTGGGATAACAGAACTAGTGTGAACCAATTGATGTTGGCTATGGACCTGGTGGACCGAAGGGCCTGTTTCCACGCAATATCTCTAAACTAAACACAGCCCATTGGCCCGCCCTCCTGTTGAAATATTGACCTGAACCCTTCTACATTGGGACTCTTTCCTTCTGTGTGTCTAGGTATCAGTCTGTCGAAGGGCCCTGGCTCCAAATGTCATTTGTCCATTCCCTCAACAGATGCTGCCTGACCAACTGAGTTCCCCTCGCATATTTTGCTCAAGATTCCAGCATCTGCATTTTCTTGTCCGATTTCATCGCAACTATGGATAAGATGCTGAGATTATAAATGCTGGAATTCTGACCAAAGTTTGGATGCCAACTGTCATCTTGGTGAGGCCGCTTGACGAACGGGAGGGACTGTGAAGGTTCATGGGATAGTCTGTGATGAGGAATTCCTTCTCATGTACAATTTCACAAGCTCCATTTTCTGTAAAGTATTTGGTCCACCTTAATGGACCCCACCCCATGGTCGAATCAGGCTGAAGGGTCCTAACCCAAAATATCGTGTCCATTTCCTCCCCAGTTGCTGCCCGATCTGCTGAGTTCCTCAAGAAATTTCCCTTGTATTTTGGGCAGCTTTATCCTGCCTCCTCCTGCACCTATCTTCTATGTTTAACATCAGGCTCTTCAGCACAATCTCTAGTTTGACTGGGCGAGGTTTGGAAATTGGTACTTTTAAGCCTCTTTCATTTATCTATCTCCCCAGGTGCTGGAGCTTGCAGGAAATGCATCCAAAGACTTGAAGGTGAAGCGCATCACCCCTCGGCACTTGCAGCTTGCAATCAGAGGAGATGAGGAGTTGGACTCTTTAATCAAGGCCACCATTGCAGGGGGTGGTAAGTACCTCATTGCAGTACGAGTCCAAGCTACATACTATCTGCACTGTAGAAATTAAGCTGATTTTACAGTACACAATGTAAATTGTCCTGATATAAATGTTGCTGTAACTAAATTTGGGGACCACGGAACGTGCTTGTATTTTGGCAAACAAAACTGATCTGCATGTCCCCATGTTGTCTTAGTGGAGAAGTCAATCGGCATTTCAGTAGGAGAATGCGATAGGCAATTGATGCAACATTAGTGTGGCTGCAGGGCAATTCAATGTGGCTGAGTTTACTGCTCTGGAAGCATTGGCATGGACTTGTAACAATAGTGCTCCAGTTGCACTGTATACTTTTGACATGTGTGTGCATCGGAAAGGTTTGGGGGGATATGGGTCAGGTGTGGGCAAACGGGACGAGCATAGATGGGGTACCTTGGTCAGCAAGAATGAATTTGGCATTAGGCCTGTTTCTGTGCTGTATGACTAATGTTATGTGTTTGGTGCAGTGGTGCCTCATTCACTTGTTTCTTTTCCAGGTGTCATTCCACACATCCATAAATCTCTAATTGGCAAGAAGGGACAGCAGAAGACTGTTTGAGCATCAAATACCATTTTTGTTTTAGTTCATTATCTCAGGGCTGCATCTCTGTTTAATCAGCTGTAGAAATTTTGGAGGATCTGGCAGGAAAGACACTGGACTTCTGAAATGTGATTAAAATACTTTTTATCTCCATATATGGGGGGAGGGGTCATTTTAAAATAAAGCTTAACAGTAATAGTTCCCTGTGCTTTGGTATTAGGAAGCAAAGTCTTCTGTGAAACTGAGCAAGCTGGAGATATTCTCTAGTGTTAAGAGGCCCTAATGTAATGTTTTAAATGCAGGAAGACCTAATTGCTTGTATAACTTTATTTTTGGAGTGAAATTGAATATGGATGGGTTGTCTGATTGTACTTTGGGTGAAGTTTTCAATAAAATGCATTTTTTTAAAAACATTCTATATGGTGATCCCTTTGGAAGGAGAATTGAAGTTCCTTGAACTGTGGCTGTCTTGACATGGACTAAATTGAATGCCCGTGGTTAATTGACTGCAGTTGATGAAGCACTGCAGTCTGTTCTGAAGGAACTGGTGAGGGTCATTTCAGTTCCTGGATTGGACTCTATTTCCAGGTTGGTATGGTGTGAAATTCTGCTGTTTTTGCCCGATGGCACATACTGCATTTTGAATTGCTATTTAAATAAGCAATCCTAAACTAAGATGCTGCAAGGAGGCAAGAACAAATAAGAGTGACTTAATACATCCAATAACACAGATAATATTAAACATGAATGCAATCGAGCCAAACATAGTACAACAGTGCAGAGATAAAATACCATAGTGCAGGATATTGTTATCAATAATCAGTTACTTCTGGTAGTCTCTGCTTCCCCTCTCTATCCCCTTCCCAGTTCTCCCACTAGTCTTCCTGTCTCTGGCTACATCCTATCTTTGTCCCTCCCCTGACAATTAGTCTGAAGAAGGGTCTCGACCTGAAACGTCACCTATTCCTTCTCTGCTGAGATGCTGCCTGACCCGCTGAGTTACTCCCAGCATTTTGTGTCTACTGTCAATATTTAGCACGTAATAGTTGGAGGAAAATGTCCAATGTCTGCAAGGAGGTAGGTTAGAAAAACAGGAGTATACCCTAGCTTATGGAAGACTAGATTCTGAAGGGCCAAAGCTGTTCTACAGTGTGGTGGTACATGCTTTCAAGCTTTTGTATTTCACTGCCTGAGGGGTGAAAGGGGAATGACCAGCGTGGGGAAGAAGTCTGCTTTCTTGAGGCTACGTGAAATGTTGGAGCGGGATATTTGGTCTGATGGACTGGGCTACATCTACAACTCTGCAATTTCTTGCAATCTTGGGCTGAGCTGTTTCCACAGCAAACTGCAATGCCTGACTATGCTTTTTGGCTGTTTGTATCTTTGTCAGGTTGCTGTGGTCTCTGCTCCAGCGAAAACAAGCCACTTCTATCCAGAACTCTTCCACACTCCAGTGTAACCATTCCTGTTGTGTCGTGACCTGAACTGCACACAATATTGAAGAGGCCTAAAATCTGAATGGTCCCAAACCGAATTAAAAGGCAAACCTGAAGAACATCTATTTTGGCCTTGCTGGCTGGGGAGAATGGATCAGATGCTATTAAATGAACTTCATGACTTTTATTGCCAGTACCAAGATAATTCTGCATCAAATACTGCCAAAAGTACTCTATCCAACTCGGATAGCCTTGGTTAGTTTTGTGCTAAAGATTGCATTACTTCATGCCGTACCACAAGATGGTCACATGCAGGCTTTATGGTCTGGCATTTTTTTTGTATGTCACTTTCTAATTACAATACAAGATTTTGTTTCTCCATTTCATCGCCCCTTGTTGCACAGTGAGAACTGAAGTGGAACAGTTGTGTAGGAAAATAACTGCAGATGCTGGTACAAATCGAAGGTATCACAAAATACTGTAGTAACTCAGCAGGTCAGGCAGCATCTCGGGAGATTAGTAATGGGTGACGTTTCGGGTCGAGACCCTTCTTCAGACTGGTGTCGGAAGGGGGCGGGACAAAGATAGGACGTAGTTAGAGACTGGGATGGGGGAGGGGAAAGAGGAACTATCTGAAGTACTTGAGAAATTGCAATGGGACCCCTTCCCAGTTCTCCCACTGTCTTCCTGTCACCAACTACATCCTATCTTTGTCCCTCCCCTGACATCAGTCTGAAGAAGTATAAGAAAATAACTGCATATGCTGGTACAAATCGAAGGTATTTATTCACAAAATGCTGGAGTAACTCAGCAGGTCAGGCAGCATCTCAGGAGAGAAGGAATGGGTGACATTTCGGGTCGAAACCCTTCAGACTGATGTCAGGGGGCGGGACAAAGGAAGGATATAGGTGGAGACAGGAAGATAGAGGGAGATCTGGGAAGGAAGAGAGGGACAGAGGAACGATCTAAAGTTGGAGAAGTCGATGTTCATACCACTGGGCGAAATATGAGGTGCTATTCCTCCAATTTCCGGTTTGGCCAACGCGGACCGACCGCAGGTGTTGAGCGAAGTGATCGCCGAGCCTGCGCTTGGTTTCGCCGATGTAAATAAGTTGACATCTAGAGCAGCGGATGCAATAGATTATGTTGGAGGAGGTGCAGAACCTCACTTGGAAAGACTGGATCCTTGGATGGAGTTGAGGGGAGAGGTAAAGGGACAGGTGTTGCATCTCGTGCGGTTGCAGGGGAAAGTGCCCGGGGATGGGGTGGTTTGGGTAGGAAGGGACGAGTGAACCAGGGAGTTACGGAGGGAATGGTCTCTGCGAAACGCAGAGAGGGGAGGGGATGGAAAGGTGTGGCCAGTGGTGGGGTCCCGTTGTAGGTGACGGAAATGTTGGCGGATGGGGTGGAAGATGAGAACGAGGGGTAATCTGTCCTTGTTGCGAGTGGGGGGAGGGGGAGCAAGAGCGGAGCTGCGGGATATAGAAGAGACCCTAGTGAGAGCCTCATCTATAATGGAAGAGGGGAAGCCCCGATTCCTGAAGAATGAGGACATCGCTGACGCCCTAGTGTGAAACACCTCATCCTGGGCACAGATGCGGCGTAGACGGAGGAATTGGGAGTAGGGGATAGACTTTTTGCAGGGGACCGGGTGGGAAGAAGCGTAGTCCAGATAGCTGTGCGAGTCAGTGGGCTTATAGTAAATGTCCGTCACTAGTCTGTCTCCTGTGATGGAGATGGTGAGGTCCAGAAACGGGAGGGAGATGTCGGAGATAGTCCAGGTATATTTAAGGGCAGGATGGAAATTGGAAGTGAAGTGTATGAAGTCAGTGAGTTCTGCATGGGTACAAGAGGTAGCACCAATGCAGTCGTCAATGTAGCGGAGGTAGAGTTCGGGGATGGGGCCGGTGTACGCCCGGAACGGGGATTGTTCAACGTACCCGACAAAGAGGCAGGCATAGCTAGGACCCAGTCTGAAGAAGGGTCTCGACCCGAAACGTTACCCATTACTTCTCTCCTGAGATGCTGCCTGACCCGCTGAGTTACTCCAGCATTTTGTGATACTACTGAATTGGAACATGTCGGGTGAAAGTGTAGTGAGTTGTGACTTCAGTCATACAATGGTAAGTATTTTGGGTCATGGAACATCAAATAGTACAGCAGGAACAGGCCCTTTGTCCCACAATCTAAGCGAAATATGATATCAGGTTAAACTATTCCCCACCTGCTTGTAATTGAAATCCCTCCATTTACTGCACATCCATGTGTTATCTAAAAGTCTCTTATTGTATCTGCCTTCATACCACCTCTGGCAGCTTGTTCCAGGTACCCATGATCCTCCGTACAGCAAATAAACAAACTTGTCCTGCATATCTTTAAATTTTGCTCCTCTCACCTCAAAGCTATGCCCTCTCGTCTGATGTTTCCACCCTGGGATAAAGGTTCCAACTGTACCCCATCTATGCGATTCATAATTTTATACACTTCTATTTGGTCTCTCCTCAGCCTGTGACACCCCAGTGAAAAGAATGTGGGTTTTGGGGGGGGAAATGGAGAGAAAAAAACAACAACTTCCATTTGTTTTCTGCAAGGAATGTTTCATATACTTGTTATGTTCAATAGAGGACAAATTGACTATAGTTTTGGTCCATCATTGCTCTTTTGTGTGAAGGTAATGGAAACAGGCTGTTTGACCTGTTGAGTTGAGGGCCTGAGCTATCGGGAGGTGTTGGCGACGCTAAGACATTATTCCTTGGAGTGCAGGGGGATGAGTGGTAATCTTAGAGAGGTGTATAAGATCACGAGGGAAATAGATACGGTTGATGCAGTGTCTTGACCCAGAATAGAAGAATCAAGAGCCAGAGGACAGGTTTAAGGTGGGAGGGGAAGATTTAATAGAAATGTGAGGATCAACGTTTCCACACAGAAGGTGATGAATATAAGAAATGAGCTACCAGAGGAGGTATTTGAGGCAAGCACTATAAGAACATTTAAAGGAGACATGGACAGGAAAGGTTTAGATGGATATGGGTCATTTACAAGCAACAGGACTAGTTTATTTGGGACATCTTGATCAGCATGGGTAAGTTGGGGTAAAGGGCCTATTTCTGCTGTGATTCTCGTCTCCAAATTATTGTTATAAATTTCTGTGTGCTGTATGACTGAGTTTATGCTGATCATCAAGCATCCTTTTACAACAATCCTACGTCGTTCTCCCCACATTACCATCAACAGAAAGAATGGGTCGACTGGGCTTGTATTCACTGGAATTTAGAAGGATGAGAGAGGAACTTATAGAAACATAAAATTCTTAAAGGATTGGACAGGCTAGATGCAGGAAAAGTGTTCCCAATGTTGGGGGAGTCCAGAACCAGGGGTCACAGTTTAAGAATAAGGGGTAGGCCATTTAGGACTGAGATGAAAAAAACAAAAATACCTAAAGAGTTGTGAATCTGGAATTCTCTGCCACAGAAGGCAGTGGAGGCCAATTCACTGGATGTTTTCAAGAGAGTTAGATTTAACTCTTATGGCTAAAGGAATCATGGGGAAAAAAGCAGGAACGGGGTACTGATCAGCCATGATCATATTGAATGGTGGTGCTGGCTTGAAGGGCTGAATAGCCTACTCCTGCACCTATTTTCCTATGTAACACTTCCCAGATTTTATCCCTCGCCGACACACTGGGCACAGGTACCTAATTAACGAATTGTTTAGTATCAAACCTTTCTCTCCCTCTTCAGAGCTCTAGTGAGCCTAAGCTCCCCTCAAACAATAATAATAATAATGTATTTTATTTATATAGCGCTTTTCATATACTCAAAGACGCTTTACAGAGATTTAGAGAACATAGGGAATTGAATAAATAGATAAATAAGTAAATAAATAAACGAACAGAGAAAGGAAACAGAAGGTGAGGTGACCTTCAGTGGTTGAAGGCAGTACTGAACAGGTGAGACTTCAGCGATGTTTTGAATGTGGTGAGTGTGGAGGAGTCTCTAACGGTTTGGGGTAGTGAGTTCCATAGGGTGGGAGCAGCGATGGAGAAAGCCCTGTCCCCCCAGGATCTGAGTTTGGTCCGGATGTGGGGGGATAGGAGATTGGCAGCAGCAGAGCGGAGGGTGCAGGTGGGAGTGTGCCTGTGGAGGAGGTCGGTCAGGTAGGATGGGGCCAGGTTATGGAGGGCTTTGTAGGTTATGAGGAGGATTTTGTACTGGATTCTCTGGGGGATGGGGAGCCAGTGGAGTTTATAAAGGACGGGGGTGATATGGTCACGGATCGGGGTGTGGGTGAGTAGACGGGCAGCGGAGTTTTGAATGTATTGAAGTTTACTGATGATTTTTGAGGGTGCGCCATAGAGGAGGCTGTTGCAGTAGTCCAGACGGGAGGTGATGAAGGCGTGGATGAGGGTTTCTGCAGCTGTGGAGGAGAGGGATGGACGGAGACGGGCAATGTTTTTGAGGTGGAAGAAGGCTGTCTTTGTGATGTGTTTGTCGAAGGAGAGGGCTTGATCAAAGATGATTCCAAGATTCCGGATGTGAGGTGAGGTGGATACTGGGAGACCATCAATGTTGAGGATGAAGTTTTGGGTGGATTTGGTGAGCGTTTTTGGACCAATTATGATGATTTCAGATTTGTTGCAATTGAGTTTGAGGAAATTTGATTGAAGCCAAGATTTTATTTCAGTGATGCAGTTTGTCAGTGTAGAGTGTGTGGTGGGGGAGATTGACTTGGTGGAGATGAGGAGCTGGATATCATCGGCGAAGCAGTGGAAGTTGAGACCATGACGGCGGATTAATTGACCAAGGGGGAACAGGTAGAGGATGAAGAGGAGGGGGCCAAGGACTGAGCCTTGGGGGACACCTTGGGGGAGGGGAGTGGTGGGGGATTTACAGTTGTTAATGAAGATGAACTGGTGTCTGTCAGAGAGGTAAGATTTGAACCAGGATAGGGCTGTGCCGGTGATGTTAAGGGAGGTTTCAAGTCGGGTGAGGAGAATGGAGTGATTTATGGTGTCAAAGGCGGCGCTGAGGTCAAGTAGGATGAGGATGTTGAGGTTGCAAGCGTCGGAGGAGAGGAGAATGTCGTTTGTGATTTTGAGGAGCGCAGTTTCAGTACAGTGGTTTGAGCGGAATCCGGATTGGAAAGTTTCATACAGGTTATTGGTAGAGAGGTGGTATTTGAGTTGGGAAGCTACAGCACGTTCCAAAACTTTGGACAGAAAGGGTAGGTTGGAGATTGGTCTGAAGTTGTTTGGGGTGTCAGGGTTTAGACCAGGTTTTTTCAGAATGGGGGTGACAGCAGCGATTTTGAGGGATGGCGGGACGATGCCAGTGGACAGGGAGGAGTTTATTGTTGCAGTGATAAGTGGAGAGAGAGCAGGAAGGCAGGCCTTGACAAAGCTGGAGGGGATGGGGTCCAGAGAGCAGGTGGCAGTTTTTATTCCTGTGAAGAGGTCAGAGAGGTCGGTGGTGGAGATTGGGGAGAACTGAGGCAGGGGTTGACAGGATAAGGGGGGCAGGTGGTTTGAGGGGGAGCAGGTGCGTTGGTGGTTAAGGTGCTGTAGATGTTGTCTATTTTGCTTTGGAAGAATGAAAGGAAAGTGGTGCATTTGTCAACTGTGAATGATTGGGAGATGGTGTCCAGGGGGCTGAGGAGTTTGTTTATTGTAGAGAAGAGTGTTTTGGGGTTTCCGGAGCCAGAGTGAATTATTTGAGAGTAGTAGGTGGAGTGGGCGCGGGAGAGGGCATCTTTGTAGTGCTGCATGTGGTCTTTGTAGGCTTGGGAGTGAATTGTGAGACCTGTTTTGTTGCGGAGTCTTTCAAGTTGGCGGGCATGAGTTTTCATCACGCGGAGTTCAGGGGTAAACCAGGGAGCAGAGTGGGTGAAGGAAACTGTTTTGGTTTTTATAGGTGCAAGCTGGTCGAGGCAGGAGGAGAGAGTGTGGTTGTAGTAGTCAGTGAGGTCAGAGGGGCTGTGGAGGTCAACGAAGGGAGAGGCGGACATTATTTCAGAGGGGGAGGATGAGAGCGAGGTAGGTGAAACAGAGTTCAGCTTACGGAAGTTGATTTTGCTTTGGAGCTGGGGTGGGAATGTTGACAGACATGGTGATGGCTAAGTGATCGGAGAGGGTGGGGTCGGAGCCAGAGAGGTGATGTAGATTTAGTCCAGTGGAGCAGACAAGGTCCAGAAAGTGCCCACGGTTATGGGTGGGAAAATTGACGTGTTGAGTGAGGTTAAAGCAGTTGAGTATTTCAGTGAAGTCAGCGGTTATTGTGGAGTCAGTGGAGTCCATATGGATGTTGAAATCACCGAGGAGGAGGATTGAGGGGAGAGAGAACAGAACTGGGTCAGAAAGTCAGAGAAGTCAGAAAGGAATGATGGGTGTGGTTTGGGAGGGCGGTAGACAACTGCCATGACTAATTTTGTGTGGCCAGAGAGTTTGAAAGCCAGGTGTTCAAATGAAGGAGCAGATGAGATGGAGATGAGGTTGATCTTGAAGTCCTGTTGGTGAATTACGGCAATCCCACCACCTCGGCCTTCCGAGCGTGGTTTATTGATGTAGGAGTATGCTCTGGTAAAAAGGAGAATTCACCAATTTATAGTAATGCCCCCATACTCTCTTTCCTATGCTTCCCCCTGCCCCACCTTGGTGCCTACCCATTTTTCCCACTATCCCACTCCTTTTCTGCCTAATCCTTCCACCCCACTCCCCGGTTTTCCATTTCACTCTTTTTTTCCTTATCTGACACCCTTTTCCCGTCAAGTGTTTTATTGTCATATGTCCCAAAACAGAATAATGTCATTACTTGCAGCAGCACAACATATATGTGAAGATATTACTCTGTAAAATCCATGATAGATAGCAAAGAAAAATGGTCAATATGTATATAAAAAAACAAATAAATCAACAAAAGTAGTGGAAAATAATGTCCCCAAGTCTATGTAGTTCAGAGCCTATTTGGAGATTGTAGTATTTAATAGCCTGATAGTTGTAGGGAAGAAGCTGCTCCGCAACCTGAACATTACAGTTTTCAGGCTCCTAATCCTTCTATCCAATAGCAGAAGTGAAAGAATAGCATGGCCAGGTTGCTGTAGGTCTCCAACGATGCTGACTACCTTTTTGAGGCAATGACTTGTAGATCACTTATTGGGGGGGGTCAATACCCATGATGGACTGGGCAATGTTCACCAATTGTTGACCTTTAACCATTGTAACTTACCCTGCCCATCTGCCTATCAAATTCCCTCCTCCCTCACCTGTATCCACCTATCACTTGCCAGGCCTACACAATCACAATGAAGCAACAGCCAAGAAGTCACACCAACGCCTCTACTTCCCAAGGGGACTAGAGGGAAATTCTACACAGCTCTAATGACTTTTACAAACATCTGCAGATGCACCATAGAAAGCAAACAGTGTGCATCACAGCTTGATTTGGTTGCTTTACAACTTGGTAGCAATTGTAGAAAGTTGTAGATGTTTCCCAGTCCATCACACAGACCATAATCCCCACCATTGACTACATCTACACTAGGCTGCCTCTGGAATACAGCAAACATAATTAAAGGCATATCCCTGTCCCACCCCAGTTATTCCTTCTCGCTGCTCCCATCTTACTGAAGGTACAGAAGCTTGAAAGCGCACGTCACCGGACTCAAGAACAGCTTCTTTCCCTCTGTTATCAAGTTTCTGACCAGTTCTTCTGTAAACTAGGATACCGTCCGATTCACCTCTACCCCATTGCAGACATTAACGCCAAAGAACTTGAAGCTGGTCAGGCAGCATCTGTTGAGGGAATGGTCAGACAGGTTTCAGGTCAGGACCCTTCTTCAGACTGAAGCTGGTGTGAAACAGGATCAATACTTATTAATATCAATAGATAATATTTTGGATATTCTTTCTGAACTGTTCCAAAAGATTATTTCTGAAATAGTTAATAGACAATAGATAATAGGTGCAGGAGGCCATTCGGCCCTTCGAGCCAGCACTGCCATTCAATGTGATCATGGCTGATCATTCTCAATCAGTACCCCGTTCCTGCCTTCTCCCCATACCCCCTGACTCCGCTGTCCTTAAGAGCTCTATCCAGCTCTCTTGAATGCATTCAGAGAATTGGCCTCCACTGCCTTCTGAGGCAGAGAATTCCACGTACTGTTAATATTAAGTTTTGAAAGGTTATTTATCCAAAATGTTGACTTTCTCCCAACGGGTGCTGACTGACCCATGGGTTTTTCGTATGTTCTAGGAGGAGAATTAGGCCGTTCAACCCATCGTCTACTCCCCGCCATTCAATCATGGTAGATCTATCGTTCCCTCTCAACCCCATTCTCCTGCCTTCTCTCCATAACCCCCGTCACCCTTACCAATCAAAGGAATGTTTTACAACATTTTGCATTGCTTTGTTGGGGGTTTAGTTTTGTTGTTTTGGGGGGGGGAAATAAACTGTTCTGCGACTGAAGATTTGAGATGGGAAGACTTCTCACTCCATTCCAACAGGCCAGTCTTTCTGGTAGGCAGCTCAGCATTCTGCTACCATGAATAACAGCTCTGGCAACAACAAGGCGGGGACTAGCAAATCTGGTACAGTTGCCTCTCATTGGTGCGGCGAATGGGGGCCAGAGGGCGAGGACTCGGCGATTCGGAACCTGCATTTCGCCACCCAGCAGAAAAAAAATGTCGTGTTTTACTTTTTGTTCAAATAGCTAGAGAGGTAAAGATATTTCAGCAGAGAGTGCACCCGCTACAAGGAGTGCTGTACCGGATCCCTTTGCCCTCTGATGCTGGCTGCTTGCGTGTGCGTGTGGAATCTGCTCATTTCCTGGTTGAGGTTGAGTCGCCGGGCGAGCCGTAAAGGGGTTTAAAAGATGGAAGGGAACAGAGACGAAGCGGAGAAGTGCTTGAGAATAGCCCGGAAAGCGCTGCAGAAAGGCGAACACGACAAAGCGCTGAAATTCTTGAACAAAGCGGAGAAATTATATCCGAGTGTCGAGGCAAAAGGTGAGAACGCAGCATTTAAAAAAAAGATATGAGGCTGTATTGCAAAAAAATAAAGGCCGAGGCTTTATTTTTCCCCGTGTTGGAGTCGGAGTTGGGGTTTCTGCAGCGAGCGATGGCCCCCGCTCTGGCAATCCCGGTCGAGCGGAGCTGTCAATCAATCCCCGGGCACGGTACATCTGTCAATCACCCCTCTTCCCCCCCCCCCCCCCCGATCCCGGGCTAGGCTCAACTCAAATGTCAATCAATCGCGGGCAGGTGAGACCTGCATTCTGCACCGTCATCTCTTCCGGATTTTTGTTTTGTCAGTGTTACAGTGTAGTGTAGGAAAAATAACTTTGGAAATAACAAGTGGCTCGTAGGCCAAGGTGTTGCATATTTAATGGCGGGGTTGAATGCAGTTTGGATTTTACCAAAATCTATCATCACTGGGTGAATTTCTTCACAAGAATCCACATGATAACGTAGCAAATCGTAGTTCTAAAAAATAAAATGCTGATTATAAAAACCTATTGGTTAAGATATATTAACTGGTATCCAGAAACCTGCAGAAGACATCAAGAGACCTGTTTAAATCTTCCAACAAGTTTTAAATGAAATAAACTGGTATCAGAAACAGTTGCAAAGAAACAATCACATTATTATAAATACCATCTGCCTCCTAATTTGAAGAGTTGTGTTTAGGGAGAGGTTGGATAGGCTGGGACTTTTTTCTTTGGAGGTTAGGGGTGACCTTATTGAGGTGTACACGATCATGAGGGGCATGGATAAAGTCAACATGCAGTCTTTTTCGCGGGATAGAGGATTCTAAAACTAGTCTTAAGTTAAGAGGGGAGAGATTTAAGAGGGACCTGATACTCGGTGAGTGTATCTGGAATGAGCTGCCAGAAGTGGATACAATTATGACTTTTAAAAGACATTTGGGCAGGTGTATGGATAGGCAGGGTTTAGAGGGATGTGGACCAAATGCAGGCAAATGGGACTAGCCCATATTGGGTTGGTATTGGGCAAGTGTGCCAATTTAGTTGAACAAAATGGGCTTAAGGGCTGGTTTCTGTGCTCCATCGCTCTACGACTCCAAAATAACAAAATATCAGAAACAGTATGAATGTCCTTGGGTGAAGAAAATTTGCTGTTGCCAACCCATTCTGGCCTGTGTGTAACTCCAGTCTGTTTAGCCATTTTATAAGATGGCATTCAATGCAACAAGGTCTTTTTCATTTCATCAAAGTCCCAAGCTCCCTCCTGCACAGCCCTAAATGTCTTTTGGGGATTCATAATTAAATACGTTGTAGAATCAAGCATAGAACAAAATGTTTTATGCAAAATAATTTATTGGTTTGATTCTTCATTCCAAAATCTATCTTTAATCGGAATTTACTGGACTTTATTTTGCACTAAATGTTATGCCCTTTATCATGTATCTGTACACTGTGAAGGGCTCAATTGTAATCTTTCATTGTCTTTCCGCTGACTGGTTAGAACACAACAAAAGCTTTTCACTGTACCTCGGTACACCTGACAGTAAACTAAACTAAAAAATAAAATTATGCTTTTTAAAGTGTCCATACTTTAGTTTTGATTCTATGGGTGCACTATAAATTTTGGTTTTGCACCAATGAAATGGTTATTCATATTTTGATTTTCTTGTTAATTATTACATATTATCTGTGTGTACTATGTTTAGGCCTGTTAAGCTGCTGCAAGTGAGAATTTCATTGTTCTGTAGTCAGTACAGATGACCCTTGAATCCATGTTAACATTGGGGGAGAAAATTTAATAGGAATCTGAGGGACAACTTTTTTTACGCAAAGTGTGGTGGGTGTATTGAATGAGTTGCCAGAGGAGGTAGTTGTGGCAGGTTCTATCACTACATTTAAAAAACATTTGGACAGGCACATGGATAAGACAGGTTTAGAGGAATATGGGCCAAATGCAGGCAGGTGGGACTAGTGTAGATCAAAGATCTAGAGCAGAGCAAGATAGACCACTCGACCCTAAAAACTGTAGTATGTCAAGGCGCCATTTTAGTTGGCAGAAACTTGCAGAAACATTTTTAAAGAAAAATAACAAAAATATGTGAATTGATAGATGAGATATATTCTGTATTTTAATGGTATCACATACTGTTCCCCCAAAACACTGATTACACTACGAGAGGCATAGCAAACGGCGTGTTTTGCTTACTAAAATGGCGGACGTTACACTCCTTTGCGTACTGCACTTCAGTATAGGCGGTTTTGATGGAGTGGTTCATCTTGCTCCTCTAGTATCTTTGGTGTAGATGGGGCAAGTTGGGCCAAAGGGCCTGTTTCCACACTGTGTTTTTGTGAAAGTGTCAATGAGCAAAGTCCTTTCATGGATACAGTCAAATTTATTGTCAACTGCATGACTATGGTGAGGTACAGGTACAGTCAGTATCATTGCAGCAGCAGCACCACCACACATAGACACAGACACACACAAACCCAAATGATGCGTAAATTACACATACATTCTATGTGACAGTGAAAATAAAAATAAAACTCAATTAGAAAAAGGTCCATGGTAGTGCTGGAGATAGATGGTCCTTAGTGTTCCGTTGCTGAAGTAGGATTAGAGCTGTGCAGGTCAGTTCAACAACCTGAGGTTGTTGGTCAGTAACTTCTGTACCTCCTGCCCGACAGTAGCAGGGCGAAGAGAGCCTGGCCCGGATGGTGGGGATACTTGATGATAGATACGGCCTTCTTGAGGCAGCACCTGGTGTAGATGCTTTCAATGGTGGGGAGGGCCGAGTCCACCACTCTCTGCAGCCTCTTGTGTTCCTGTGGCTGGAGTTGCTGTATGCGGTGATGCAACCAGTCAGGATACTGTCAATTGTACATCTGTAGAAGTTTATGTATTTGGCGACATGAACAATCATAAACTAAGGTAGTAGAGATACTGGTAAGCCTTCTTGGTGATCACATCTTCAGGGGGGGAGGGGTGGAGATATAATAGGAACCTGAAGGGTAACTTTTTTACACTAAGGGGACTGGGTATATAGAACGAGCTGCCAGAGCAGATAGTTACGGCATGTATTATCATAAAGTTTAAGTGACATTTGGGTAGGTACATGGATGGGATAGGTTTAAAGAGATTTAGGCCAAGCATGGGCAGGTGGGACTAGTGAAGATGTGGCATGTCAGTTGGCTTTAGACTTTACTTCACAGTGCAGATTCAGGCCGTTTGGCCCACTGACTGTGCCAACCAGCTATCACCCAGTACACTAGCACTATCCTATACACTAGGGACAATTTAACTGAAGCCAATTAACCTACAAACCTGCATGTCTTTGGAGTGTGGGAGGAAACTGGAGCACCCAGAGAAAGCCCATGCAGTCACAGAGAGAACGTACAAACTCCGTACAGACAGCACCCGCAATCCAGATTCAACCCGGGTCTCTAGCGCTGTAAGACAACAACTCTACTGCTGCATCACCATGCCGCCCTTGGACAGATACATGGATTGGATAGGTTGAGGCGAGTGGGCAAGTTGGGCCGATGGGCTTGTTCCCATGCTGTATGACTATCTCTGTGCTGGGCCCAGGTCAGGCCATCCCAGATGTTAATGCCCAGGAACTTGAAGCTGCTAACTCTCTCCACAGCCGACCCACCGAGTTGTTGTTGAGCCACCACCCAGTCAGATGTTCTATCCTGCATGCTGACTCATTGCCATCTGCGTTTCAGCCAGCCACAGTGGTGTCATTGGCGAGTGTATTGATGTCATTGGAGCTGTACTTAGCCACATGGTGTGTGTGTGTGTGTGTGTGTGTAAAAAGAGCAGAGCAGGGGATAAGCACGCAGACCTGCAGGGCACCTGTGTTGACGGTCAGAACAGTAGTAACATATGCAGTACAGCACAGCATCTGTGCTGAACATAATGCAAATTAAACTAGTTTCCTCTGCTTGTATGTGCTCCATTCCTCGCATATCCATGTGTCTATCAAAAAGTGTAGGAAGGAACTGTAGATGCTCGTTTACACCGAAGATAGATACAAAATGCTGGAGTAACTCAGCGGGTCAGGCAGCATTTTTGGAGCAAAGGAATAGGTGACGTTACGGGTCGGGACCCTTCTTCGGGGTCTCGACTCGAAATGTCACCTATTTTTCTCCTGAGATGTTACCTGACCTACTGAGTTACTCCAGCATTTGGTGTCTATCTGAAAGCCTCTAATGGCATTACCATATTTGTCTCCACCTCCATGCCTGGCAGTGTATTCCATGCACCCACCACTCTGTGTTTGAAGAAAAAAAAATTGTCGCGCACATCTTCTGTAAACTTTCCCTCTCTGATCTTAAAAACTATGCACTCTAGTATTTGGCATTTCCACCCAGGGAGAAAGGATCTGACTGCCCTTCATAACTTTCTATTAATAAGGCAACCATAACTGCACACAATACTCAAATGAAGCCTTACCAAAGTTTTATAAAGCTGCAATGTGACTTCTTGATTCTTGTACTCGATGCCCAAAATGATGAAGGCAAGCATAGCATGTTCCCTCCTTTGCCATTCTAGCTGTAGCTGTTGTCAAGCAACTGAATGGTCCTCTCATCAGCTAGAGTGCGGTCCTGACCTCCCATCTTCTAGCATTGTAGACCTTTGACTGTCTTTAATCGGAATTTATCTTGCACTGAACGTTGTACCCTTTATCTGTGCACTGTGGATGGCTTAATTATATTCATGTACAGTCTTCTTTAGAAACAAATAACTACAGATGCTGGTTTATACCAAAGATAGACATAAAGTGCTGGAGTAACTCAGCGGGTCAGGCACCATCTCGGAAGGAAAAGGATAGGTGACGTTTTGGGATGGAACCCTTCTTCAGTTTGAAAGTGAACTTTCCATATCTCTCCATTCCCTGCATGTCCATATGTCTAAATGTCTCTTTAATGCCACTATCGTATCTGCCTCCACCACCATCCCTGGCAATGCTTTCCATGCACCCACCACTCTGTGTATTTAATCAAAAACTTGTCCCAATTTTTTATTACGTTGGTATACGTGACAATAATAAACTAAACTTGTGTTGCTACTTTTGAGAAGCTGTGGACTTGGACTCCCACATCCCGAGATGCCCAATGATCCATGTATCTGAACCCGCCACCTGCACCATATCCATTGCCTCATATTGGCCAACACTATTGTTCTACTTCTGGGGAAGAGCAATTAATTTGGAACAGGCAGCACATTGTCACAATTTCTTCAAAGAGATGTGCTCTTCTATTTATTAGAGTCATGGAGCTGTACAGTATGGAAATGGGCTCTTTGGCTCAACGTCCATGCTGACCAACTTGGCATATTGAGCTGATCCCATTTGCCTGCATGTGGTACATAACCCTCTAACTCTTCCTGTCCATATAGCTGTCCTAATGTTCAAAAGTTGTATCCGCTTTTATAGTTTCCTTGGGCAGGTTGTTCCGGATACAGACTACCCTCTGAGTGAAAAGGTTGCCCCTGAGGTCCCTCTTCCATATCTCCCCTTTCATCTTAAGCCTATGCTCTCTTGCTTTATCGTCTACTCTGGAGCGGTTGGGGGGGGGGGGGGGGGGAGGGAGACCGTGAGTGCTTACTTTATCCATGCCCCTCATGATCTTGTACACCTCAATAAAGACACCCCTCTGCCTCCTATGCTTCAAATTACTTTTTTCTTTGGAGCCCCAGCCTTTACTTTAGACTTCAGCGATACAGCATGGAAATAGGCCCTTTGGCCCACCGAGTCCATGCTGGCCAGCGTGATCTCCCCGTACACTAACACTATCCTATACACGAGGGACAATTTACAATTTTACCTACGCCAATTAACCTACAAACCAGCACGTCTTTGGAATGTAGGAGGAAACCAGAGAAATCCCATGTGGAACCTGGGTCTCTGGCGCTGTAAGGCAGCAGCTCTACCACTGCATCACTGTGTCAACCAGCCTATCCAACCTCTCCCTATAATTCAAGCCCATAAGACCCTGATGAATCTCTTCTGCACCCTTTCCAACTGAATGACATTCTTCCTATAGATGGGTAACCAGGATATTTTGAAACCAGTAAATTTGTCCTTTGAAAGCTTTAAGTTTTTGCACGTGCTGGAAAGTGCAGAAGTGAAAGTTATTGTGCAAGCGGGACATCTTTCTTGGATCAGTTTGCAAGATTTAATAAGCCGAACTTGCAGGAAACTCAACATATTTTTTAGAACTTTGAAACTTAAAATATATATATGTGTATATAATTCTCTACCCAAGGCAAAAGACTGAGTGTTCATATTATCCATGCCCTTCATGATCTTGTACATCTCAATAAGGGCACCCCTCAACCTCCTATGCTCCCCTTAGGGGCAACGCAGTGGTAGAGTTGCTGCCCAACAGTGCCAGAAATCTGGGTTCGATCCTGACTTTGGGTGCTGTTTGTACAGAGTTTGTACATTCTCCCTGTGACTGCATAGATTTTCTTGGGGTGGTCTGGTTTCCTCTCGCGCTCCATAGACATACAGGCTTGTAGGTTAATTGGCTTCGGTAAAATTGTAAATTGTCCTTGATGTGTAGGATAGTGCTGTTGTATGAGGTGATCACTGGTCGGTGCAGAATCGGTGGGCTGAAGGGCTTGTTTCTGCAGTGTATATCTAAAGATGGGGATGGAAATGTGGCAACTCTTGTGTAATGCCTCTGTGTAATTTGCTATTCATACAATTGTACTTAAGAATGATTGAGCGTAAAAGTACAGTAAGATTTTTACTGAATTGAATGTAAAAAATGGAATTTCACTATCTAGGTGCCTGTGACAATAAAATACCATGAACCATTGTTCTGGACATCCCATTACAGGAAGGATGTGAAGGCTTTGGTGAGGGTGTAGAGGAGGTTCACCAGAATGCTGCCTGGATATTAGTGGGTATTGGCTTCAGGGAGAGGTTGTAAAAACTTGAATTGTTTTCTCTGGAACATTGGAAGTTGAGAGAAGTATATGAAATAATGAGTGGCATAGATATGGTAGACAGTTAGAACCTTTTTCCCAGGATTGGAAAGTCCAACACTGGAGGGCATAGTTTAAAGATGGTTGGGGCAATTTTAGTTACACAGAGGGTGGTGGGTGCCAGGAATGTGCTGCCGGGGGATGGTGTTGGAGGCAGATACAATAATGACGTTCAAGAGGCTTTTACATAGGCATATGGATCACGTGTAGATGAGATTACTTTAACTTGGCATCATGTTCGGCATGGACATTGTGGGCAGAAGGTCTTGCTTTAGTGCTATTCTGTTCTATGTACTAATGTGAACAATGCTGTGCTTAGATACGTTGCTGTAGGAATTTATGGACCAATGTGGGTTGGTCTGTAAAATAGATGTCCTCACACCACTCACTGCTAACTTGTGGCTGTGATGTTGGTTACTCAGTGAAGATCCACATCCGCTAAATTTGGCATCGCGTTTGACAAGGGACAGCGGTAGAGTTGCTGCCTTACAGTGCCAGAGACCCAGGTACAGTCCTGATTACGGGTGCTGTGTGCGTAGATTTTGTAAGTTCTCCCTGTAACTGCGTGGATTTCCTCTGGGTTATACGATTTCCTCCCACACTCCAAAGACGTGCGGGCTTTTTGGTTATTTGGCTTTTGTAAATTGTCCCAAATATGTTAGAAAGTGCTAGTGTACGGGGTAATCGTTGGTCGGTTTGGACTTGGTGGGCTGCATGGCCTGTTCCGATGTCTATGTTTTAACAAAATTTCCTACAGTTCCGTTTGGGAAAACGTGACTCATTGTTGTTGTACCTTGCCTAGGTACAAGTTGCCTTACCTTGTCACAAGTTCTATGCCTTTGTTACCTCCGGGATTTGTTCCAATGCACGTGTGCCGCTACCAGCTTCCACACCCTCCTCCCGCGTAACTGAGTTAATCCTGGATTCAGGTGCCTGTCCTTGCATGCTATCTGCTCTTCACCCTTCAACTCATCCCTGACACCTGCTCTTGGACTCTTTACCCAAGCTCTCCATCTTGCTTCAGTGGCCGCAAAGGTAATTTGTTTCACACCAAATGTAGTGGGTTCTGTCTGTGTGGAGTTTGTTTGGTTTAGTTTATTGTCAAGTGTACCGAGGTACAGTGAAAAGCTTGTTCTGTTGCCTGCTGAGCAGAAAGACTATGCATGATTGCAATGAAGCTATCCATAGTTTACAGGTACATGATGAAGGGAATAATGTTTAGTGCAAGATAAAGTCAGATTAAAGATAGTCTGAGGGTCTCCAATGAGGTAGATTATAGCTCGGGACCATTCTCTAGTTAGTGATAGCGTGGTTCACTTGCCTGATAACAGCTGGGAAGAAACTGTCTCTGAATCAGGAGGTATGTGCTTTCAAACGTCTCCTGGTGACATGTTTGCATGTTCTCCCGGTGACCATAAAGGCAATGTAGTGTCACAACCAGAAGTGCAGCTACAGTGCCCTCCATAATGTTTGGGACATAGACCCATCATTTATTTATTTGCCTCTGTACTCCACAATTTGACTTCAGGCTTTGCACTGTACTGTTTCTTTTAATTTATTGAACTTTTTGTTTATTATTTATCGACTGTACGACGTTTACATACCTGTTCTGCTGCTTGCAGGAAGAATATCATTGTTCCATTTTGAGACATCTGACCATCTAGAGAGCGATCCTGACCTTTCATCTACCTCATTAGGACCTTTGAACTATCTTTAATCAGACTTTGTCGGACTTCAGTTTTGTATCTTTGCACAAAATGATGTATCTTTACCCTTTATCCTGTATCAATAGTGCCCTCCATAATGTTTGGGACAAAGATCATCATTTATTTATTTGCCTCTGTACTCCACAATTTGAAATTTGTAATAGAAAAAAATCACATGTAGTTAAAGTGCACATTGTCAGATTTTAATAAAGGCCATTTTTATACATTTTGGTTTCACCATGTAGAAATTACAGCAGTGTTTATACATCGTCCCCATTTCAGGGCACCATAATGTTTGGGACACAGCAATGTCATGCAAATGAAAGTAGTCATGTTTAGTATTTTGTTGCATATCCTTTGCATGCAATGACTGCTTGAAGTCTGCGATTCATGGACATCACCAGTTGCTGGGTGTCTTCTCTGGTGATGCTCTGCCAGGCCTGTATGGCAGCCATCTTTAGCTTATGCTTGTTTTGGGGGCTAGTCCCCTTCAGTTTTCTCTTCAGCATATAAAAGACATGCTCAATTGGGTTCAGATCGGGTGGTTGAATTGGCCACTCAAGAATTGACCTTTTTTTAAGCTTTGAAAAACTCCTTTGTTGCTTTAGCAGTATGTTTGGAATCATTGTCTTGCTGTAGAATGAACCGCTGGCCAATTAGTTTAAGCATTTGTTTGAACTTGAGCAGGTAGGATGTGTCTATACACTTCAGAATTCATTATGTTCCTACCATCAGCAGTTGTATCATCAATGAAGATAAGTGAGCCAGTACCTGCAGCGGCCATACATGCCCAGACCATAACACCTCCATCACTGTGTTTCACAGATGAGGTGGTATGCTTTGGATCTTGGACAGTTCCTTCTCTCCTCCATACTTTGCTCTTGCCATCATTTTGATATAAGTTAATCTTCGTCTCATCTGTCCACAAGACCTTTTTCCAGAACTGTGGTTGCTCTTTTAAGTACTTCTTGGCAAACTGTAACCTGGCCATCCTATTTTTGCGGCTAAAAAGTGGTTTGCATCTTGCAGTGTAACCTCTGTATTTCTGTTCATGAAGTCTTCTGCGGACAGTGGTCATTGACAAATCCACACCTGACTCCTGAAGAGTGTTTCTGATCTGTCGGACAGGTGTTTGGAGAATTTTCTTTAGAGAGAATTCTTCTGTCATCAGCTGTGGAGGTCTTCCTTGGCCTGCCAGTCCCTTTGCGATTCGTAAGCTCACCAGTGCTCTCTTCTTAATGATGTTCCAAACAGTTGATTTTGGTACGCCTAAGGTTTGGCTGATGTCTCTAACAGTTTTATTCTTGTTTCTTAGTCTCATAATGGCTTCTTTCACTTTAATTGGCACAACTTTGGTCCTCATGTTGATAAACAGCAATAAAAGTTTCCAAAGGTGATGGAAAGACTGGAGGAAAGACTAGGTGCTGAGAGCTCTCTTATACCTGCATTAAGGAGGCAATTAAACACACCTGAGCAATTACAAACACCTGTGAAGCCATTTGTCCCAAACATTATGGTGCCGTGAAATGGGGGGGGGGGGGGGGGGGGGGACTATGTTTTAGCACAGCTGTAATTTCTACAACCAAAATGTATAAAAATGGCCTTTATTAAAATCTGACAATGTGCACTTTAACCATGTGTGATTTTTTTCCCCTCTATTACAAATCTCAAATTGTGGAGTACAGAGGCAAATAAATAAATGATGGGTCTTTGTCCCAAACATTATGGAGGGAACTGTATACACTGACTTTCAGTCTTTAGACATATAGTGGGGAAGAAAGGCCTTCGGCCAACCGAGTCCGTGCCGACCAGCGATCACACTAGCACTATCCAGCACACTCGGGACAATTTACAGGTTTTTACCAAAGCCAATTAACCTGCAAATCTGTACATCTTTGGATTGTGGGAGGAAACCCGTGGACCCAGAGAAATCCCACGTGGTCACAGGGAGAACGTGCAAACACTACAGCCAGCATCTGTAGTCAGGACCGGGCCTCTACTGCTGTGCAACTGTGCCACCCACTGTGGACAGCTTGATTGTAATCATGTATAGACTTTGACTGGATTGGATGCAATAAAAAGTTTTTTGTTGTACACCAGACATTACTAAAGTAAACTAAACACTCGACTCTGAATGAAGTGCTTTGGACATTGCATAGTCTCAGTGGGCTGTTGTCTTAATGGGCTGAATGGCCTCCTTTCTTGCAACATGCGACCGTAGCCTTGACTTTAATCCATTGGCACCTGTTCCTTCAGCATCTCTCTCCTGAGCCTGCGTCAGGTCTCTTGTCTCCTTCCCAAACCTCTTGCCTCTCCTTCAAAGTTTTAAAAAGTGAGACCTACCGTACTGATGTTTGTTTACGAGAATGATCCTGAGTATCATTGAGCGTTTGATGGCACTGGGCCTGTACTTGCTGGAGTTTAGAAGGATGAGACGAGACGAGACCTCATTGAAACCGGATAGTGAAAGGCCTGGATCGCGTGGATGTTGAGAGGATGTTTCCAGTAGTGGGCGTGTCTTGGACCAGAGGGCACACCCACAGAATAAAAAAATAAAAGGACGTACCTTTAGAAAGAAGATGAGGAATTTCTTTAGTCAGAGGGTAGTGAATCTGGAATTCATTGCCTCAGACTGCTGGGGAGGACAAGTCAATGGATATTTTTAAGGCAGCGATTGACAGATTCTTGATCAGTAACGGTGTCGGGTGGAATGGAGAGAACGCAGGAGCTTTGTTTTGCATGGAATCCAGTCAGATCAGATAATATAGAAATTGGGCGGCAGTAGAGAACCCCAAGTTTCACCAGCCAGTGGATGAAGGAATTTCTTCTCATTTCATATGGCATGTGGTATGTTTGCCTTCATTGAGACATTGAGTATTGGAGGCAGGAACTCGTGATGCAGTTTGATAGGACTTGGGTTCGGCTGCAGTTGGGGTATTGCGCCCCTTTACAGCAATTCTCTGTGGTGGCTTTGGAGAGGATCTATAAGTTCACAAGTCATAACAGCAGAAGTAGGCCATTTGGCCCATCGAGTCTCCTCTGCCATTCAATCATGGCTGTTCTATTTTTCCCTCTCAATCCCAGGGTGCAGAGGAGATTTACCAGAATGTTGCCAGGATTACTGGGTCTTAGCGACAGGAAGAGGTTAGACAGACTTGGGTTGTTTTCTCTGCAACACCGGTTGAAGGGAGACCTGATGAAAGTATATAAAATTATGAGAGGTTTAGATGGGGTAGTGTGAGAACATTTTACCCAGGGTCGAAATGTCCAACACTAGAGTGCATAGCATTCCCTGCATATCCACGTGCCTATCTAAAAGCCTCATAAATGCTGCTATCGGATCTGCCTCCACCACCACCCTTAACCCCTCCTTTTTCAAGAAAATAGTTTAATAATTGTTTGTACCGACAATGGAACAAGAAATTCTTGCTTCCAGCAGCTTAACAGACCTATAGACATGGATAATATACAATAAACAAATATTAAATAATCCCAATAATACAAAGAAAACCTGAAGTACCTAATGCAACCAAAGACACAGTCCATAGAAAATCATGGTTGCTAAGGTTAGTGATGTGCAGTGTTCAAGAGCCTGATGGTTGGTTGTTGGGAAGAAGCTTTTTGTGAACCTGGACGTCATGGTTGTCAAGCTCCTGTACGTTCCCGATGGTAGCGGCGAGATGAGAGCCTGACCAGGGTGATGTGGGTCTCTGATGCTGGCTGCATTTTGGGGGTAGAGACGCCTGCAGATCCCTTTGATAGTGAGGAGGTCAGTACCTGTGATGACACCAGGCAGTGTCCATGTCTCTGTAATCTCTATCGTTTCTAGGTGTTCGAGTTGCCGAACCAGACAGCAATGCAACCAGTCATCACAATCCCACCAATCAAGAACCATGTTAAAGGTTATTCCATTTATCCTGTATCTGTGCATTCAATTCAATGGTTCTTTAATGGTTCAATGGTACATAGTGGGAGGCTTGATTGTAAACATCTATAGTCTCTCAGCTGACGGAAATGCATGCAACAAAAAAGCTTTTTGCTGTACCTTGATACATGTGACAATAAACTAAACTAAACCTCTGGTGCTGTCTGTGTGGAGTTTGCACGTTCTCCCTGTGACCGCATGGGTTTCCTCCAGGTGCTCGGGATTCCTCCCATATCACTGAAATGTATGGGTTTGTAGGGAGTAAATGAGAAAGTGGGATAACTTAGAACTAGTGTGAATTTAGATTTAGAGATACAGCGCAGAAACAGGCCCTTCGGCCCACCAGGTCCGCGCCGCCCAGCGATCCCCGCACACTAACACACCCACTAGGGACAATTTTTACATTTGCCCAGCCAATTAACCTACATACCGGTACATCTTTGGAGTATCTTTGGAGTAACGGATAATCAGTGTTCGGTGTGGGCTCAGTGGGCTGAAGGGCCTAAGTCTTTTATCCAGAGAAGAGGAATTAAGAACCAGGCGGTATAGGTTTAAGGGGAAAGATTTAATAGGAACTTGAGGAGCAATTTTTTCACACCGGGTGGTGTGTATATGGAACGAGCTGCTAGTGGAGGTAGTTGGGGCATGTACCATAGCAACATTTTGGAGGATATTTGGAGGGGTACATGGATAGGATAGGTTTTGAGGAATATGGGCCAAATGCAGGCAGATGGGACTAGTGTAGATGGGGCATCTTGGTCGGCATGAACAAGTTGGGCCGAATGGCCTGTTCCCATGCGGTATGACTATGAACCTTCGTTGCACGCCTCCTTTTCCCCTCCACCCATGTCTTTAATTGATTTATCTCGTTCTGTTAGCATTAATAGACGCCATCAGCAAGAATGGCAGCACGGCTGGTGGACCAGGACATCGCACTGAGTCAGAGAAATCCAACCCGGGCAAGTCCACGGGTCCGGTGCAGAACGGAGCCGAGACGGAGAAGAAGGTGGACGTGAAGGCCTACACCAGCGAGCAGCTGGAAGGGGTCCAGAGGTACGGAGATGGTGGTCATCATTGTTTCTCTGCCATGTGGCGCTTTGTCCACTGATGTGTTTAAGTTTAGGTGTTTAAGAGATTGTTTAGGTTTGGGTGTTTGAGCTTAGTGGGAGAAGTTGGTGCATACAGGGAGGAGAGGGTGCAGGAAAGAGAGAGGGAGGAGGGATGGTGTCTCTTTCATCTCTCTCCTTTGTCCACCCATCCGCCGATCAACCCCACCCCCTCCCCGAACCTCTTTCCACCAATCACTTGTCAGGCTTTGTCCCCCCCCACCTCTGTTTTCAAGCTTTCTTCCCCTGAATCCATTCGTCTGAAGAAGGGTCATGGCCCGAAACGTTACCTGTCCATTTCCTCCACAGATGCTACCTGACCCACTGAGTTCCTCCAGCGCTTTGTTTTACTCCAGATTCCAACATCTGCAGTTCCTTGCATCCCTCCATTTCCCCATGTTTGAACACTTTTATTCTATCCTTTCCTTCCTCTGTTGCAGTCTCCGGACACTCTCCTCCCCATTCCTCCAGCTCTGACGACTTTTAAAATAAATTGTTCTAACTTTAGGGCGGCCAAGTTGCGCAGCTGTAGAGCTGCTGCCTCACAGCGTCAGAGAGCTGGGGTCAATCTAAACCTCAGGTGCTCTCAGTGTGGAGTATACACATTCTCTGTGTCACCATGTGGATTTTCTCCGGGTGCTTTAGTGTCTTCCCACACTCCAAAGCCGTGCGAGTTTGAATGTTAATCAGCTCTGTAAATTGCCCCTAGTGTGTTGGGAGTGGATGAGAAAGTGGGATAACATAGAACTAGTGTGATCGATGGTCAGTATGGACTCAGCGGGCTGAATGGCCTAATTCTGCTCCCATGTCTTGTGGCCTTATGAATAACTTGAACTAATCCTGCTAACAATGGCGATTTCTATTCTTCAATCCAGGATAAAGAAATGTAAAGACTTCTACGAGATTCTGGGAATCCTCAAGGATGCATCTGAGGAGGATCTGAAGAAGGCATACAGGAAGCTGGCACTGAAGTTTCACCCGGATAAAAACCATGCCCCAGGGGCCACTGAGGCCTTCAAAGGTAGGCCAGGAGATTGTCGCCCCCTCCTGTGTTCTGTATCATCATTGTCTTGTGGACACGGGAGTGATGGAGTCTCCTCCGGTGGTGTCGAAGCAGATCTCCCAATGATCAAACATTAGTGGGAGGACGGCACAGTGGTAGCTCTGTAACCCCACAGCACTAGAAACCTGGGTTTAATCCTGACTACGGGTGCTGGCTGTACAGAATTTGTACGTTCTCCCTGTGACCGCGTGGGTTTTCTCCAGGTGCTCTGATTTCCACCCACATTCCAAAGATGTGTGGGTTTGTAGGTCAATTGGCTTCTGTAAATGTAAATTGTCCGTAGTTTGTAGGATGGTGCTAGTGTACGGGGTGGCTGCTGGTCATCGCAGTCTCGGTGGGCCAAAGGGCCTGTTTCCAGACCTTGTATCTCTAAAGTCTAAAGATAGGAAAGGTTTAGGGGGATATGGGCCAAACGCGGGCAGTTGGGACTAGTTCAGATGGAGCATCCTGGTCGGCATGGACGGATTGGTCCAAAGGGCCTGTTTCCGTGCTGTATGACTGTGACACTATTCCAGCATCATGTTGTGGGGTTTTGCAGAGAGAGGATGCAGAGGAAACTTCACCGGTAGCTTCAAACGTCACAATTTGTATTCTAAACCCACAGCAATCGGAAACGCCTACGCCGTGCTCAGTAACCCAGTGAAACGGAAGGACTATGATCAGTACGGTGAAGGACAATCCCCTGGGCACGGGGGCTTCGAGTTTCACCGGAATTATGAGTCCGACATCACTCCAGAGGATTTATTCAATATGTTCTTCGGTGGAGGATTTCCCACAGGTACTGTTAAGAACATTTGCTAAAGATGCTTCTAGATCTTTCTGAAGATTTAATACAGGTTGAGAGCCAAGAGTATTTTATTGTCATATGTCCCGAAACAGAACAATGAAATTCTTACTTGCAGCAGCACAACAGATATGTAAACATAGTACTCTGTAAACACCATAGTAAACAACAAAACAAAAGTTCAGTGTATGACTAAGAGGGTTGGTGGTTGTGGGAGAAATTGGTGCGCTCAATTGGGGAGGGGTGGGGGCGCACATGAAAGGGAGAGCGGGTAGGAGGTATGACATGTTAAGGTATGAATATTATACCAATGATTTGGATGAGAACACGCATGGCAAGATTAGCAAGTTTGCTGATGATACAAAAGTGGGTGGTTTTGCAGATAGTGGTGAAAAATTGCAGCAGGATATTGATCGATTGGACAGGTGGGCTGAGGAATTGTTGATGGAATTTGATGCAGAGAAATGTGAGGTGTTGCACTTTTTGGGAAGTCTAACATAGACAGGACCTACATAGTAAATGGTAGGGCTCTGTGTAGTGTTGTAGAGCAGAGGGATCTAGGAGTGCAGGTGCATGTTTCCTTGAAGCTGGAGTCGCAGATAGATAGGGAGGTCAAAAAAGGCTATTTGTGCATTGGTCTACATCAATCAGAGTATTGAGTATAAAAGTTGGAAGACGTGTTGCAATCGTATAAGACATTGGTGAGATCGCATTTTGAGTATTGTGTTCAGTTCTGGGCACCATGTTGTAAGAAAGATGTTGTCAAGCTGGTACAGAGAAGATTTACGTGGATATTGCCAGGACTAGAGGATCTGAGCAATAGGGATAGTTGAGTAGGCTGGGACTCTATTCCTTTGAGTACAGGGGGATGAAGGGTGATCTTATAGAGGTGTATAAAATCATGAGAGGAATAGATTGGGTAGATGCACAGTGTCTTGCCCAGAGTAGGTGAATTGAGAACCAGAGGAAATAGGTTTAAGGTGAAGGAGAAAAAAATTAATAATAATCTGAGGAGTAGCTTTTTCACACAAAGGGTGGTGAGAGTATGGAACAAGCTGCCAGAGGGGGAAATTGAGGCAGGGACTATCCCAACGTTTAAGAAACAGTCAGACAGGTACATGGATACAACAGGTTTGGTGGGATATGGACCAAATGCAGGCAGGTGGGACTAAAGTAGCTGGGACATGTTGGCCGGTGTTGGCAAGTTGGGTCGAAGGGCCTGTTTCCACACTGTATCATTCTATGACTGCGTAGGTTTTCCCCAGATGCTCCGGTTTCCTCCCACACTCCAAAAATGTGTAGGTTTGTAGGTCAATTGGCTTTGGTAAAAATTGTAAATTGCCCCCAGTGTGTAGTATAGAGCTACTAGATGGGGATCTCTGTTCGGTGCGGACTCGGTGGCTGAAGGGCCTGTTTCCATGCTGTATCTCTAAACTAAACTACACAGTGCTGCTTTACTATAGTGCTCTTTCATCTTCAAGCCTCATATTTTTCTAAAAAACTAGAGATGGCAGAATACGGAGGAGTGATTTAGGATTGGAACAAGGTGGTGACTCTATGTGCGGAGGAATGTGACGTGATAACGCCGTGCGCGAAGTAAGGAGGGAATCGATGTTCCAGTGTGATGTAGGCCGGGCAGGAAGGAAGCCGGGTGGTGACATATCTCAGACCGCTAACCCGAGAACCATGAGAATGATGACGATGAGAACGATGTTGCAGTTGAACAAAGGGGACTATGAAGGCATGAGGGAGGAGCTGGCCAAGGTCGAATGGAAAGGAATCCTGGCAGGAATGACGGTGGAACAGCAATGGCAGGAATTTCTGGGCATAATCCAGAAGATGCAGGATCATTTCATTCCAAAGAGGAAGAAAGATTCTAAGGGGAGTAAGAAGCAACCGTGGCTGACAAGGGAAGTTAGAGATGGAATAAAACTAAAGGAAAAGATATATAAGATAGCAAAGAGTATCAGGAAGCCAGAGGAGTGGGTAACTTTCAAAGGACAACAGAAGGTAGCAAAAAGGGCAATACAGGCTGAAAAGATGAGGTACGAAGTGAAGCTGGTCAAGAATATAAAGAAGGACAGTAAAAGCATCTTTAGGTATGGTAAGAGAAAAAGATTAGTAAAGACAAATGTGGGTCCCTTGAAGGCAGAAACGGGTGAAATTATTATGGGTAACAAGGAAATGGCGGAAGAGTTGAACAGGTACTTCGGATCTGTCTTCACTGAGGAAGACACAAACAATCTCCCAGATGTACTAGTGGACAGAGGATCAAGGGAAACAGGAACTGAAAGAAATTTGCATTAGGTGAAAAATAGTATTGGGTAGACTGAAGGCTGATAAATCCCCAGGGCCTGATGGTCTGCATCCCAGGTACTCGGTGGCTCAAGAATTTGTGAACGCATTGGTGATCATTTTCCAATGTTCAATAGATTCAGGATCAGTTCCTGTGGATTGGAGAGTAGCTAATGTTATCCCACTTTTCAAGAAAGGAGTGAGAGAGAAAACGGGGAATTATAGACCAGTTAGCCTGACATCGGTGGAGGGGAAGATACTGGTCAATTATTAAAGAGGTAATAACGGCTCATTTGGATAGCGGTAACAGGATTGGTCCAAGTCAGCATGGATTTATGAAGGGGAAATCTTGCTTGACTAATCTTCTGGAATTTTTTGAGGATGTGACAAGTAAAATGGATGAAGGAGAGCCAGTGGATGTAGTGTATCTAGACTTTCAGAAAGCCTTTGATAAGGTACCACGCGGGAGGTTGGCGAGCAAAATTAGAGCACATGGTATTGGGGGTAGGGTATTGACATGGATAGAGAATTGGTTGGCAGTTAGGAAGCAAAGAGTAGGAATAAACGGGTCTTTTTCAGAATGGCAGGCAGTGGCGAGTGGAGTGCCGCAAGGCTCGGTGCTGGGGCCGCAACTATTTACAATATATATTAATGATTTGGATGATGGAATTAGAAATAACACTAGCAAGTTCGCGGATGACACAAAGCTGGGTGGCAGTGTGAACTGCAACGAGGATGTTAGAGGTTGCAGGGTGACTTGGACAGGTTGAGTGAGTGGGCAGATGCTTGACAGATGCAGTATAATGTAGATAAATGTGAAGTTATCCACTTTGACGACAAAAATAAGGAGGCAGATTATTATCTTAATTGTGTCAGGTTAGGTAAAGGGGAAGTGCAACGAGACCTTGGTGTCCTTGTACACCAGTCTTGAAAGTAAGCGTGCAGGTACAGCAGGCAATGAAGAAAGTTAATGGCATGTTGGCCTTCATAACGAGAGGATTTGAGCATAGGAGCAAAGAAGTCCTTCTACAGTTGTCTCGGGCCCTGGTGAGACCACATCTGGAGTATTGTGTGCAATTTTGGTCTCCTAATTTGAGGAAGGACATCCTTGCTATTGAGGCAGTGCATCGTAGGTTCACGAGGTTAATCCCTGGGATGGAGGGTCTGTCATATAAGGAAAGATTGGAAAGACTGGGCTTGTATTCACTGGAGTTTAGAAGGATGAGAGAGGATCTTATAGAGACGTATAAAATTATAAAAGGACTAGACAAGCTAGATGCAGGAAAAATGTTCCCAATGTTGGGAACCAGGGTCCCCAGTCTTAGAATAAAGGGGAGACCATTTAAAACTGAGGTGAGAAGAAACTTTTTCACCCAGAGAGTTGTGAATTTGTGAATTCTCTGCCACAGAAGGCAGTGGAAGCCAATTCACTGGATGAATTTAAAAGAGAGTTAGATAGAGCTCTAGGGGCTAGTGGAATCAAGGGATATGGGGAGAAGGCAGGCACAAGTGGCTACTGATTGTAGATGATCAGCCATGATCACAATGAATGGCGGTGCTGGCTCGAAGTGTCAAATGGCCTCCTCCTGCACCTATTTTCTATGTTTCAAACTCTCGTGGAGATTTACAGCACCCGTCAGGGAATCTTTCTCCAATGGAGCCGTGACTGAAAGTGGAATAAACGGGTAAACATTGTGTGGGAAAGTGACACAAAGTGCTGGGGTAACTCATCTGATCAGGCAGCATCTTTGGAGAAAAGGAATAGGTGACATTGTGGTTTGGGACCCTTCTTCAGATTGATTGTTTGCATGAGGGGGCGGGGAGGAGAGAGAAAGTCTCCAGCGACCCACTCCACCGACACTTCAACCCACAAACGTGCCGTCCCCGCGGCCACCGCTCATGCCCCAAGTCGCCTCCCGCAGCCAACCTCTGAACCCCCAGAGCGCCATCTACGGTGTGGGAGGTGAGCCCACAGGCTGCTCACCAGCACTGACCCTCTCCTCCTTTCACCACTGCTACCATCTTGATGAGTTGCCTAGGGTATAGAAGGGATAGAGTCGGGGCAGGGTCCACGATCCCCTTTGCTTCACCTTAGCTCTGTACGAACTCGAACGTACATTCACGAGGTACGGTGGCGGCCAGTGACGTTCCAGATCTAATACGAAGAGGCACTCAAATCCCTCCACGACAGCTGTTTAATTTTAAATTTGGCTAATTAATTCAATCATTTAAAAAGCTTGTATCAACGGAAAGGAGGGATTATTTATTAAAACCCATCTGTTTGCTAAAACCCCTGTGGAATAGGATTTGACATAAAACAGAAAATGCTGTAAGCACTTGGCATCCGCTGGGTATATTCAGCATTATTGTCGTCTTTTCACCTTTGTTATTGGTTTAATATTGTCATGTGTACTGAGATACAGTGAAGAACTGCATTCTATCCAGCCAAATCATATTGTACAGGGAATAATCAAGTATCGGCACAACAGGGACAGTTCCTTCCCAGCTGTTATCAGGCAACTGAACCATACTTTCACCAACTAGAGAGTGGTCCTGACCTCACATCTACCTCTTTGAAGACCTTCGGACTATCTTGAATCAGACTTTATCTTGCACTAAACGTTATTCCCCTTATCCTGTATCTGTACAGTACACTGTGGACGGCTTGATTGTAATCATGTATCGACTTTCTGCTCACTGGATAGCCAGTCTTTCCCCAGTCATTCCCTCTTCTCCCCTCTCCCATCAGGCAAGAGGTACAGAAGTGTGAAAACACAAACCTCCAGATTCTGGGACAGTTTCTTCCCAGCTGTTACCAGGCAACGGAACCATTCTATCACCAACTAGAGAGTGGTCCTGGTCTCCCATTTACCGCATTGGGGACCTTTGAACTATCTTTAACCAGACTTTAGCTTGCATTACATGTTCTTCCCTTTATCCTGTATTTGTACACTAGACGACTTGATTATAATCATGTATAGTCTTTCCATTGACTGAATCGCACACAACATAAAGCTTTTCATTGTACCTCAATAATAAACTAAACTAGAGCAAAGAAGAAAATACCAGAGTGCAGAATATAGTGTTACAGATTTACAGAGAAAGTGCAGATTAAAAAATCTGCAAGGGCTGCGGTGAGGTTGGTTGGAAGTTCGGGACTACACGCTAGTTTAGGGGAGACCATTCAGTAGTCTGACTGCCCATTTCTGGATATTGTGGATTTTCTTTTTAAGTTGCAGAAAAGTTACAGTCTGGGGAAGAGTCCCAATCCTAAAAGTCACCTATCCATGATCCCCAGAGATGCTGCCTTTAAATCATCACAAGATACTTCACGAGGGCGGATGACTCGCCAAGATTGATGTCAGAAAGGAAAAGAAAGGCCCATGTCCAATGATCTAGTTAAAGTTTATCAGAATGCTGCCTGGATTAGAGGGTGTTAGTTATAAGGAGAGCTTGGACAAACTTGGAGAAACAAGGAACTCCAGATGATGGTTTACAAAAAAAAAAGATACAAAGTGCTGGAGTAACTCAGCAGGTCAGACGCATCTCTGGAGAACCTGGATAGGTGAGGCAGTCTGAGCAAGGGTCCCGCCCTGGAACGTCACCTGTCCATGTTCTCCAGAGATGCTACCTGATCCGTTAAGTTACTCACACTATGTGGGTTTTTTTGTGGAAAAGTTTGGAATAATGGCGGCACTTGCATGTGTAATTTCTGCAAAAAGAATTTCACTCTGCATTTGTATATGTGACAAATAAAGCACCATTGATATAAAAGAGACCCGAGGGTTAATTTATTTATTCTGAGGGTGGTGGGTGTGTGGAATAAGCTGCCAGGCGAAGCTGTAGACTTGGATACAATGGCAACTTTTAAGATGTTTAGATAGGTATGTGGATAGTAAAGGTTTAGAGGGATATGAGCCAAATGCAGGCAAGGTGGAGCAGGTCACTTATAAAACATGGATGTCATGGGCAGAAGGGGCTGTTCCGTGCTGTACAATGCTAGAATATGTTGCCAGGAGTGGTGGTGGATACGATTGTGGCTACAATAGACTTCCTCACACACTCCCTACGCACGAGGGGCAGTTTACAGAAGCCAATTAACCTTCACGCCCGCATGTCTTTAGGATGTGGAGGGAAACCGGAGCACCTGGAGGAAACCCAGGTGATCACAGGGAGAACGTGTAAACTCCACACACAGAGAGCACCCAAGGTCAGGCTCGAACCTGGGTCCCTGAAGCTGTGAGGCTGAAGCTCTACGCACTGCACCACTTGCGTCTCGATGATTTTAGAATGGGCTTGGATAATTTCTGATGCATTGTTACTTCTGTCCCAGGGTCTGTGGGGCGCGGGTGAGGTAATGGTGCTCTCTTTAACCTGCTGCTCCATTTCAGGTAGTACACAGACCTACTCCAACGGAAGGACAAGATTTACAACGCAGCACTCGCACCACAGAACCGAACGGGATGACGAGCGAACGGACGTAAGTCATCGGGTGCGCTACTTCCCCCCCCCTCTCTCGGACACCTACTAAAACCCTGGTATTTAATCCTCGCCTCAAGACAAGTAGATTTTGTTATGGATGGAAGATTGTATTGAAGACATTTGTTTGAACCTAGTTTGCTGCAGAGGTCACTGGGGCATTCTGAGGGTGCGGCTTCAAAATCTGCTACGCCTCACGCAACCTAGACTACAGCAGCACTGCTGGGACACGGGTGGGTGCAAGGCTGCTTGCGGGTGGTGCAGGCGGGTAACTGCGATGTGTGGGGTCCAGTCCCACTAGCCAGGTTGCACTTAGTGCAACTAAAGACCAGCCATAGTTCACAGTTGCTGAGGTTACAGTTGTGCAGTGTTCAAGAGCCTGGTGGTTGCTGGGAAGAAGCTGTTCTTGAACCTGGAGGTCATGGTTTTCAGGTTCCTGAACCACCTTCTCGATGGAATAATATAATAATATAATATAATATTCATTTATTGTCATTGCAACGAGTACAACGAAATTAAAAAATAGCCAATCCTGACGGTGCGTACAAACATATATGCAATAAATGCAAAAACAAATAAATACATAAATACAATTAAATACAATTATATTAAGTACAAGATTTTTTAACGGTGTTGCCTAGTGCAAAGGTAGTGTTCAGTTCTCGTATGGCCCTGGGGTAAAAACTGTTCTTAAGTCTGTTTGTTCGGGATTTGATCGACCTGAAACGTCGACCAGAGGGCAGATGAACAAACAGACGGTGGCCGGGGTGGGATGGATCTTTTATTATTTTGCCTGCTCTACTGAGGCAGCGTAGGCTGAACAGGTGCTCCAGGGAGGGCAGTGAGCAGCCGATGATCTTCTGGGCCGTCGTGATGACCCTCTGAAGGGCCTTCCTGTCCTTTTCTGAGCAGCTGGCATACCATGTGGTTATACAGTATGCCAGCACACTCTCGATGGAGCAGCGATAGAAGGACAACATGAGCTTCTCCTGCAGGTTGGTTTTCCTGAGGATCCTCAGGAAGTGGAGTCTCTGCTGTGCCTTCTTTACTGTGGTGATGGTGTTGGTAGACCAGGTAAGATCCTCTGCGATGTGCGTACCCAGGAACCTGAAAGCTGGTACCCTTTCCACACAGACCCCATTGATGTAGAGTGGGTCGTAATCTCCACTGGTTTTTCTAAAGTCAATTATAAGTTCCTTTGTTTTGGAGGAGTTCAGGACCAGATTGTTCACTGAACACCATGCTGCCAGCCTTTGGATTTCATCCCTATAGGCTGTCTCATCTCCTTCTGAGATGAGTCCAACCACAGTCGTGTCATCCGCGAACTTGATGATGGTGTTGGTGGGATGGGTGGGGGCGCAGTCGTGAGTGTAGAGGGAGTAAAGGATGGGGCTCAACACACAGCCCTGTGGTGAGCCGGTGCTCAGTGTAATGGTGGAGGAGAGGTGAGGGCCTATTTTGACGGTCTGGGGGCGGTTGGTCAGGAAGTCCTTGATCCATTGGCAGATGGTTTGGGAAAATCCAAGGTCGGAAAGTTTGGTGACCAGTCTGCTCGGGATGACCGTGTTAAAGGCAGAGCTGAAGTCGAGGAAGAGCATCCTCGCATAGCTCCCCTGGTGTTCAAGGTGGGTCAGTGCAGTGTGAAGAGCAGTGTCGATGGCATCCCCTGTAGACCTATTTGCTCTGTAGGCAAACTGGTGTGGGTCGAAGGTGGGTGGGAGGCTGGCTTTGATGTGCTGCAGGACCAGTCTCTCGAAGCACTTTGTGATGACCGGTGTGAGTGCTACCGGACGGTAGTCGTTAAGACCGCTGATGACAGACTTTTTCGGCAGTGGGATGATTGTGGCGGACTTCAGGCAGGGAGGGATGGTGGATTTTAAAAGGGACAGGTTGAAGATTTTTGTGAAGACCTCAGATAATTGGTCTGCACATTCCCTCAGCACTCTGCCCGTCACACCATCGGGGCCTGCAGCTTTCCTGGGATTCACTGCTCTGAGCACGCGCTTAACATCATACTCCTGCACAGTGAAGGTGTTGCTGTCAGGTGCTGGAGAGGGTGTTATGTCTGCCACTGTAGCTTTCACCTCGAAACGAGCAAAGAAACAGTTAAGTTCCTCTGCCAGCGAGGCGTCGCCGTCGGCAGTCGTGCGGTTGCTGGTCTTGTAGTTGGTGATGTGCTGGATGCCTTGCCATACCCGCCGTGGGTCATTGTTGGAAAAGTGGTCCTCAATCTTCCTCTTGTAGGACGCTTTGGCATCCTTGATGCCTCTCTTCAGGTTGGTTCTAGCAGCACTGTATAGAGCTCTATCACTAGACCTGAAGGCGGTGTTACGGTCCTTGAGGAGAGACCTGACATCCTTTGTCATCCAGGGTTTTTGATTGGGATACAACCGGATGCGTTTGTCGACGGTGACATTGTCAACACAGTTTTTGATGTAGCAAAGTACAGTTGATGTGTACTCCTCCAAGTCATGATCCTCAAAAATATCCCAGTTGGTCCTTTCGAAGCAATCCTGCAGCTGCGAGGAAGCTCCTTCAGGCCATGTCTTAACAGTCTTTATGGTGACTGGAGCTTTCCTCCTGAGTGGGGTGTATGCTGGAGTTAGGAATATGGACAGGTGATCTGACTGCCCCAGGTGTGGTAGTGGTGCTGACCTGAAACCCTTCTTAATATTTGAGTAAACCTTGTCTAGTGTGTTTTTCCCCCTGGTAGCACATCTTATGTGTTGTTCAAGTTTCGGGAGAACTGACTTTAGGTCTGCATGGTTGAAGTCCCCGGCTATGATGTGGGCTGCTTCTGGATATGTGCTCTGTTGTGAGTTTATTGCACCGAGCAGGTAGCCTAAAGCTGTGCTAGCGTTAGCATTCGGTGGGATGTAGACTGCTGTTACTATAACCCCTGTAAATTTGCGAGGAAGGTAAAAAGGCCTGCATTTAACTGTTAGGGACTCCAGATCAGGAGAACAGTGGCTATCTATGATTTGGATGTTAGTGCACCAGCTGTTGTGCACGTAAATGCATAACCCCCCCCCCTTGCTCTTACCGGAGTCGATGTTTCTGTCCCAACGAAACGCTGTACGCCCGGCTAGCTCAATGGCTCCGTCTGGGATAAGTGGATGAAGCCATGTCTCTGTTACTAAGAGAATGCAACAGTCCTCCACGAGTTTGTTTGCTGATATCTGTAGTTTTAGTTCGTCCATTTTGTTGATGATGGATCTGGCGTTGGTGAGAAACATGCTGGGTAGCGGTGGTTTGTGTGGCTGTCTCTTTAGCTTGGCAAGTATACCGGACCGGCATCCTCGCTTTTGCTTCCTGTTTCTCCTCCGCCTGCGACGCCTGTTCGTGCCGACAACTATCCACGGAGCGCCCGGTGTCCTGGCTATCTCTTCCGGTATATTTTGCGGGTGTGGAAATTCGCGCACAAGGTCCCGATTGCACTGGAATCCTATGAACAGAAGATCCTTTCGGTTGTAGGTAGGATTTGCCTGATTTTCCTGTGAGGAGAGAGCGTGGCCAGGGTCTCTGATGCTGGCTGCTGTTTTGAGGCAGCGCCTCCTGTAGATCTCTTCGACGGTGGGGAGGTCAGTACCTGTGATGGGCCGGGCAGCATCTGCCACTCTTGTTCACTTTGTTCCTGGGTGTTTGAGTTGCCAAACCAAGTGGTGATGTAAACAGTCAGTGTGTTCTTGTACAGGTGGAGAGGTTTGAAAGATTACTCATTGACAAATCCTCAATCTCTGAGTAAATGGAGACATTGATGGGCTTTCTTTATGATGGCACCCATTACCTTTGTGACCACTGAGCAGATCTGGCAACATATTTTAATTGTCTTTTTTCTCATTCGTGTTCTGCACTACACACCTAGATGTTCGCTGCCCCCCAAGGGTCATTCTCTTGCACAACCCTGATCTTTTTCAATTTCTTCAATGTTGGCAACAGTAGCTTGGGTTTTTGAGGACACGAGTTTTGTAATTGCTTTTCTGAACTGCTCCAAATCTCATTCTACTTGCAAGAAACTCCTTCAAATTAACTAACCATTTGAATGAATGAATCTATGAATTTATTTATTTATTTATTTATTTGCCAAGTATGCATATACAAGGAATGTGCCTTGGTGCTCCGCTCACAAATGACAACACAAACATACAGTTAACAATTAAGAATAAAGCATAAACACATCAAAACGATAAGGATACATTTCCATTAGAAACGGCAGATGTTGAAATAACAGAACTGTACAGCACAGGAACGGGCCCTTCGCCCACAATGGCCGTACTGAACATGAAGCCTAGTTTAGTTTTGATTAGCT
This sequence comes from Rhinoraja longicauda, assembly GCF_053455715.1. Classification (NCBI taxonomy): domain Eukaryota; kingdom Metazoa; phylum Chordata; class Chondrichthyes; order Rajiformes; family Arhynchobatidae; genus Rhinoraja; species Rhinoraja longicauda. Next base: position 96,370,086 of record NC_135953.1, read on the forward strand.
TAATTTCGAAATGCAACGTGGAAACGGGCCCTTTGGCCCACTGAGTCCACGTCCACCGGTGATCACTCTTGTACTAGTTCTATTCCACACACTAGGGCAATTTATAGCAGCCAATTAACCTACAATTCTGCATGACTTTGGGGTGTGGGAGGAAACCAGAGCACCCGGAGAAAACCCACGTGGTCACAGGGAGAACGTTCAAACTCCATGCAAGCAGCACCCGTAGTCAGGATCGAACCTCTGTCTCTGGTGCTGTAAGGCAGCAATTCTACCCACTGCGCTGCTGTAAAATAATCTCCTCTGCCTGCACAATTTCCATAGGCCAAATTAGTTGCATAGAACGGTACAGCACAGGAACAGGCCCTTTGGCCCCACGATGTTTGTGCTGAATGTGATGCCAAGACCAACTTGTATCTGCCTGCACATAATCCATTCCCTGCATATCCATGTGCCTGTCCAATAGTCTTTTAAACACCAGTATCTTATCTGCATCCATCACCACCACTAACATGCATTCCAGGAACTCACTACTGTGTGTGTGCGCTACTGTGTGTGTGCGCATCTGTGTGTGTGAATTTTAAAAAAAAATCTCTGTATATCTTCTTTAATCTTTACCCCTCTCTCCTTAAAGCCATGCCCATATGTAGAAACAAGGAACTACAGATGCTGGTTTACAAAACAGGACACACAGTTGTGGAGTAACTCGGAGGTCAGACAATATCTATGTCCTCCAGGGATGCTGCCTGACCCTCTGAATTACTCCAGTACTTTGTATCTTTAGACTTTAGAGATAGAGGAATCAGGCCCTTCGGCCCACCGCGTCCGTGCTGACCAGCGATCACCGCGTACACTAACACTAGGGACAATTTTGTAACTTAACGAAGCCAATTAACCTACAAACCTGTATTTCTTTGGCGTGTGGGAGAAAAATGGAGCACCCGGAGAAAACCCACGTGATCATTGGGAGATAGGGCGGCACGGTAGCGCAGCGGTAGAGTTGCTGCTTTACAGCGAATGCAGCGCCGGAGACTCAGGTTCGATCCTGACTACGGGTGCTGCACTGTAAGGAGTTTGTACGTTCTCCCCGTGACCTGCGTGGGTTTTCTCCGAGATCTTCGGTTTCCTCCCACACTCCAAAGACGTACAGGTATGTAGGTTAATTGGCTGGGTAAATGTAAAAATTGTCCCTAGTGGGTGTAGGATAGTGTTAATTTACAGGGATCGCTGGGCGGCACGGACTTGGAGGGCCGAAAAGGCCTGTTTCCGGCTGTATATATATGATATGATTTGATGATATGGTACAAACTGTGCAGACAGCACCCGTAGTCAGGATTGAAACCAGGTCTTTGGCGCTATAAGGGATCAACTCTACTGCTGCACCACTTTGCCGCCTACTGTATCCTTTAATGCTGTGTCCTCTAGTCTTTGCCACTTCCATCCTATGGAGAAAGGTTCTGGCTGTCTACCCATCTTGAGCAATAAATAAAAACAAAATCAGTCTGAAGAAGCCAACCAACTCGAAACATCGTCTGTCCATTCTCTCAACAAATACTGCCTGACCCGCTGAGTTTCTCTAGCACTTTGTTGTTAGCTATGCCATTGATCACCTTCCTTACCAAGACACAAGAGTATTTTATTGTCATCTGTCCTGAAACGGAACAATTAAATTCTTACTTACAGTGCCAGTGACCCAGGTTCGAACCTGCCTACAGGTGCTGTTCATATGGAGTTTGCATGCTCTCCCTGTGACTGCATGGGTTTTCTCTGGTTTCCTCTCGCACTCCAAAGACGTGCAGGTTTGTAGGTTAACTGGCATCAGTAAAAATGTTAAATTGTCCTTAGTGTGTAGGATAGTGCTAGTGTATGGGGTGATTGCTGGTCGGAGTGGACTCGGTGGGCCGGAGAGCCTGTTTCCGCATTGTATTTCTAAACTCTAAAGGAGCAACACAACAAGTTTATTAAACACAGTGCTCCACTCAATAGCTCAGTCTATTTTTCTTTTTGCCATGAAATACCTTGGGATCTTTAAATGACAACAGCCACAACGTCATTAACTGAGAGACGCGTGGAGAAAATAGTCCCTGCCAGAGATTGCTTCAGTCTCTGACCAAAGGTAGTTTCAACGATTGAGAGAGAACTTTTCCAAATTCTCATTGGAGCTGAATTAAATTAATTAATTGTTTTTTTTTCCCTTGTAATTTCCAGGGAGGATTTTCGATGTTTTTACAGTTGCTTCCTATAATTGTCTTGATTTTGGTGTCTGTTTTAAGCCAGTTGATGGTATCTTCTCCACCGTACAGCCTGTACTATCGAGCGTGAGTATTACTGACATTTTCTCCTGTTCTTCACGCAGTTGAGAACTGTACCAAGACCAAATTATATGTTTAGCTTTTTTTTTGCAGTTTAGAGATGTAGCGAGGAAACAGGCCTTTTGGCCCAACGGGTCCACGATGACCAGTGATGACCCGTTCACACTAGTTCTCTCTTCTCCCAGTTTTGCATCCTACACACGAGGGGCAATTTACTGAGGCCAATTAACCTGCAAACCCACACGTCTTTGGGATGTGAAGGACATCGGAACACTCGTGAGGAAACCCACGCAGTCGCAAGGCGAACGTGCAAACTCCACACAGACGGCACTCACAGTCAGGATCTAACCCTGGTCACTAGCAGTTCTAGCGTTGCACCACTGTGCCGCCCTAGTTATTGCATAACATTTTGGTTATTATTAGTTTACTGATTGTTAATTTTACTATTATTGGTTTACTGATTAGGGGCGACACAGTGATGTAGCTGGTAGTGCTGCTGCCTTGGTGTGTTGTTTGTACGTTCTACCTGTGACCGTGTGGGTTTCCTCTGGGTTCTACAGTTTCCCCCCACATCCCAAAGACCCTCTGTAAATTGTTCCTAATCCGTAGGAAGTGGATAGGAAAGTGGGATAGCTTAGAACTACTGTAAATGGGTGATCGATGTTCGGTATGGACTCCGTGGGTTGAAGGGCCTGTTTCGATGCTGTATCTTGCAATTGGTAATACTGGTTTATTATTCATGAAAGGCCTGGATAGAGTGGATGTGGAGAGGATGTTTCCACTAGTGGGAGAGTCTAGGACCAGAGGGCACTGCCTCAGAATAAAAAGATGTACCTTTAGAAAGGAGATGAGGAGGAATTTCTTTAGTAAGAGGGTGGTGAATCTGTGGAATTCATTGCCACAGACGGCTGTGGAGGCCAAGTCATTGGGTATTTTTAAGGCGCAGATTGATAAATTCTTGATTAGTAAGGGTTTTGGGGAGAAGGCAGAAGAATAGGGTTGAGAGGGAAAGCCTCGGTTGGGGGTGTAGACTCCTTGGGCTGAACGTGTTATTTCTGCTCCTATGACTTAAGAACTGGCGTATTCTTTAATTCACGTTGTTAACAACTCTATCTCCATTCTCATCCAAATTGTTGATATAAATAAGCCTGCTGACGGGCTGCATTACAGTCTGGTACGGGAACTGTTCTGCCCACAGCCACAAATCACTACATAGAGTGGTGAAGACGGCACAGTACATCACTGGCAACTGTCTCCCGGCCATTCTGGACACTTTCTACCGGCGGTGCCTGCGGAAGGCACGCAGCATCATCAAGGACCACAGCCACCCAGCACACAGGCTGTTCTTGTTACCGTCAGGCAGACGATACAGGAGTATGGCTGCGCGTACCACCAGACTTAAGAACAGTTTCCACCATCAGGCTTCTGAACTCATAAACACATTTCAAATCATATATGTTGATTATTTTTAATATTGTCTTTTCACCTTACTAATGTCATTTTTTAATCTTATTTATCCTTGGAATATTATTGCTGAGGTGACCCGTTGTCAAATACATTTCATTATACCATTGACCCTGTGCCAACCTACATATGACAAATACATTTATTATTATTAAATTGATCGGGCCTTGTGTTAAAATTCAATAACAAACTCTTGTTTCTACAGTGCCGTGGGACACACAGCGAAGAGGCAAAGCATCAACCTTAAAGTGTTTTATTTTGTCAGCAAAGACTTTGAGAAAGAGTATACAGGTGTGGCGTTACAAAAAGTGGAGAAAAGCGTTGAAGATGATTATATAACCAATCTTCGAAATAACTGCTGGAAGGAACGGCAGGAGAGTAAGTTGCTTGAACTCGACTTTTTGAAATTTCGGTCCTTTATCGCACTTCTTCTGAACTCATCAGTCTGAAGTAGGGTCCCGACCCGAAACATCGTCTGCCCATTCCCTCCACAGAAGCTGGCTGAGCCACTGAGTTCTTCTGGCACTTTGTGTTTTCATTACATGTTCAAAGTCGGGATGATGGGGGACATGCAGGCTGTGAAGTTGCCTAATTTTGCAACTTGTTTTCCTTGAGGTGATTATACAGTGAACCCTTATTATAATGGACCATGGGAGGAGGGGGGGGGGATGGTGTCATCATTGCCAATTGTACACTGTAACCGAGTTATCATTGCATAAGTAGTAGGAAAAAAGAACTGCAGATGCTGGTTAATGCACGAAAGGACACAAAGCGCTGGAGTAACTCAACGGGTCAGGCAGCATTTCAGGATACCATGGATAGGTGACGTTTTGGGTCGGGACCCTTCAGGCTCTCGATGCGGAACTGGGCCTGGAATCCAGATGAGTTGATTTTAGTTTAGAGATACAGGGCGGAAACAGGCCCTTTCGGCCCACCGGGTCCGCACCGACCAGTGATCCCCGCACATTAACACAATCCTATACCCACTAGGGGCAATTTTTACATTTACCAAGCCAATTAACCTACATACCTGTACGTCTTTGGAGTGTGGGAGGAAACTGAAGATCTCGGAGAAAACCCACGCAGGTCACGGGGAGAACGTACAAACTCCGTACATTCAGCACCCGCAGTTGGGATCGAACCCGGGTCTCCGGCGCTGCATTCGCTGTAAGGCAGCAACTCTACCGCTGCGCCACCGTGCCGCCCTGATCCCAACCTGCTGGCGCTGGGGGAGAGGCGAGGATCAGCAGACTTAAGATTCATACCGTTGTACACTACCCAAGCTGAATATCTTCACGCTACTACAATTAGTCTAGAGAGTCCTGACCCGAAACGTCACCTATACAGTTTCTCCAGAGATACTGCTGGATGTTAAAGAAACCTTTAAAACAAACCACAAAGATAAGGCAAGGTAATCAAGGCTTTATCCAAGAGTGTCAAACACAACAGCCATTGGGAAATATCAGACTAGATTGTTCACTGAACAAAGATTCATGTGATCAACATAGTTTTCTCTTTTGCTGTTTGTTTACCATTACAGGTGTCACACAGGCACTTAAGCATTTCTTCTTTCTTCAGAATGGTCTAACAACAGCTGTAAATCTTTCACCTCCCACAAACACATACTCGTGCTTGGGACTTCTTCAACCAAGCACCATGCCAGCTTAACAGATGGTCTGGTACACTTTCGACCTCCTGGTTATCTTTGTTACGATTGCCATTTGTCCTTTTACACTGACCCGCTGAGTTACTCCAGCATCTTGTGTCTTTCTTTGTAAACGAGCATCTGCAATTCCTTGTGTCCACAGCTTAATCACCGCGCCACTCTTAATCCTGAACCATTTTCTCAATATCCACCATAGCACAAGAGTTGAGAGTGTTTCATTGATATGTACTGACAACAATGACATTCTTGTAGCATAACAGGCCTGTAAACACAGTACTCATAGATAACATAATAAACAAAAGATATTCAATAAATTTAAAAATTGCAACGTTAGTGCAAAAAGCTCAAATTTCTTAGTGAAAGGCAGTTCATAGTTTAGAGAAAAGGAATAGGTGACATTTCGGTTCCAAACCCTTTCTCCAGCATTTTGTGTCTATCTTCGGTATAACCCAGCAACTGCAGTTCCTTTCTACTCCGTTCATAATATCGTTAGTGTTGTATAGTGTTAAAGATCCTGATGGATGCTGGGAAGAAGCTGTTCTTGAACTTGGAGGTCACAGTTTTCAGACTCCTGTACCTGCTTCCCAGTGGTAGGAGGTACCGACCGGCCAGTTTAAGGTTCCGTATCTTATAGATCCGTTAAATGGTGGGAGGACGGTACCTGTGATGTGGCAGTGTCCACAATTGGTATTCTGGCAGTGACCACACAGGTACTTTAACAACATTTAAAAGATATTTGGACAGGTACATGGAAAGGAAATGTTTAATATGACATGGGCCAAACATGGGCAGGTAGGACTAGCGTAGATGGGGCATCTTGGTCAGCATGGACAAACTGGGCTAAAGGGCCCGTTTCCGTGCTGAATGACTCTGATATTTTGCATCTCCTTCGTTCCAGTGCGTTCAAGTTATCGATCATGATGCAACCAATCAGTATACTCTACTGCACACGTGTAGAAGTTCAAAAGAATAAGCGTCGACATATTAATTTACTTTTAGATATACAGCGTGGAAACAGGACCTTCAGCTCACTGAGTCCACACTGACCAGCGATCACCTGTATACTAGTTCTATCCTACACACTAGGGATAATACAGAAGCCAATTAACCTACAAACCCGCACAATTTTGGGATGTAAGACCACCTGGAGAAAACCTAGGCAGTCACAGCGAGTGCACAAACTCCAGACAGACAGCACCTAAGATCAGGATCAAACCCGGGTCTCTGGCGCTGTAAGGCAGCAAGATAGTGACAAAATGCTGGAGATAATCAGCGGGTCAGGCAGCATCTCTAGAGAAAATGAATGTGACGGTTCGGGTCAGAACCTTTCTCCTGTCTGAGGAATGGTTCCGACTTGAAATATCACCTACTTATTTTCTCCAGAGATGCTGTCTGACCGGCTGAGTTACTCCAGCTTTTTGTGTCTATCTTTGGTATAAACAGCATCTGCAGTTCCTTCCTGCACTGTAAGGCAGCAACGCTACTGCTGCCCTATTGTGCCGCCTGTTATCCAAGAATTTTCCTGAACAGTCTGTGATCCACAGCTCTGTGGCAGTTAGCGCTATATTTAAATCCCACAGCGCTGCAGCCGACAGCACTTTGTTTAAATTCCCACATGTTAAGCCGACAGCGCTCTGTTTAAACCTTTGCGCGCCAAACCGACAGCGCTGTGTATTGCTTTAAGCACCAGTCTGATGGCGCTTTGTTCCCAAAGGGGGGGGGGGGGCTTGCTGGGATGCAGCAATATTGACCCGGGACATACCGGCGGTTATTTCAATACCTGATTTCTTACCTGTATAAAGGCTGGCGGAGGCAGAGAGAGGGAGAGAGGTATGTAAAACTGGACCCCGTGCGTACCGAGACAAGTATTGTTTTTGTCCTCTCTTGCCAACAAAACTGATTTGCAACTAAACAGACGAGTGAGACTTTTTCTGTTCTATTAGTCAGCTCCTTGAACCTGTTCCCTTGAACCTCCTCCCCCCAAACCTCCTCGATTGCCTGGCGAAGTCGCTGGCCCGTGTACTAATTTCACGTTTTCTTGCTTTCTCTGACAGGAAATGACTATTTTTACGCTGCCAAGGTGTATCGCGATGTTCGCCTTCGAAAGAAAGCTGAGCTGATGAGGATGGAAAGTTGTGAGAAGCTAGCGAGACTAAATGAACTGTATCGAGGAGGCTGATCCTGCCGACCAGATCTCACCTTTTAATTTAAACGTTATATTGTACAGGGAGACATTTCAATTTATTATTATTTTGAAAATAAAATAAATCTTTAAGTCTTATAACCTTGAGAGCCCGGTCGGTCCCCTTGGACTGATTACGGTTGAGACCTGTTGATGGCCAGATAACTTTGTGCTGGCTGTATGCGCATTTCCTGTCACTTTATTGTATACAATACAGTGTATTTTAGATTAGCTTTTTAAAAAAGCACATGACTATAGTGTAAACAGATAATTCCGGCTAATATCGCAGGTTTGATGCACATTGGGTGTCCATTTTTTAATTCCGCTGCCTGGTTGTGTTGATCACACAATTGGGAGCCCATCGAGCTAACGGACGCAATCTGTAGCTGTCTGTCGTCGGTCTTCTTGACTCTTGATTTAGATTTTGTACTTTCAAAGGATTTTAGTGTCTCTTGACAAACTAACCCAATTCCAGAGCATTCTCGAGAAGAACTTTAATGCATTCCTTGATCATCGTGTCCCGAAATTATAAATAAATCCCTTTTTTTCTTTTTTGAGACTCGATTTGAGATTTGTTTTGGCAAGGCATATTCATTGACCACTTCTATCACTTAAGCAGTGAGGTGATTTATAATGGCATATTCCTTATATTAAGGATTATGTAGATGTTCTTGGGGGAATAATGTCCACTGTTGCATGTGTAGTAGTGCATAGGCCTCCTTGATCTGTGAATATTGTACAGTAGTGATGTATTCTTGAGAGCTGCCTCTGTTTCTGTTGAGCCATGTTTAAAGATAACAACAAATGTATATAAAATTTATGAAGAAAACTTGTGCAGAATGCTGGGGGTGATTGGGCAAGAAGCTAGAAGGGAGAGGGAGCACCAAATGCTTCCCACAATGATAAATAGGACTGCCCCCTCCCCCCTCTATTGTATTTACCTCCGGCTGGTAAATTTACGCACCTCCCAGTATCTGCATAACTCGGACATTCGGTAACCTGTCGACACCTAGAATTTTTCCACCTTGAGCAACACACAAAGTGCTGGAGTTACTCGGTGGTTCAGGCAGCATTCCTGAACAACATGGATAGGTGAGGTTTTGGGTCATGACCCTTCTCCAGCCTGAAGAATGGTCCTGACCCAAATCAGTGCCTATCCACGTTCTCCAGTTGTGCTGCCTGACATACCGAGTTACTCCAACGCTTTATGTTTTGCTTAAAATTCCAGCATCTGCAGTTCCTTGTTTCTCTCTGAATTTTACACCCTGTTCGAGCACAGCTAAAGCCTGGAAGGTACTTCCATTTAGACAACAAACATAGCCAAAGGTGGTGATAAATATAGTAGGTTTGTCAGCCCCTGGAGTCCACTCCATTCATCAGTGAGATCGTACCTGATCTTCTATCTCCGCTTGGACTAGTCTCCAGAGCTAGAGATGACCTTAGTGCCCTGAGTCCATCGACCTCTCACATGTATGCACGATAATTTGGATGACTAAATACCTCCTCACTTCACTCCTGCTCTTTCATTTTGAGTCTGTTATATCCCCTCGTTCAATTCCCCCTAGAAGAAACATCCTAGCATCATAGACACTGCCGAAGACCTCTCATGTTTAATGAGGTGGTGAGATCACTTCCAATCTCCAGGGAATGTAGATCCGGTCTCATCACTCATTCTTAACAATGGGAGAGGTGGGGGAGACACAAGGAACTGCAGATGCTGGAATCTTGAGCAAAACACAAAGTGATGGAGGAACTCAGCGGGTCAGGCAGCATCAATGGAAGGAAATGGACAGATGACTTTATAGGTCGGCACTGTGGCACAGCTGTAGAGTTGCCGCCCCATAGTGCCAGAGACCCGGGTTTACTACGGGTGCTTTATGTGTGGATTTTGCACTTTCTCCCTGCGATTGCATGGGTTTTCCCTGGGTGCCCTGGTTTCTGCCCATATTCCAAAGATGTGCAGGTTTGTAGGGCAACTGGCTTCTGTAAATTGACCCTAGTATGTAGGATTGAATTACTGTACGGGTGATCGCTGGTCGGCGTGGACTCGATGGGCTGAAGGGCCTGTTTCCACGCTGTATCTTTAAAGTCTAAAAGTAAAAGGTAAGGACCCTTCATCAGTCTAATTTGATTGAGGGATGGGGAAATGCCTTGGGGAGGGGGAGGGAAATGCCTTGCGGAAATTGGTCCGTCCTTTACAGAAACTGGAGCTCTTGTGAAATAGTTACTCTTGGAGGGAATTCCCTCAAACCAAACTCCATCCCTTCATCACAGTCCCTCCTGAGTCAAGTAGGTCCTACCTTGGATGAGATCGTGTCAGGACGATATGATTGCAGTCGATTTCTTTATTTGAAAGAAACTGCTGGAGGAACTCAGCAGTTCAGGCAGCATCTGTGGATGGGAATGGGCAGGTGACATTTTAGACATTGAGGAAGAGTCCTGACCTCAAATGTCTGACAGTCTGAAAAAGATCCTGACCCAAAATTTTGCCTGTCCATTCACATCGCCTTACCCCTGATTTATTCTAGCACTTTGTGTTTTGCTCAAGATTCCAGCATCTGCAGTCTCTTTATTCTTGCTGTACAATTTCTTGTAAAAGTCGTAACATCCGTGGACTTTTAATTGCTATCCATGGATATCAATTTGACGCTGGGTCATGACCTGAAATGTCAATCAACCGTCTGCCTCCACAGGTCCTGCCTAACCTGCTCAGTTCCTCAACTGTTTGTTACTTTGCTTCTGTGGTCCCTTGTATCTTTGCTAAATTTATACCTGGATTCTGAGGTCCCTCTGCACATGCCCTGCTCCCAGCCTTATCATTTAACAGTAAATAATGGTGAAATTGGTAACGTTTATATTATTCCATCCGCCATAAAACTAGGCATTTGTCATGTTGCTATCCGTACAGAGCTTCACGGCAAGCTCTCTAGCTTTGTAATGTGGAGAGACAAGAGCTGCCACCTCTAACATTGGTCATCATAGACACATTACAACTGGTCCCTTCAACCATCTGATTCTGTAGCTACCTGAGATTAAGCACCAAACCTTGCTGTGTACCACACTCAAAATAAGACCAACATTCCTCCTGGCTTCTAAGGATTAACCAATTCTGAATCTTTACCCTAGAATCATTAAAAATTGTGAACACATAGTTCTGAAGATAATCTCAGTCAGACTGAAACCAGTAGAAATGGCTGAGATTTTAATTGCACATTTGAATTGCTGATAGTAATACTGTATATATATTTAATGTATCTCTCTCTTAACCTGCATCAAATAAAAGTTATTTTAAAGTGTGTGATCTGGATGGCTTTGAGTCTGGACTCATTTTGTTGCTTCCTGTGAACAGACAGCTTTGTATCATCATTATCCTGAATATTAGATGCTTAATCTTTTTTTAAAAATTGCTTTTTTTTCTGGGGTAAATTGTAGGGACTTCTTTACAGAGGTAATGGTGATACAGATGATTTTGAAAGTGCTGATGCTGATTATTGTTAGATAGATTGGAAAGGTTATTGTTGCATGTATACCAAAGGTTTAGAGGGAATTGGACCAAATGGGGGCAAGTGGGACGAGTGTAGATGGGGCATCTTGGTCGGCATGGACCAATTGTGCCTCATGACCTGTATCCATGCAGCAGGTAGGCAGTTCTGAGTTTATTGTTGAGAGTGAAAAGTTTTTCCAATGGAATTTCCCTCTGAGCCCTGATTGTTTGCCCAAGGATGTAACTTATTAAATCTTTCCCCCCTCATCTTATAGACAATAGGTGCAGGAGGAGGCCATTCGGCCCTTCGAGCCAGCACCGCCATTCAATGTGATCATGGCTGATCATTCTCAATCAGTACCCCGTTCCTGCCTTCTCCCCATACCCCCTGACTCCGCTATCCTTAAGTGCTCTATCCAGCTCTCTCTTAAATGCATTCAGAGAATTGGCATCCACTGCCTTCTGAGGCAGAGAATTCCACAGATTCACAACTCTCTGACTGAAAAGGTTTTTCCTCATCTCAGTTCTAAATGGCCTACCCCTTATTCTTAAACTGTGGCCCCTTGTTCTGGACTCCCCCAACATTGGGAACATGTTTCCTGCCTCTAACGTGTCCAACCCCTTAATGTTTCGATAAGATCTCCTCTCATCCTTCTAAATTCCAGAGTATACAAGCAGCCTTCTAAATTCCAGTGTATACAAGGACATCTTAAACCTATGTCCTCTGGTTCTGGATTCCCCTGCTCTGGGCAAGGTGTTTACCTGATCTATTCCTCAAACTAGGCACCAGGCCCCAGATGTTTGGAATGTGGCCCTGATGTTGGGTGCCAGCGGCCAGCAGCAGAGCTTTGTCATCTTGCACCACAGCACAGATGTGACCAACAGTGCCAGGTGTTGCCAGCAGACACAGTCCAGACCATCACTCAAACCAACCTCCCTTCCATTGACCCCATCTACACCTCACGTTGCCTCAGCAAGGCCACGAGCATAATCAAGGACCAGTCTCACCCCGGTCACTCACACTTCTGCCCTCTCCCATCAGGCACGAGGTGAACTCGTACCTCAATTCCGGGATATTTTCCACTCAGCTATTATCAGGCAACTGAACTGACCTCTCATGAACTGGAGAGCATTCTTGACCTATTATTTACCTCATTGGAGACCCTTAACTTATCTTTAATCAGACCTTACCGATTTAATCTTGCACTGACTGTTATTCACTTTATCGTGTATCTATACACTATGGACGGCTCGATTGTAATTATGTATTGTCTTTCCACTGACAGCTTTTTTCACTGTATCTGGGTAGACGTGGCAATCAATTAAACTGAGCAGAGTCCAGACGTCTTGATTAGAACAGGTGTCTGGGGTTAGAAAGAAAAATCGGTGCAGAGTAGGTCATTCGGCCCTTCGATCCAGGGTTATGGGGAGGCAGGAAAACACGATAAGGAGGCAGAGATCAGCCATGATTGAATTGTGGAGTAGGACGAATGGCCTAATTCTAGTGCTGCAGCAGCTCAGCAGGTCGGGCAGTGTCTGTGGAGAGGGAGCGTGGCCAGGAGCAAAGATACTAGAGTAAGATGAACCATTCCGTCGAAATCGCGTATACTGAAGCGTGGTACGCAAAGGAGCAGAACGTTCACCATTTTAGTAGGCAAAACCCGCCGTTCGCTATGCCTCTCACAGTGTAATCAGTGTTGTGGGGGAACAGTATGCGTGATGATACCAATGATGATACCATTAAAATGCAGAAAATATCTCCTCTAACCATTTTTGTGTTTTTTATTTTTTAATGTTTTTCCCCCTGCTTAATTTCTCTGATTTTATTATTTCTTACTTTCCGCCCATTTCCCTCCCATCCTTCCTCCCCGTCCCTTTTGTGCAGTTTCCCTTGTATTGCTCAAACACACACTCTGCACAAATGTAACTTATATATTTTTAATATATATATATTTGTGTGTGTGTGTGAGAGGCAAGATAGAGATAAATAGATCTCAAAGTTCCTTCTCATGGATCAGAAGCAACTTTGATTTAAAGCAACGCTCTATTTCTATCTTCATCTTATTTTTCACATTATGTACATAAACCATAAAGGCAATTTGACCTTTATGGTTTATGTATAAGCATATATATATATATATACACACACATATATATATATATATCTAGTTTCTTTCTTGTGATTTCCTCGAATTATTTGTTTAGCAACCTTTTTCTTTCAATCTCTCTATATAAACATAGCACAAAAAGTAAGGAAATTTGTGTTTGGTAGATTATTTATTTGTTGTAACAATGCTTCTTGGCAATAAATCTTATACCGTTGGAAAGCCTGTTTATTTCCCTTTTAAATGGTGCCACATTTGTAAGGAACATGCATTTGTGGGATGAGCAGCAGAGCTGAGTATATGGGTTGCGCCCATGAAAAATCTGCCAAATCTCTGCCAATGCCAAACAGCTTATTCTGCCATTGACTCTTGTTCGGTGTTGTTTGGTGGATTGGATGATTGAAGTCTGAAGAAACAAGACATATTGGCAATTTAACAATTTATTCATTTAATAAACAGTAGCGTGTGGAAGAACCATACACAGCCACAACAGCCTGGCACCTCCTCCTCATGCTGGTCACCAGCCTGGTCACACACTGTTGTGGGATGGCATCCCATTCTTCAACCAGCATTTGTCGCAAGTCAGCCAACGTGGTTGTGTTGGTCACTCTGGCACGAACAACACGCCCAAGCTGATCCCACAAGTGTTCAATGGGGTTGAGGTCAGGACTGCTGGCAGGCCATTCCATCCTCTCCACTCCCAAATTCTGGAGTCTCTGAGAAACCCTGCTCTGTGGGGGCGAGCATTGTCATCTTGGAGGATAGAGTTCGGTCCCAGACTGTGGAGATATGGGATTGCTACTGGTTGCAGAATCTCATCTCGATATCTCTCTGCATTGAGATTGCCTCCAATGATGACAAGCCTCGTTTTTCCAGTGAGGGAGATGCCGCCCCACACCATCACACTGCCTCCACCAAAAGATGTTACTCTATCGGTGCAGCAATCAGCATAGCGTTCTCCGTGTCTTCTCCACACTTTGACCCTATGATCCAACTGCCGTAGGCAGAATCTGGACTCATCGCTGAACATAACGTTCCTCCACATGTTCAGGTTCCAGTGCACGTGTTGCCGACACCAGCGCAAAAGGGCCTGACGGTGAAGGGCAGTCATGGCAGGCCTCCTGGCAGCCCTATGAGACCGGAGATCGGCTGCGTGCAGTCTGTTCCGAATTGTCTGGGCAGAGCCGTCGGCCATATCGTCCTGCAAACCTTGACTGCAAATCTGTAGAAGACAGCCTATGGTTCCTAAGTGCTGACAGGGTGAGGAAACGGTCTTCTTCGGGTGTCGTCTTCTTGGGACGCCCACTTCGCGGCCTCTCTGACATCCCCCGTTATATGGAACTTGGCCTTCACTTTGGAGATGGTACTAGGGCTCACTCCAAATAATGCCGCAACTTGGTTTTGCGGAACACCAGCTTGAAGTTGCCCTATCGCACGGGCCCTATCCAGATCTGTCAAACGTGGCATGCCGATTCTTGGAGCAGACACCTACTGACCACTGTAGCAGGGCCCATGTTCACAGATGCTGCCAATCAGGTGCCAATCAGGCACCTGATTGTCAGCACCTGGGGGTACCAGAAGCTCAAAACAAGAGTCAATAGCAACAGCAGAATAAGCTGTTTGGCATTGGCAGAGAAGATTTGGCAAATTTTTCATGGGCGCAACCCATATACTCAGCTCTGCTGCTCATCCCACAAATGCATGTTCCTTACAAATGTGGCACCATTTAAAAGGGAAATAAACAGGCAGATTTATTGCCAAGAAGCATTGTTACAACAAAGAAATAATCTACCAAACACAAAATTTCCTTACTTTTTGTGCTATGTTTATAAGTGGACCCGTTGAGACTAAGTGGACCTGTTGAGACCACAACTCATTGGGTTGCCATTGTGATGTGGGGGGAAAAAAAAAATCGCACTTGATTCTTTAAAATAAATGGCTTAAAAAAAAAAATCTCAATGAAAATCGCGATTTTTCTTTAAAATGGTGTTTGCATTAGTCTAGCAACCTCCCCTCCCTCACTCCATCCCCTCAACCCCTCTTCTTCCCCACCCACTCCCCCCTTCCCCTCCCACCCCTCAGTCACCCACTCCATCCCCCTTATCTCCCCCCCTCCATTCTTAGGGGCTCTCCGGCGGCGCCGCCATTCCCGCCCGTCGGGTTTCCATTGTGACGTGGAACATGGAGGTATTACTGCGCATGGGCGGCTGACAGGCACAGCAAGTAGAAAAGGGATTTATTAAAGTTTAAAATGAGAATAACAAAATATAACTATTTGAACATTAATAGGATTTCTTGATGCAGGAATTTTCAACATCAGCATAATTTCCCCTTTTCACAACAGGAAGGAGTTGGCAAAAATCGCCACAACAAAAGGTAAGAATGCCACTAAAAGGCTCATCGTTCTTTTTGCATAGATCTCGAAGAGTTCTGCCCACTGCTTCAAAGCTCTCCCTCCTAATCATCGGGCACTCATCCAGAACAATCAGTCTCACACTCCTGATCAAATGAACCATGTTGGAGTTCTTCTCAATGTTGCACATTGTATTATCGGTCACTTTGATGGGTATCTTGAATCGAGAATGTGCAGTTCTTCAACCAGGCATCAATGTAGCTGCTATACCAGAGGATGCTACAGCAAAAGGAACATCAACTTGACCTCGAACTTTGGAGAGGATCAAATTGGTGAGAATTGTTTTGCCCATTCCTGCTGGTGGATCAATGAAAAACATTGAAGGAACATTCCTTTCCAAGCAGCTACACACATGGTCATACACTGCTCTTTGCTCAGCATTCAGTAGAGGCTCCTTCTCTTCAATAAATCACTGTTGTTCAGGTCTATTGTACTGCAGTTCACTCAGCAATTCTGGATTGTCACCATCAAGGTTTATCCTTCCACGTCTTGGTAGTGACACATGAAAGTATCCCAGTGTCTTGTTCTAATTCACAAGCTTGTCTTGAATATACAACAGAGCCTGATCATGATGCCTCTCATCAATCATGATGTTTGGATCATCGATTGTACTCCGTTCTTTTTCAAGGTAATCTTCAGACATTGAATTCTTGAAGCGATCCCATAATTGTCGAGAAGTTGATCTCAGCAATCATCAGCAAAACAAACAAATCTCTCATTGTTTCGGGGAGTCTTGTCCGCTCAGCATCTTCCATCGTCTGTTGCCAATGGTCGTCAGTTTGCAACAAACCTCTATGCAGACATCTTTGAAGGAAGGAAGAATATGTTCGTCATGCGTCCTCGATGAATCGAAGGATACTGGCCCTTTTATGTGATGGAGAAGCAGTCTCAAGTAGTAGAGGCCACATCTTGGAGAAACGGTATACACTCGTCCCAGAACGTTGGCTTCAAAAATACCTGGAAGATCTTCCACTATCTTCCCAACCTTCCTTTTTTGCCATTTCTTATTGTTCCATGTGTAAAATCGGGGTACATCAGCATAGTACAGTGTTCTTGCAAATTGATCTCGAGAAGACAATTCCATGAATTCAGTTAAAGTTGTTCTCGTGATATCCTCATTTCTCACCAGCCGACCAGCATCGACTCTGATGACGACTTGTTCTTGTGATAGATGTACCTGGAGTCGAATGACAGCGGGGCGTCTCTCATGAGTGGGGAATCCAAGAATTTTAATCTCACTGCTTCCGACGGACCAATGTATCTGCCAGTAAAGTACTGTGTAATTTTGTCAATCCCTGTTAACTCCAAAAACTGCTTGATCACTCCCCTTCAAGGTGTACTTGAACACGTATTTGACCGATTTTACAGAGGAGCATATCTCAACGTTGATGTGACATGTGAACAACTTCAAGAGTTGAGCATTACAGGGCACCACCCATTCAGAAGTAATAGGTTGATCCCGGAGTCATTCTTGATGTCCCTGAAATCCTCCCATATCCGGAGATCGTCTCCTGTACAGAGGATGTGACTCATCTCCACACCTTGTGCTTTCGATAAATGGCTTCTGGAATCTCTTTCTGCATCTTCCATTCTTCCAACATGGAGTGGTGTGGTCGCAGTATGGTTCATGAACAGACCTCCCAACATTTGGTTTTACAAACTCATAATTTTGATGCCCAAAATTCAGAATTTTACATCAAATTCATAATATGGCACGTAATGCAACTTTTCAGCAAAAAAAAAGTATGCACGCCAAATGCGCATACGTGTTGCACTACATTCATGTGTGAAAAACGACTATTATTTCCAACAGTCTGTAGTTCCAGAGGCGTTACAAATGCATCATTGAAACTTCGCTTTATTTTCTGAAGGAGGTTTTGGGGGGAGGGAATGTTTTTTTTAAAGATAATGCACGGCCCACGGATGCACGGCCGTGTACAATAAGAAGGCCAACAGCAGCTTGCATGGGTAGGGGAGGGGAGGGGAGGGGAGGGGATGGAGGGAGGGGCGGGATGGCGTCAGGGGATGGGAAGGGGAGATGAGAGGAAAACTCCTCGGGTGAGTCAGTGTTAACCCAGAGCCTGCGGCCTACAGCGCCGTTGCCATGGCTGCTGCTGCTGCTGCCGCCGGGTTGCTGCCTCTCTTTCCCTGCCCCCCCCCCCCCCCCTGTAAAAAGACGCTGATGATGTTTAATGGCTGTAAAAAAAGGTCTTAAAAAAGGGGCAGCGTAAGAAAAGTACATGAGGGAGAGTGGAAGTCTTACTGTGTGCATTGAATGAGCGATCGCGCTCCTCCCTTGCTGTGTATTTGTGCTGTAATTGCACCTTGAATAAATTTCGGACACACACAAGTATTCAAACGTGCCTGTATTCATGTTAGCGCCATCTTAAGTCTCCTTTGCGCATGCATTCAATCGCGCAAGTAATTTCATATTAAAAGTCATTTCATATTAAATCATGTTCCCATACCCAACATTCCTCCCCCTTTTACCTGGAAGTAGGTAACACAATTTCATCTCTAACGTAACAAGGAAATAGCAGACGAGTTGAACCAGTACTTTGGATCTGTCTTCACTAAGGAAGATACAAACAATCTCCCAGATGTTCTAGTGGCCAGTGATCCTAGGGTGACGGAGGAACTGAAGAAGATTCACATTAGGCAGGAAATGGTGTTGGGTAGACTGATGGAACTGAAGGCTGATAAATCCCCAGGGCCTGATGATCTGCATCCCAGGGTACTTAAGGAGGTGGTTCTAGAAATTGTGGACACATTGGTGATCATTTTCCAATGTTCTATAGATTCAGGATCAGTTCCTGTGGATTGGAGGGTAGCTAATGTTATACCACTTTTTAAGAAAGGAGGGAGAGAGAAAACGGGAAATTATGGACCAATTAGTCTGACATCAGTGGTGGGGAAGATGCTGGAGTCAATTATAAAAGACGAAATTGCGGAGCATTTGGATAGCAGTAACAGGATCGTTCCGAGTCAGCGTGGATTTACGAAGGGGAAATCATGCTTGACTAATCTTCTGGAATTTTTTGAGAATGTAACTAGGAAAATTGACAGGGGAGAGCCGGTGGATGTGGTGTACCTCGACTTTCAGAAAGCCTTCGACAAGGTCCCACATAGGAGATTAGTGGGAAAAATTAGAGCACATTGTATTGGGGGTAGGGTACTGACATGGATAGAAATTTGGTTGACAGACAGAAAGCAAAGAGTGGGGATAAATATGTCCCTTTCGGAATGGCAGGCAGTGACTAGTGGGTGCCGCAAGGTTCGGTGCTGGGACCCCAGCTATTTACAATATACATTAATTACTTGGATGAAGGGATTAAAAGTACCATTAGCAAATTTGCAGATGATACAAAGCTGGGTGGTAGTGTGAGCTGTGAGGAAGATGCTATGAGGTTGCAAGGTGACTTGGACAGGTTGTGTGAGTGGGCGGATGCATGGCAGATGCAGTTTAATGTGGATAAGTGTGAGGTTATCCACTTTGGTGATAAGAATAAAAGGAAGATTATTATCTGAATGGTGTCAAGTTAGGAAAAGAGGACGTACAACGAGATCTGGGTGTCCTAGTGCATCAGTCACTGAAAGGAAGCATGCAGGTACAGCAGGCAGTGAAGAAAACCAATGTAATGTTGGCCTTCATAACAAGAGGAGTGTAGGAGCAAAGAGGTCCTTCTGCAGTCGTATAGTCAAGTCAAGTCAAGCCA
This sequence comes from Rhinoraja longicauda, assembly GCF_053455715.1. NCBI lineage: Eukaryota > Metazoa > Chordata > Chondrichthyes > Rajiformes > Arhynchobatidae > Rhinoraja > Rhinoraja longicauda. The sequence continues at coordinate 96,389,425 of NC_135953.1, forward strand.
ATTTTATTTGTATAGCACATTTAAAAACAACCCACGTTGACCAAAGTGCTGCACATCTGATTAGGAAAAAAAGAAAAAAGAAACATACAGTGTATAGGGCCCTAGTGAGACCGCACCTGGAATACTGTGTGCAGTTTTGGTCTCCAAATTTGATGAAGGATATTCTTGCCATTGAGGGCGTGCAGCTTAGGTTTACTAGGTTAATTCCCGGAATGGCGGGACTGTCATATGTTGAAAAACTGGAGCGGCTAGGCTTGTATACACTGGAATTTAGAAGGATGAGAGGGGATCTTATCGAAACATATAAGATTATTAAGGGTTTGGACACGTTAGAGGCAGGAAACATGTTCCCAATGTTGGGGGAGTCCAGAACCAGGGGCCACAGTTTAAGAATAAATGGTAGGCCATTTAGAACGGAGATGAGGAAAAACGTTTTCAGTCAGAGAGTTGTAAATCTGTAGAATTCACTGCTTCAGAAGGCAGTGGAGGCCAATTCTCTGAATGCATTCAAGAGAGAGCTAGATAGGGCTCTTAAGGATAGCGGAGGCAGGGGGTATGGGGAGAAGGCAGGAATGGGGTACTGATTGAGACTTCCCGTGTCAACTTCTAGTTGTACCTCCCTGCCGTTCACTATCAAAGTCGCTTTATATGTTTCAGAGTTCGACAACTTGTTGATTGATTGATCGTCCAAGTGGCTCATGGTTTCCTCTGATGATGAATTCGAAGCTGCCTCCTCCAAGTGGTTTGCTTTTTTCTGAGATTGTCCTCTCCTCCGCTGGTAGGCTCTAACAGCCTCACTCTGACTCTTAGCATGACCCATTTGCAGAACACCTGAAGCACCTGCCATCTCGAAATTTGCACCTCGCTGGCTTGTGGCTACCACCACATCTCCAGCATTTCTTAGAGTAGTGACCCTCATCTTTGGGTGTCCTTGGTTGACTCCTTGTCTTCTGTAGTTCAAACGCCTTCCTTTGAAGCTGATTGACGGAGGTAGTATTCTCTGGAGGCCTTCCGATCTTATGGATCTGCTCTACATCTTGTTTGGCAACCTCCATCGCTGTCGCCATATTGACTGCGTTCTCAAAGGTTAATTTTTGTGTACCCAACAGTTTCCGCTGGATGTTCGCATCTGCACAACCTACCACCAATCTGTCTCTCAGCATATTCTCCAGTTCCTTCAAATTATACCCCTCGCCTAACTGTCGAAGCTTTGCTATGAACTGAGGGATTGTTTCATTTGCTTGGGTGCAGGTATAGAATTGATACCTTTGCACTATTTCTGTTGGTTTTGGTGAGAAATTAGCAATTAAAGCATCCTTACATTCCTGATACGTTTTACTTGCAGGCTTACTCAGATACTGAGTTGGATGATCAGCCATGATCATATTGAACGGCGGTGCAGGCTCGAAGGGCCGAATGGCCTACTCCTGCACCTATTTTCTATGTTTCTATGTTAGTTGGCTGCAGCAATGCTCGTAGGGTCTGGTAACCCTTGCTTCCTAAATCTGTAAGGAACAATGCGCTTTTCTTCTCTTCTGACGTGAAGTGAACCATGCCTCCAAGACTTCAGTCCATTCCTCAAAAGTATAACCAGATTCTAACTGGGGCACATTTCCAACAATTGGATTAGCCATAGTTACACTATTAATGCTCGGTTCACAACAACACTATTTAATCGTTATCACCGTCGCTACTCTGCTCTCCGATACTCGGATACTCGCCGTCGGAGGCGGTTGCTGGAGACAAAATGGCGGCGGCTGAACTTGGGCCTTGGGCTGCTCGGCACCTACGTAGGGTGGCTTAGCTATTACTGGCAAGCGAACACGATTGATGTTCTGCTGGCTATGGCTGCCTCTATGTGCTGCGCTGCACGGCTACAGCACTGCTTGTACGGTAGGTTGCATCGATGGGTTGACTTGCACTCGCGAACGTCCGTTCCATATTTTCCAATTACATACCACGTCATTTACTTCATGTTCGGTCGTGCGAAAACTTCACAATGACCGCAATCTGTTCCTGTTAGAGGAATCCCATCCTCGTCTCCAAATTGTTGTGTATTTGTGCTGTAATTGGACTATGAATAAATCTCGGACACACACAAGTATTTAAACGTGCGTGTATTCATGTTAGCGCCATCTTAAGTCTCCTTTGCGCATGCGTTCAATCGCGCAAGTCATTTCATATTAAAAGTAATTTCATATTAAATCAGGTTCCCATACCCAACATCCCTCTTTACCCTCGTCGTGTGCGGTGGAGAGAGAGCAACCTGCGGGCGAGCTGCGCTGGCGGGCGGGCCGGCCCCCCGGATACACCTTTAAATATGGACGAAGGGAAAAACATATGTGTGTGATAACGGAGACATGGCGGAAGTGGTCGGGAGGAGGCGGTGCAGTTGGGGAAAGTGGCCATTTGGGCACTTGGGTGGAGGAGGAGGAGGAGGAGGACGCAGCAGCGGCAGTGGCAGGAGGTTGTTGGGCCCAACAACCCGCTGCTGCGGTGCCAAAGTGCTGCAGCAGCAAAAGACAAAGTGCTGGAGTAACTCAGCAGATCAGGCAGCATTCTGGAGAACATGGATAGGTGATGTTTTGGGTCGGGATCCTTCTTCAGGCTGTCTGTCTTTGTTTCTATTGACACTTGTGCAACGATACCCTATTAAACAATGTAATGCGCAGCAAACTGCTGCAGCGATGGACATAAGGAACTGAACATTAGATTATTCTTAGATTAGAGATACAGCTTAAAAACAGGGCCTTCGGCTCACCGAGTCACGCCGACCAACAATCACCCATACACTAGTTCTATCCTACGCACGAGGGACAATTTATAGAAGCCAATTAACCTACAAACCCGTGCGTCTTTGGAGTGTGGGTGGAATTCAGAGCACCTGGTGACCCACGCGGTCGCAGGGAAAATACAAACTCCATAGAAACTGCACCCCTAGTCGGGATTGAACCCGGGTCTCTGGCGATGTGAGGCAGCAACACTAATGCTGTGCCCCTAGGCCGCCCTGATGTTGGAATCTGCAGCAAAGTGATGGATGAACTCAGTGGGTTCAGGTCGCATCTGTGGAAGGAAAGCCGAGGCAGGTCCACAGGTTCTGTGGTCCTGAGTGAGATTCCAGTGAGCAATAGGCAGGAGAGCAAGCATGGTTTAACAGTTCTTTATTATCACGTACTGTGAAGGATTTGCAAGAAACTTGAGCAAAGTGCTGGAGGAATTCAGCGGGATCAGGCAGCATCTTAGAGTCATCGAGCATGGAAACAAGTCCTTCGGCCCAACCTGCCCACACCAACCGACATGTACCATCTATGCTAGTCCCACCTACCTGCGTTTGACCCATATCCCTCTAAACCTGTCCTATCCATAGACTTGTCTAATTGTTTCTTAAATGTTGTGATAGCCCCTGCCTCAACTATCTCCTCTGGCAGCTCATTCCATACACCCACCACATTTCGTGTTAATCTGTGGAGGGAAAGGACAAGGCAGTGTCCTGACCTGAATCGGCACCTGCCATTCCCTCTCCAGGTGCTGCCTGACCACTGGATTCCTCCAGCACCTTGTGTTTTGGAGAACGGATGCAGAACAAATGCCCCTGGTCCTTACCTTTGTCCCCATCATCCTCCACTTCCATGGGTTAGTCTTCACAATTTCCACCAGCTCCCAGATTCCACCACTGAACACATTTTCACCTCCCCTCCCCCTTTCGGCATTTTGAATGGATTGCTCCCTAGACTTGTTATTTAGGGGGACACACAGGTGGTTCTGCAACGCTAAGATTCCAGTGGGCAATAGGCAGCACGCAAGCATGGAGATCTATTTAATCATACTGCATTAACTTTAATCCAAGAAGCCTGGCAGGTGAGGCAGAGGAACTCAGGGCAAAGAAGCACATATGGAGTTGTGATATTACAACCATTACACAAACCTATTTAAGGAAAGACTGAAGAAGGGACCCGAACTGAACGGTCAGCTATCCATTCCCGGCAGAGATGCTGCCTGACCAGCTATGTTCCTCCAGCACATTGTGTTTTGCTCAAGAATACAGCATCTGCAGTTCCTTGTGTCTCAATGTTTAAAAGATGGACATAGTTAGCGGCATGATCGTACAGTGTATAGGTGCTGGAGGTGTGCATCTTCTTCTTGCGTTTGAGGCAGCAGAAATTATGTAACGCCCTCCAGGCGCTGTAGCCAGTGCGATGTGCTGTTGTCGAGGGCTGTGAGGTCCACCCCTCCACCAGGGAGATGGAGGACAGTGCAGTCGATGTCGGGGGGACCTTGCTGCGCCTGCAGAAATCTACCACCATCTCCCTGGTTTTCCCCGCGTTAATCCGGAGACAGTTCCGCTACAAACTCCTTGATAAGTTCTCTGTACGCCCTGTCCTTGTCGCCCGTGATGAGGCCGACGATGGCAGAGTCGTCAGAGAACTTCTGTAGATAGGAGTCTGCAGAGCTGTGCCTGAAGTCCGCAGTGTACAGGGTGAACAAGAATGGAGCTAGCACTGTTCCCTGCGGAACCCGTGCTGCAGACCAATCTGTCCGAGACCAGGTCCTTTGTCCTCACATACTGTGGTCGGTTGGTGAGGTAATCCAGAATCCAGGATGTGAGGTGGTGATCCACTCCTGTGCGCTCCAGCTTGCCCCCCAGAAGCCCTGGCTGGATGGTGTTGAATGCATTGGAGAAATCAAAGAACATGATTCTCACAGTGCTATCCGGCTTCTCCAGATGTATATATACATGTGTGTGTGTGTATGTGTATATATATATATATATATATAGATATATATATATAATCAGACATGCACACACTTCTCAGCACATGGTTCTCCCTATCATGATCATTGTTCTCTCACATACATTTCATTAGGGCCTACCCATACACATTCACAATCAGTGACATCAAATTTATTTCCAGAAATCCTAATATTGTGAATAAAATAACTATGAACACATGTCAAGATATGTTTTCTTTCTTTTTATTCTCTATTATTGTAATAAAATCTAATGCATACATACCTACACTGATACAGAAGTGCTAGCTTTAGACATGAATAATGTACATTACTACCATAGTTTAGTTTTGAATTTAACATATAATTGAGGGTGTCGGTACAATATAGTGCTAACCCTCACTTTTGTGAGAAATGAGTTACATGCTTTAACATGATCCTTACCCACTACCCCACAACCTGTAAAAATTTCATATTTAAATTCAACCGATAAGTTGGTCAAATAACATAGGCACCTTGTTTTTTTGTGATTTATGGATTTTTCAAATGTATCTCATAATGACACATTTGTGGGTTAGCAGTATATTGCACCAACCCCCTTCAATTTTACATCATTCAAAAATAAACTTCACAAACAAGGATAACACTTTTTATTTCTGTCATTCATGGTAAGATTTTGTGTGTGAGATATACAGGGTTGCACTGTTTCGCATATCAGCTAACCAATGAAAAGATCAGGTCCTGATTTATACCAGCTCTTCACCCCCCACCCCCCCCCCCCCCCCACCCCCTTGTCTGAAGAAGGGTCCCAACCTGAAGCATCACCCATCCTTTTTCTCCAGAGATGCTGCCTGACCCGGTGATTTACTCCACCACTGTGTCTATTTGAATTGGATTCATGCTTCTGTACCACGTCAGGCAGCATTGGGTATTTTAGTGGCTGTCAAGGATTTTTAACTAATCAATTCACCAATTCAAATTTTCTTAGCTCTAAGTATAACGTTAAATGTCTTTTCAATTATATTGTGGATACAGTAGAGTTCTACTGTTTGCAAATGCCTGACCTCTGCTTCCATGACTTTCTAAAATAAAACAAAAAGAGATACAGCTTGTGGAGGTGAAATAAAAATTAACAGAGAAGAACAGTTCATTAAATATAAGAAAATAACTGCAGATGCTGGTACAAATCGAAGGTATTTATTCACAAAATGCCGGAGTAACTCAGCAGGTCAGGCAGCATCTCAGGAGCACGTAATGCTGGAGTTCATTAAATATGATCAATTGGCCAGATACAGTGGATCTCTAGCGCAAATATTCAATCAGTAACATCCAAAATTTAAAGATCACGAAGCAGCAACACTTCAAGAAATAGTTATAAATGTCAACTATCAACTTATCCAAGAAATTGAACAAAAATAACTGTTTGCAAACATTTTATATACGAAGAAATCGCAGAGTTGTGAAGACTGTCCAGTCTCGCACACAGAATCTGCTTACTAAAATGGCGCTGAAATGTACCCATGACCAACTACGGTTTTTTGAGTCGAGTGGTCTATCTTGCTCCTCTAGTGTCCTTGGTGGAGAGGGTACGGGGCCAGGGGCTGGTGACGTCAGCCGCAGCCCAGCGTCGGCGCTCCGTCACGTGACGCAGCCCCGCTCCGCCCCTCATGTGACCCCGCGCCCAGGAGAGCGCTTCCGGACCAGCGTTGGACCGCTGTCAGGTAACGAGCGGCCGCGCTCGCGCCGGGGGCTGAGGGGCCGCGCTGGAACAGCCGATGCTGAACCTCCTCCCCCGGAGCGGCGACTCTCTGGAAGCTTCCAGCAGCTCCGCCCGCGGCCGCCCCAGGAACCCCCTGGACTCCCCCCCCCGGGCCACACACACCCCCTAACACACACGCACACCCTGACACACGCACAACCCCCCCCTCCCCCCGGACACCCCCCCCAACAAACACACACATACACCCGGGACACACACTCCCCTCCCCCCCGACACACGCACAACCCCCCCCTGGACACCCCCCCCCAACAAACACACACACCCCTCCCCCCGTGACCCCCCCTGACACACACACACCCCCTGACACACGCACAACCCCCCATTGACACGCGCACAACCACTCCTGACACACACACACACCCCCCTGACACACGAACCCCCCCCCCGCCACACGCACAACCCCCCCCCCCGGACACTCACACCCCCAACAAACACACACACCCCTCCCCCCGGGACCCCCCCCCCACCTGACACACACACACACCCCGACACACGCACAACCCCCCCCCCCGGACACCCCCCCAACAAACACACACCCACCCCTCCCCCCTGACACACCCCCCCCCCCCCCCCCACCTGACACACACACACACCCCGACACACGCACAACCCCCCCCCCCCCGGACACCCCCCCAACAAACACACACACACCCCTCCCCCCTGACACCCCCCCCCCCCCCGCCACACGCACAACCCCTACCCCGGACACTCACACCCCCCACGTGACACACACAAACCCCCTCCCCGACACCCCCCCCAACAAACACACATACCCCTCCCCCCCGTGACCCCCCCCCTGACACACACACACACAACCCCTGACACACGCACAACCCCCCCCCCCCGACACCCCCCCCAACAAACACACATACCCCTCCCCCCCGTGACCCCCCCCCCTGACACACACACACACACAACCCCTGACACACGCACAACCCCCCCCCCCCCCCCCCGACACTCAACCCCCCGACACACGCACAACGCCCCCCCCCCCCCCCCCCCGACACTCACACCACCCAACAAACACACACACCCGGGACACATACACCCCTCCCCCCGGGACACCCCCCCCCCCCCTGACACCCCCGAGACACCTCCACCCTCGGGGACAATGGCATAAACATGAGTCTGAAATATCAATGTCGAACCTCTGCTTTTAGACCTACCCACTTGACCAAGCTTTGGCCTTCAGCCAAAATCCTTCAGAGCCTCTTCTTGTATAATATTTTTGAACACTCCTGTAAGTTTGGGATATTTTACTATATTAATTCCTTTATATTTCCATGTAGCCAATGTGGTTGGTAACTTGTACATTAAGCTGTACATTAACTGCATGGAATGATATTTTATACTTCACTTCCCCAAAATTAGTTTCCTTGCTTTTTGTTTTGCAATAGTACAAGATGTTCACATCAATATATTTTTGCCACCATTTTCAAAATCCATGCTCTAGTTCTTAAGAGCAGTGCCTGTTCAGGCTTTTGTGGGCCGCCAGCCATCGCCTTCCTTGGACGCTATGTCTCTCTCCTCGGCCGTCCACCTTTGTTCCCCGAGGGCACCTCCCGCAGCCGACCACAACAGCACAATAGGCCGGACCTCGATTCCCTCTCTCTTACTGGCCTCGTTCCGAGCCCGTCGCATCCGTTGTCGCTGGCTCCATCCTCCGGGTCTATGATTTTCAGGGGACAAGCCGGGGTCGGCACGGTGGCTTCCCCCTCCCAGGACGGTGGTCCACCGGGTCCAACGAGCAGGGTGCCGGCTCAGTGGCTTCCTCCTGCAAGCCAAGCTCCGCCGGGTCTTGAGTTCAGCCGCGGCGTCTGGCTCGGTAGGCTCCCCCTGAAGCCATGATCTGCCAGGTCTCGAGTTCGACCACGCAAGGGCCGTGGCCTCCTGGGACCTTCAGTTGCGGAACAACAAAGTTGCTGAAGTCATCAGTGGTGTGGTTAGAATTGGGGGTGCTGCAGTTAGCATTGAAGGACCACATGTCTAGGATGTTGGAGATGGAACACTGAACCCATGGAGGTACTTGCAAGATAATTGTGTTCACAGCTAGATTATAGTGCAGAATAGAGAAGGCAACTAAATGCAAGTAAACGGTTCCATTTTTCAGAACTTACTTTCACACCTAATACAAAGTTTAGATTAAATATACTGTTTTTTTAAAAAGGTTCATTCACTCTCTTCGTATCTGTGATTTAGGCTCAGTCACTAAGTGAACATTAAGTATGATGAACAAAAAACAAAGTGCTGGAGGAAGCTATCGGGTCAGGCAGCATCTGTGAAAGAAAATGGACAGATGATGTAAATTATACGATTATTTCAATGTAATTGTAAGAAAAATAATTGGAAATGCTCATCTACATTTCAGAACCGAGTTCACGTTGTGTGAAGTAAAGAAAAAATGGCAGATGTGAGTAATATTTTATTAATTTCTAAAAGGAAATTGCCTGAAATTGTGGCCAGTTAAATTGTATGAAAAGAATGCTTTTGATTTCCAAACGCTATGACGCAAATGAATGCTGCAACAATCCTCTGATATGCACTTATTATAGTTTTCAACCAAGCTCGTGTGAAACAGTGATTGTTCTCAATGGATCTTTGCTGTAAATTTAGAAGTAGCCAGAAATCTAATGTTATGTTTACAAAGGAACTGCAGATGCTGGTTCACTGAAAATAGACACAAAGTGCTGAAGTAACTTAGCAGGTCAGGCAGCATCTCTGAAGAAAAAGAATGAGTCATTTCGGGGTTGAGACCCTTCTTCAGATGTCTCGACCCGAAACATTACTTATACTTTTTTCTCCAGAGATTCTGCCTGACCTATTGTTACCCCAGCATTTTGTGTCTATCTTCTAATATTATATTGGGCATGACATCTGTTGAGCACACTAGCAGGGTATGCACTTTTAATTCTGTAATCCAAACTAAAATTGAAGCAATGGTAGTTGGTTTGACTGTGAGGCATAATTTCTACAGTGGTGTGTGCAGAATGGAGACAAAATATCTGTGACAAATGATTTGCTTTATGCCATGTTTGAAAGGGGTGGCACAGCTGGTAGTGCAGCTGCCTCACAGCATCAGAACAGAGAACACAGCACAAGAACAGGCCCTTTGGCCCACAATGTCAGTGTCGAACATGATGCCAAGACAATCTCATATCTACCTGCACATTAGTTTAGTTGAGAAATACAGCATGGAAGCAAGCCCTTCGGCCCACTGAATCTGTGCCGACCAACGATCACCCATGCACTAGTTCTATCCTACACACTTGGGACAATTTACAGAAGCCATTTAACCTACAAACCTACATGCCTTTGGATTGTGGGTGGAAACGCAGCGGTAGAGTTGCTGCTTTACAGCGAATGCAGCGCCGGAGACTCAGGTTCGATCCTGACTACAGGTGCTGCACTGTAAGGAGTTTGTACGTTCTCCCCGTGACCTGCGTGGGTTTTCTCCGAGATCTTCGGTTTCCTCCCACACTCCAAAGACGTACAGGTATGTAGGTTAATTGGCTGGGTAAATGTAAAAAATGTAAAAATTGTCCCTAGTGGGTGTAGGATAGTGTTAATGTATGGGGATCACTGGGCGGCACGGACTTGGAGGGCCGAAAAGGCCTGTTTCCGGCTGTATATATATGATATGATATGATATGAAACCTGCGCCCCTGGAGAAACCTACGTGGTCGCAGGGCGAACATGTAAACTCCACACAGACAAGCACCTGTGAAAGGGTTAAACCCGGTCATGATCAATGATCGGCGTGGAGTCGGTGAGCCTTGGGTCTGTTTCCATGCTTTATCTCTAATCTAAACTAAAAAAAAATGTGTTGATTAATTTCTCCTCTGTTCAATTTCCTCCATTTTCAATGAGTTTTAACTTCATTCAGTGAAACCCCTGGAAGATTGAGCCAGATTGTTGCTCGAGTCTGCTAACTCCATCCCTGTCCTTGATTTTTGCCTTGGTTTGAATCAGATACTGAAATGTAGATCTAAACATGGTCAGGGTTTAGCTGTAAAGGCTGTTTAAATTTATTTGCCCTTGCCTTTCATTCTGAATAATCTGCGCAATAACAAAAATCATCTGTAGTTGCTGGTGGTAGAAACATGACTGCAGTGTTCTTCTGTTCAAACATTCAGGCCCATTGAAACTAGTAAATCAGATTTTGGAAGCAGAGACCAATGAGGTACAATCCCTGCAATATAGAAACAAGGCACTGCAGATGCTGTTTTTTAAATGAAGACACAGTGCTGGAGCCAGGCAGCATCTCAGGCGAATATGTATAGGCGATGTAGACTACAACTTATTCCTTTTAAACTTGAACCCTGCATTGTTTATATTTACAAGGTAGAACTGATGAAGTATATAAAATTCTGAAAAGCATAACTAAGATAGATAGCCAGAACCTTTTTCCCAGGGTGGAAATGTCAAAAAGTACAGGACATAGATTTAATTGTGAGAGGAACAAAGTTTAAAGGAGATGTACCAGGCAAGGTTTTCTTTATGCAAAGGGTGCTGGGTGCCTGGAGCAGGCTGCCAGGGGTGTGGTGAAGAGAGATACGATAGTGGCGTTGAAGAGACTTTGGATAGGCACATGGATATGCAGGGAATGGAGGGTATGCCGGCAGATAAGAGTTTGCTTTTAGATAGGCACATGAACACGGATGGATATGGATTACATGCAGACAGAAATTTAACTTGGCATTATGTTTGGCACGGACATTGTAGAGTCAGTTTCTGTGCCGTGCTGTTCTATTTTCATGTTTAACATTTACAGAATGTGCTTAAATGATTGTAACTAGATTGACCAGTTAAAAACAGTTTAAAATTGATTTTGTGTAATGTTTGCAATTAACTAGCCATTTATATTATGAAATTAAAATCTCTAATGGCTTTTCCAACACTGAAGCATTCAGAAACTTGAACTTGAACTCTTGATTTAAATTGAAAGATCACAATGTTTTTGTGTTACAAGCAAAATACTTTATTATGGTTTTCTTTTGTACAGGACTTGAAGAGATACCTTTACAAACAGTTGCCTAGGTAAAAAAATAAATTCTGGTGTGCAAATCTAGTTTGAAGTTAAGATCATAGTGAGAATAATCATACAATGTATTTATTTAATATATTTTTAACTGCTGTCTTTGCATTACTTTTCAACTATTTTCTAAAATTTATCTTGCACAAATTCAAATTTCTCATCTTTTCTGGCCACTTTATTGGATATAAAACTTACAGTGAAGGAAATATCAGTCCATTATGGCTGTAGATTTGTTGCAATCGCCCATTTATATTTAAACTTTTTGAAGCAGTAATTTCACCTCAGTTTCTCTGACTTTGATCTGTAACCCACAATAGTGTACGTGAGCCAACTTATGAAGTACTCTTAGAGAAACTAGCTTGGAGCTGTCATCTCATTGCCTGTAATTATTCTAAACAAAGAGTCATTGTGTTACAGATGTTGAAGGACATGACACAGATGTGATACAAATACTTGCATTTTGTGTTAAGGGTTGATCAGCTCTCCAGGTCTTCATAAGACATAGGAGCAGAATGATGCCATTCGGCCCATAGAACCTGCTCTGCCATTCAATCGTGGCTGATCTATTTTTCCCTCTCAACCTCATTCTCCTGCCTTTTCCCCATTACTTTTGACATCCTTGCTAATCAAGAACCTATTAATCTATGCTTTAAAAATACCCAATGACTTGGCCTTCCCTGCTATCTGGCAATGAATTCCACAGATTCACCTTGGTCTACCTTTATTGCCTATTCCATGCATAGATGACGTTTCTGGTCAGGGTTCTTCTTTAGACCTAACCCAAAACATCACCTATCCATGACGTGTAGGGGAATCAAGAACCAGAGGCCATAGGTTGAAGGTGACGGGGGAAAGAATATTGGGTCGAAGGGCCTATTTCCACGCTGTATGACTCTATGACTCGGAGTTCATTCTTCCCGAGGAGTCACCTGAGGTGCAGACAACATGTCACCAAGCAAGTTAAAATGTGACTCAGCCTTGCAGGGCAGGATGGAGGAAGGTTGTAGCAAGATCTGGGGTTCCTGACCGCCTTGTTGGTCTTGGAACTGATATTGTAACCATGGTATCATAATGGTCAGCGGAAATAGAGACTTGTTAAAGCAGCCCGAGTCCATGGCAGATGTAAAGCTCAAGCTGAACACTTGCACTCGGTCCCTGTTCGATCTCCTGTTGCTAACCATTTTAACTTCCCTTCCCATTCCCACACTGATTTTACTGTCCTGGGCCTCATCCATTGCTAAAGTGAGACCACACGTAAACTGGGGGAATAGCACCTCATATTCTGCTTGGGTAGCTTACAACCCAATCGTATGAACATTGAACCTTCAGCAACCCCTTCCCCTCCCCCTCCCTTTCTCCCCCACACCTTCCCCTTTTTTCTTTCCTCCATTTACCCTGTGCCCCATCTGGATTTGCACCTATTTCTCCCCTTCCCCTCCATCCACATTCCTTTCTCTGGCTTCACAATTTGTAATTCTTCATTCCTTTTGTCTCACATCTTCTGCTTTTTCATCTTTGACCTTTGTCCAGCCATCTGCCTATCAGACCCCCCTCTCGTGTGGTCATCTGCCACTCTGTCCTGCTCCCATCTCTCTTCAACCTTTTTCTCCCCCTACAATCAGTCTGAAGAAGAGTCCCAATCCAAAGCGTTACATGTAGCGTGGAAACAGGTGGAAAAAGGATGGGTGACTTTTCTGGTTGGGACTCTTCTTCAGTCTGAAAGTAGAGTGGAGGGAACTGGAGGTGAGAAGGCCGGAACAAAGCAGATGACTAAGGGTAGGTGGAGCCCATAATGGGCCATTGTTGGCTGAGGAAGAGAAGATAACGAAGGGATACAGGGATGTGAACAGTGGAACTGGTAGGACAACTAGGGTGGGAGAGGGGGAGAGAGGGAATGCAAGGGTTAGTTGAAATTAGAGAAATCAACGTCCATACCGCTGGTGTGTAGGCTGGAACTGCAGATGCTGGTTTAAACCGAAGGTAGGCACAAAATGCTGGAGTAACTGAGCGGGACAAGCAGCATCTCTGGAGAGAAGGTATGGGTAACATTTCGGGTCGAGACCTGGGTTGTAAGGTGCCCAATGTTCATACCACAGGGTTGTAAGGTGCCCAAGTAAAATATGAGGTACTGTTTGTCCGCTCCGATCCCGGCCACAGGCAAACGAGCCGCAGCCCAGATCCGATTATGGGTCATCGAACCAATTAATCTGATCCTTGACCTTATAAACTCAGGCGTTCAGCCAGAAGGGGGAGAGAAGTTGTTGCTGGGATGATTCTAGACGCCTTTTTTTGTTGTTGGAAATAAAGCCCATGGGGTGAGTTCACCTAGCTGTGTGTGCCAGTGTGTTCATTGCTGATCCGGCATCATGACCGACGCCACACTGCCTTTACTTCCTCATCTGACAGTTTGTTCCAGGTATTCACCACCCTCCGTGTGGAAGAATTTACCCCTCAGATCTCCTTTAAATTTCGCCCCTCACACTTTAAACATCCGTCTATTCCCAGCCCTGCAGATAAAGACATCTATTCTTGCTATGCCCTCATAATTTTATCAACCTCTCGCAGGTCACTCCTCGGACTCCTACATTCCAGTGAAAATAGCCCCAGCCTAGCCAATCTCTCCTGACAACATCAATACTTCATTCTAGGCAACATCGTGGTTTAGTAGAAACAAAGAACTGCAGAAGCTGGTTTATATCAAAGATAGGTACAAAGTCCTGGAGTAACTCAGTGGGTCACGTGGCATCTCTGGAAATTTTCTGGAAAATCTCTGGTTTAATGTGGAATTTTCGATTCTTCTTCGAAGAAGATTTGCATAGAATGGAAAAGGTTTAATTTTCATTCACGTAAATGTTCCTTAGTTCCATGAATTTCAATGTTTTGACTTTTGCTGCAAGTGGCTAAATAATTTTGATTATCTTACAGTGTCGAGGGCCTTCATGCTATTGTTGTGTCTGACAGGGATGGAGTCCCTGTGATTAAAGGTAATTCATGGCTCTCAATACATCTGCACTTCTGCTGAAATCTTGATTGTACAATATAGTTTTTTAAAAGTTTTTTTAGAGATACAGAATGCAGACAGGCCCTTCGGCCCACCGAGTCCACGCTGACTAGCGATCATCCGTACACTAGTTCTATGCTACACACCAGGGACAATTTACAGAAGCCAATTAACCTACAAACCTGCACGTCTTTGGAGTGTGGGAGGAAGCTGGAGCACCCAAAGAAAACCCACGCGGTCACTGTGAGAACGTACAAATTCCGTACAGACAGAACTCGTAGTCAGGATAACACTCTGGCCTCTGGCGCTGTAAGGCAGCCCCTTTATAAAAATGTCATTAAAGAACCTGGAATTATGGAATATATATTTCCAATTTGGGTAACACTGTTCGTGGTCTGAAAGCACTACTGATCACTGTCACGGGTTTAATTCTGCTCTCTGGAGCTGACTGTATGGCTCTTGTTTGTTCTCCCTCTTCTCTCTTGGGCTTCCTCTGAGTACTCTGGTCTAATAGTAGAATAGGCTGCTGTAGGTTGTCCCAAAACATATAAATTGGATATGTACGCATTCTGTTTTCATAAGTTCATAGGTTATAGAATTAGGCCATTCGATCCATCAACTCTGTTCAATCATGACTGATCTACCTTTCCCTCTCAACCCCATTCTCCTGCCTTCTCTCCTTCTCTGTTTGCTGCTTTGCTAACAATTTATGAATTTTAGTGTGGTTAAAGAAAATTAGGATGCTGTAACCAGCATTTGATATAGAATCTGAGAGTCATATAGTATAGAAACAGGCCCTTCTGCCCAACTGGTCCATGCCGACTAAGGTGCCCCATCTCAGCTAGTCCCATTTGGCCCATAAGCCTCGAGACCTTTCCTATCCATGTACCTGTTCAAATGTTTTTTTTATGGTGTAATTGTGCGTCAATTGCTACCTGTACCTGAAAAAAACGTTTTCAGTCAGAGAGTTGTAAATCTGTGGAATTCTCTGCCTCAGAAGGCAGTGGATGCCAATTATCTGGATGCTTTCAAGAAAGAGCTAGATAGAGCTCTTAAAGATAGTGGAGTCAGGGAGTATGGGGAGAAGGCAGGAACGGGGTACTGATTGTGAATGATCAGCCATGATCACATTGAATGGCGGTGCTGGCTTGAAGGGCCGAATGGCCTACTCTTGCATCTATTGTCTCATTCCATATACCCACTATCCTCTGTTTTAATAAAAAGTCCTTGTTCAATGGTACAGTGGGATGTTTTATTTCTCTCTGAGACTGGGTGAAACATTGGGAGGGAACTAAGATTGCTATGGGTTGCTTGTTTAACATAAATTCTCCCTGATCTTGCATTTTCCAATTGCAATTCAATACCTACTAACAACAGGAGATTGATGTTTGTAAGAAATCTCTTTAATGGAAACTCTGGCATGATTCCACAAATGTTAAAAGAAATCAGAAAAACAAATTGCTGGATTGATTTACTGGAAATCTATCTTAGTTTAGCAAATTTAGAACATTACTTATATTACACCCTGTAGTTGAAGCAAGCAAGTGGACTGATTGCTGACTACAAGTTTGGCCAGTCGCCCCATTGGGGTTCCAGTGAAGGAATGATTCAACAGAGATGCAAGGAAATGCAGATGCTGGAATCTTGAACAAAACATGGTTGAGCGTAACTCATTGTGTCAGGGAGCATCTGTGAAGGGAAAGGACAGGTGACGTTTTGGGTTAAAGAAGGGTGCCAACCTGAAACGTTGCCTATCCATTCCCTTCCCAGATAGTCATATAGTCATACAACGTGAAAACAGGCCCTTCGGCCCAACTTACCAATGCCGACCAACATGCCCCATCTATGTGACTGATGAAGGCAATGTGTCTAAAGTCTTCTTGACTGTCCTATCTACTTGCCTCTTTCAAGGAAAAACCATAAAGATTTGATTTGGGATGTTGCAGAGCTGATTTTCGAAAGCCATATTCCCTCCTTTCTTGTGCATGAGCAGGCAGCGTGCCATTGACAAGCATGTTTACAAGGATCTTCCATTGTTAATGTGTCTCCAAATTAACTGCTGCATTAATGCTGTTGGTGTGGTTGAAATTAATTGTCTCCATGGGATATTTTTGTTCAGTTGCTAATGACAATGCACCAGAACATGCACTGAGACCTGGGTTCCTCTCTACCTTCGCCTTAGCAACAGATCAAGGAAGCAAGCTGGGACTTTCAAAGAACAAGAGCATCATTTGCTATTACAATTCCTACCAGGTAATTATTTTTGTTCAGTTTTTATTTTTATTTAAAGAAGCAATAAAATAATTAATAATTCCCCTCACCATTGTTATGGAGTCATACAGCACGGAAACAGGCCCTTCAGCCCAACTCGTCGATGCCAACCAAAATGCCCAATCTATGCTAATCCCACCTGCTCACATTTGGCCCATGTCCCTCTGAACTTTTCCTATCCATGTGTCTGTCCAAATGTCTTTTAAATGCTGCCATAGTAAGCTTGGATAGGAAAGGTTTGGAGGGATAAGGGTCAAACGGGGACAAGCTTAGACGGGGCATTTTGCTCGAGGTGGCTACTCGAGGCTGAAGGGCTTGTTTCCTTGCAGTATGTGGCTCTATAGTACCTGCCTCAACTACCTCCTCTGGCATCTTGTTCCATATACTCACCACCCTCTGAGTGGAATGCTGCTCTCAGGTTCCTTTGAAATCTTTCCCCCTCTCACTTTAAACCTATGCGCTCTAGGTTGATTGCCTACCTGGATAAAGACTCTGTGCTTTCACTCTATCTATTCCCCTCATGCAAGGTAGCTGCTGGGGGTGATGGATGGTGGTCATGGGTCCTGATGTTGGTGGAGGCGACCTGCAAAAGTGTAAATGTTTATGCTGAAACTATTTTCATTTTGTTTTGCAGGTTGTACAGTTTAATCGGTTGCCTCTGGTTGTCAGCTTCATAGCCAACAGCACTGCCAACACAGGTACATAATTCAATATCTATTACGTTGTGTGCTTCGACTTTTCTGATTGTCGTGCTACAATGAGTCTTAGAATGTTAGTTCCACATCTTGCTGCATCAGCCCAAAATCAGTTCAAGTTCCACTTCATGTGTTGTTTGTAGTTTCCTAACCATAATGCTGCTCCTTAGTTGGCAAATTAATGGACAATATACAATTTCAAATCATACCTCCAGTGCTCCCTTTCCTATGTGCCCCCCAACTCCAGTGCGCACCTATTTCTCCCACTATCACCAACCCTTTCAGTCACACTGCTACTTTCCCTGTATTTTTACACTCATCTTCCATCCCTGATTCCTTCATTTCCCTTTTATCTCCTTTGACCCCCTAGTCTGTAGGATGCGAAACTGGGATAACATAGAATTAGTTATGAGTGATCATTGGTCAGTGTGAACTCAATGGGCCGAAGGGCCTGTTTCCCTGTTGTATCTCTAAACTAAACTAAAATTGAAATTGTTGTGTTTTAAAGGTCGCATCTTTTTTTTTAAAAAGGATCATAGAGGGATACAACATGGAAATAGTCCTTTGGTCCACCTTGTCCGTGTAATTTGGCATATTGGGCTAGTGTCATTTGCTTGCATTTGGCCTCCCATAATTTTATATATATATCAGGTCCCCCTTCAACCCCTGATGCTCCAAACAAATCAATCCAATCCGACCTCTCGTATTAGCCACTATAATCTAATCCAGGCAGCATTCTGATAAACCTCTTTTGCACCTTCTCCAAAGCCTCCATATCTTGCCTGTAATGTGGTGATCAGAAGTGTATGCGATGTCATACAGCGTGGAAACAGGCCCTTCGGCCCAACTTGCCCACACCGACTAACGGGACCCATCTATTCTAGTCCCACCTGTCTGCGCTTGGTCTATAACCCTCTAAATCTGTCCTATCCATGTACCTGACAATTGTCTCTTAAATGTTATGATAGTACCTGCCTCAACTACCTCCTCCAGCATCTTGTTCCATATATCCACCACACTTTATGTAAAAATAAAAGTTACCCCTCAAGTTCCTATTAAATCTTCTCCCCCACTCCCCTTCCCTTAAACCTATGTCCTCTGGTTCTCAATTTCTCCTAGTCTGGACAAAAGACTGGACATTTACCTGATCTATTCCTCACATGATTTTGTACACCTCTATAAGATCATCCCTCATCCTCCTGTGCTTCAAGGAATAAAGTCGTAACCTGCCCGACGTCTCCCTATAGCTCAGACCCTTAAGTCTTGGCAACGTTCTTGTAAATCTCTGCACCTTTTCCAACTTGACAACACCTTTCCTAGAACATGGTGACCAAAACTGAACTTAATACTCTAAATGTGGCCTTACCATTCTCTTATACAACTGTAACATGACTTCCCAACTTCTGTACTCACTAAAGATAGATGCAAATTGCTGGAGTAACTCAGCGGGTCAGGCAGTGTCTCTGGAGAAAAATCATGCGTGACATTTTGGTTCGGAACCCATCTTCTGATTGAAGTGTATCTACCTTCGATATAAACCAGCATCTGCAGTTCCTTCCTACACATTCTATACTCACTACTGACTGGTGATTGCCAATGTGCTGCAGAGAATACTCCTGAGAAATAAATACAGTAAAAGGCAAGGGAATGGCACGTGTGGATTGAGGGGCAAATTGCCAACTTAGTGCAGATGCATGTTAATAAGCTGATCAGATAATGTTGCATTGTGCCTTCAAGGATTGATTGTCAGTTTGGAAAAGGAGCTTGCGCCGTTGTTTGACGAGTTGCGCCAAGCTGTGGAGGTGTCCTGAATTGCAAGCTCTGGAAAATCCATCACTGCCTTGAACACCATGAACCTAATGGCAAGTCGATCGGCAGCATACACCTCCCCCAATTTGTACATTGTGACTTTCAAAGGTAACTGTCGAGTTTAATGCTGCTAAAATGGAGACTTGCACTGTGCATGGCTTTCCTGCAAGGTTTTGCTGTATTTCTTACATTGGCTAGTCCTTTGCTTGTCAACTCTAGCCCTGATCAGAGTTATGATCTCTTAAAGATGATTCCAATCAACTTGTTTATAAAATGTTATTTGTAGAAGTTAACAATGCTTCTGGCCTCCAATTTTCATGGTACAGTGGCTTAATTTTGGAGGCACATATTCAAGAGAGAATCAATGTTGGATATAAATTACTATGTTGTATAAATTGCATTCATTTTGATTTTAATGCAGGACTTGATCTCATCTATTTAAAATTGTAATTTTACCATGTACCTTTTCGGTTCTGATATCTTGTTACTAAGCTCCAAGAGATCAGAGTCCAGTACAATTTGGAATTAAACAAGCAATTGAATCTGTGCAATTTATTTGTGTGCGTGGTACTTTCAAGTAACCTGTACATCATGACACTTGTCATATGGTTGTAATGTCTTTATAGGTTTAGTTTAGAGATACAGAATGGAAGCAGACCCTTCCGCCCACTGATTCCACGCTGACCATTGATCACCCGTTTGCACTAGCTCTATGTTATCGTACTTTCTCATCCACTCCCTGCACACCAGGGACAATTTACAGAGGACAATTAAACTACAAATCCACGTCTTTGGAATGTGGGAGGAAACTTGCGTGGTCACATGGAAAATGTGCAACCTCCACACAGACTGCACCCGAGGTAAGAGTTTCTGGTGCAGTGAGGCAGCAGCTCTACCTGCTGTGCCAGTGTGCCGCCCAACTCTACGATGTTGTTTTTTAATCCAGCCACCTAATCCAGTACTTCTTTTGAATGGTTGAGTTTCCTGTTCTGTGTTTCAAGAAGTCAGGACCAGAGTTTTGAGGGGAGAAGACTAGACAAATCTGTACATTCTTACCAACCTGCCTCTAGAGTCTTTTTCATTATCTAATTGTAACACAATTTAGAAAAAAATGAAGGCTTCCCTTTATTGTAGTATTGTTGAAAGATTGCAGTGCTTTGGGAGCTGCATAAAATGTTAAATTGATAAGATATTTTTTAGATACAGTTCAAAATACACTTGATGGCAAAAGTATGCTCAAATTTAATCCAGTTTTTCATCCTTACCAGCAATCTATACTCGTGAATTTTTATTATTCCTGTCATTTTCTTTGGTTTAACAGGACCCTTGTTACTCAGACAAAAAGACACAAAGTGCTGGAGTAACTCAGCGAGTCAGGCAGCATCCGTCGAGAACATTAATAAGTGGCGTTTCGGTTCGGAACCCTTCTTCAGTCTGAAGAACTTATCCATGTTCTCCAGAGGTGCTGCCTGACCCGCAGAGTTACTCCAGCACTGCCTTTATTTTTTTTGTAAACCAGCATCTGCATTCCTTGTTTCTCAGGATGGACAAATTTACTGATAAAATCTGAACCTTAAGCGTAAATTCAGTTTTAAACTTGTATTTTTACAAGATTTGAAAATGTTCCTCATTGTTTGCCGGCTTCTGCCTTAAAATAATTCGAACCTATTGACATTTATAACATGGGCATGTACTTTGCCAATACAGTGAAACTCCAACGATCCAGCTTTCAGTTGCTCAAAATTTTAAATGTAGAGATGCTGCCTGACACACTTGGTTATTCCAGCACTTTGTGTGTCTTTTTTTATCAACACTTAAAAGACACTTGGACAAGTATAGGAATATGAAAGGTTTAGATGGGTATGGCTCAAACACAGGTAAATGGGACTAGCATAGATGTGGTATCTTGGTCAGCATGGACAAGTTATCCAGGCATGCCCTGGATAGAGAGGATGTTTCCACCAGTGGGAGAGTCTAGAACCAGAGGTCATAGCCTCAGAATAAAAGGATGTTCCTTCCAGGAGATGAGGAGTAATTTCTTTAGTCAGAGGGTGATGATTCTGTGGAATTCATTGCAAGTCAATGGATATTTTTAAGGCAGAGATGGATAGATTCTTGATTAGTACAGGTGTCAGGGGTTATGGGGAGAAAACGAGAATGAGGTTAAGAGAGATAGATCAGCCATGATTGAATGGCAGAGTAGACTTGATGGGCCGAATGGCCTATTCTGCTTCTATCACATGATCTTATGAAGTTGGGCTGAAGAGCCTGTTTCTGTGCTGTATAAGTCTGTGGTTGACTTATTAGTCTGGAACGGGTGCCTGTGGTGCCAAATGCAATTGGAGAATGCAGCCAGATCCAGGTTGAAAGCTGATTGTGTGTCTGTGTGGAGGGTCAGAATGTGTTGTGTGCTATCCAGTCAGCGGAAAGCCTATACATGATTACAATCAAGCCCTCTACGGTGTAAAAGAGTGGAACGATTGCAATGAATGATTGCAGATCCACTTCTGGCACTAGAACACCGAGTCGCCTGGCTTGGGTGCCATCTTCGCTTCCATGTCTCTACATTATGACTAAATTACAGAGTGCCATGTTTAAAAACTGGTTCGGACACAGACAATATCAAAAGCTGCTATACGAATAATCCAAACCTACACCAGCCGTTGTTCAAATTTTTTTATTTTCAGCTGCTGGTTATTCACAGAACTGCAATGATTTAGTTCCAATCAGCATTGTGGAAATGCAGGTTAAAACTCTCCAGGCTGCTACAATTGAGGCCTGAGTGGTGCCAGACCACAGAAATTGCCTCAAAAATATCTGACTAACCCCCTAGGCTCGTCAGTTCACTCTGCGCTGCCCTTCAGTAGCCTCCTGCAGTAAACCAGCATCCTCATAAACTAAGACACAATGTGCTGGAGTAATTCAGTGGGTCAGGCATCATCTTTGGAGAACAGGGATAGGCGACGTTTTGGGTCGGTATCATCCTCCAGACTCTAACACGAAACATCATCCATCCACATCCTGCAGAGATGCCTCCTTATCCTTTGAGTTACTCCAGTAATTTGTGGTGAACACAAGATTCCAGCATCTGCAGTTCCTTGTGTCTCCTTGTTAAACTAGATCAGTTCTCTTTATTTATACTGGAGGAAATTTTGAGAATAAATTTTCATTTCTCATCTCAAATCATACCTCCTTCGATCAGACGCAGTAATCGTGAGTGAAAAGGGGAAGGAAAAAAAGTGCTGGAGGAATTCAGCGGGTCGGAAGGCATCTTTGAAGAACATGGATATGTGACGTTTCGGGCCAGGATACTTCTTCAGACACAACCTGAAATTTTACCTATCCAACTTCTCTAGAAATGGTGTCTGACATGCTGAGTTATTCCAGCACTTTGTGTCCTTTTTTTAATGCTAACACAGTTCTCATGGTAGCCACTATAAACTAATGATGACACAAGGAACTGTAAATGCTGGAATCCTGAGCAAAGCACAAAGGGCTGGAGAAACTCAGCAGGTCAGGCAGCATCTGTGGAAGGAATGGATAGGCGAATGAAGAATGGTCCCCATCCAAAACATTGTATGTTTTATCCCCTCACGGATGCTGGTTGACCTGCTGAGTTCCTCTAGCACTTTATGTTTTGTACAAAGTAATGCCATCAGGTTAAAAACATAACAGTTCAGACCAGAGTTTCAATCTGCATTAATTTTTAAAAAACATCCTTAATCACATTCTTAAAATTATGTAAAGCCTGTAAATTAAAATGAGGTCTGACAAGATTAAATAATTTAACTTAACAAATATTGATTGAATAGTGAAAGGACTGGATAAAGTTAATGTGGAGAGAATGTTTCCACTAGTAGAAAGGAGATGAGGAGGAATTTCTTTAGCCACAGGGTGGTGAATCTGGAATTCATTGCCACAGACCAGGTCAATGGAAAGAAGCATGGTGGAGATTGACAGAATCTTGATTAGTTAGGGGTTATGGGGAGAAGGTAGGAAAATGGGGTTGAGAGGAATAGATCAGCTATGATAGGGGGAAGTAGACGATGGGCCGAATGGTCTAATTATGCTCCTTAAACTTGGGTAACATACCGCTTCATCCTTCCTACTGATTAACTGATGACAGTCACATAATTCTGCAGGAATAATTTCGTTTCACACAAGGTTTGTGTGTTGTTATCCTGCTTTACGTTTATGCACACATCTGTCGTAGCAATTTTCACTTTCTCAGAGCCTGTCTCTCTCCGTAGTAGGACATGCTTCAATTTGTTTCCAAATGCTTTTGCAACCTTTTTGAGATGCAAACATTCCATAACACTTCAATGTATGTTCTAAGTTTAACAGCTGCTTTTGAAATCATTC
Organism: Rhinoraja longicauda; assembly: GCF_053455715.1. Taxonomy (NCBI): domain Eukaryota; kingdom Metazoa; phylum Chordata; class Chondrichthyes; order Rajiformes; family Arhynchobatidae; genus Rhinoraja; species Rhinoraja longicauda. Next base: position 96,413,106 of record NC_135953.1, read on the forward strand.
CTCTAGCATCAGAGCCCCAATGTTCGTTTTTTCCCCCCCAAATGGACAGAGAATCCTGGTACAGCTTTGTGGATGTGAAACTACAGCAAGATGAATAGGTTCTCCCTCAAAATCCCAACTCTTGATTGAAGTTCTTCCAAAGCTGTCTTCAGACTGGAGGAAAGTTTGCTAGTTTTAAGTTTTCACAGCTTTCTTCATTTGAGACTGGAATTAAAATGAGAAATAAATTAGTTATATAGGACATAGAACAGTATGGCACAGAAACAGGCCTTTCGGCCCAAAATGTCTGTACCGACCAGCACTTATTTGCATGCACATAATTTGTGGAATTCATTGCCACAGATGGTTGTGGAGGCCAAGACATTGGGGATTTTTAAGGTGGAGATTGACAGATTCTTGATTAGTAAGGGTGTCGTGGGATATGGGGAGAAGGCAGGAGAATGGGGTTGAGATTGAAAGATAGACCTGATGGGCCAAATGGGTTATGAACTTATGTCCCTCCATTCCCTGCATATCCATGTGCCTATCCAAAAGCCTCTTAAACACCACTTTCGTACCTGCCTCTACCACCATCCCTGTCAGTGCATTCTAGGCCCCCATCAGTCACTGTGTAAAATAAAAACTTACACTGCACATCTCATTTTAACTTTCCCCTTCTCATCTTAGAAAGTTATGCCCTCTAGTGTTTGACATTTCCACTCTGGGGGAAATGTTTCTGACTGTCTATCCTATCTACGCCTCTCATAATTTTTGCATAGTTCCATCAGGTCTCCCAGCAACCTCTGGCTATGCAGTAAGACTTACTGACAAACTCTTCAGAGCAATAGACAATGCAAAGCCAAGAGAGGAGTTTCTTTCTGTCGTGGGAACAGACAAACTTACTTGCTCTGCTCTACCCTCAAGTCTCCTATTGCGCTTCAGAAGACAGGGCAGCAGGAATCAATCCTGGACTGAAAAGATCAGGTAAGGATAGATGTCATCATCAGTGGTGTCATGGAGAGAGATGAGGTATATTAATCGCATAAAATTAAAATTGCCACAGGTCAGATCAAGCTTTCAGCTTTAATATTCCCAAATATTAATATGGAAAGTACAGCAGAGGATCAGGCCCTTTGGCTCACAATATCTGTTCTGAACATGATGTCAAATTAAACTAATCTCTGTCTGCAATGTGGCCCATATCCCTCCCTTGAGTAGTAGGTAATACCCTGACTCACAAAACAGGGAAAGGTTTTCCTGCTCCAGGGAAGAGGGCCGGGGCAAAGAGAAGGACGACAGTTCACGGGACGACCAGATGCAGGCAATGGCTGCAATGGGCCTTTATAGCCAACTGTAGCTGGGACTGTGAAAATGGCACCAAAGCTCTTGCGTTTGGACTCTGTGAGCTGTTTTTCAGCATTAGGTGCTTAACCGGGTATTGTACCTGTGTAAGGCAATAGTCTTACTGATCAGTATGCAAAAAATGAATCTCACTGTACCTTAGTACACGTCAGAATAAAGGAACCATTGAACAGTAGCCACACAGTCATCCTATCTAAATTACGAACTTACCAGTTTCCATCGTATTAACTTGATCCATTCATCAGCTTCAATTCCTGTCTTTGTACACATATAATATGTTCGTTCAGGAAATACTAAACTGTAAAGAGAAGACAAAGCAGTGTTTATTCATTAACACAGACAAGACATTCATTTGGCTCACAATAGCTTAGGTTTATTATACCCAGGCTCACAATAGCTTAGGTTTATTATACCCAGGTGTATCGAGGTACAGAATCATACAACACGGAAACGGGCCCTTCAGCCCAACTTTCCCATGCCAACCAAGATGTCTCATCTACACTAGTCCCACCTGCTTGCGTTTGGCCCATACTCCTCTAAACGTTTCCTATCCATGTACTTATCCAAATGTCTTTTAAATGTTGTTATGGTACTCAGACTATCCAAAAAGATCAGATAATATTATACATAAATACAATTACATAAAACTCAAGTACAAGTAAGAGCAAATGGGAAGATGCAGCGTGCAGAATATAGTTCTTAGCATTTTAGTGCATCAGTCCTTAGATAAAGTCCAATGTCTACAATGGGGTAGAGCTGATTCAGACTGCAACCTAGCTTATTGAAGAACCGAGACTGATAACAGAGGGGAAGAAGCTGTTCCTGAGTCTGGTCATGCGTGCTTTCAAGCATACCTTCTGCTGAACGTGAAGAAGGAGGAATGACCGGGATGTGACAAGTCTTTAATTATGTTGGCTGCTTTCCCGGGGCAGCGTGAAATGTGATGTGGGAAGTGTGATCTATGTGATGGACTTGCAATTCCCAACGCAGTGCCAGGGTGGTGGTAGAGGCAGATACCAAAGTAGTGTTTAAGCGACTTTCCGATAGGCATATGAATATGTAGAGAATGGAGCGATGTGGATCACATGCAGAGGAGTAGGTTTATGTTGGCATTAGGTTTGGCACAGACATTGTGGGCCAAAGTACCTGTTCCTGTGTTGGACTGTTCTATGTTATCCACCACTCTATCTACTGACATAATTCAGTTGTCATTAAGGCATTGTTCGTAAGCTACTAGGGTGGATTGGACCCACATTTCATTCCCCTAGCTCCTGGTTCAACCAAGTGCATTAGGAAACCATGGAAGAGAATCACACACCATTACCAAGCCAATATTACTTAAAAGCAAACCCCAAAGCGCTGGAGGAACTCAGCAGGTCGGGCAGCATCTGTGGAAGGAATGGGAATGGACAGACATTTCAAGTCAGGTGGGGGGAGTGAACAAAAGACACAAAGTGTAGGAGTAACTCAGCAGGTCAGGCAGCATCTTTGGAGAACATGGATAGGAGACGTTTTGGGTCCGGAAATCGGGACCTTTCATTATTTAAAGGCCACAGTGTTGGAGGATTGAGAAAGTGAATTTTGTTTTATTTACCAGAAACAATTAATCTTCTCTTGTGAGTAATCAAATTGTACCGCAGTGCATTCAGTTAGATCCAGTGTCCTGATTGGTTCTGTAGACTGCAGAGCAAAAAATAATAATTTTAGTTATTACAGAAAGCATTCAAGATTATATAGGAACCTGAAGGGCAACCTTTTCAAACAGTGAGCGGTGGGTATATGAAATGAGCTGCCAGAGGAGGAACTTGAGGCGGATACTATGAAGACATTGGACACGTACACAGATAGGATAGATTTAGAGGTATATGGGCCAAACACAGGCAGCGTAGATGGGGCATGTTGGTTGGCATGGGCAAGTTGGGCCGAAGAGCCTGTATGACTCTAAGCACAGATTATACTGTCTGTGTCTCTGAGCGAAACAGCATTGGGATGTCTGACTTACAATTTTAAATATTACGCATGTCTCAAAACATTATGCTGAATATAGTTTTGATTAATTAAATAACAGCGTAACTGTATTGCTCCTAATGAAGATGTATTCTACATTCTGTGAATCAATCCTCAACAAAAAACGGGGTACCCCTGGCAACCACTGATCATTTATCTGTCTGTTTGCTTGCCTGTCTGTCTCTCTCTCTCTCTCTCTCTCTATCAATCTGTCTATCAATCTATAAACATTTAACCACAAACTCAAGCCTCTGAAAAAAGCCGAGACATACAATTTGGAGTGAAGTTGCCATTGTCAGTGTCACTAACACCAAGCTACCAATCTACGGTTGACACAGATGCGAGAGTCCACATTGATATTGCAATATATTATCTCAATCCTGCCTTTCTTTGTAAATTAAATCTTTAACCTCCCCCCCCCCCAATTAATTAGCCAGTGTCAGTTTGTGAAAGTGTGCTGCATATTGTCGCCATGTCAGTATTGGTAATGGCTTATCATTGTCGCGCCTATGGAGATACAGGGTTTCCATCCTATCCAGGTGCATGTATACAGATGTGCTGTAGAAGTGCGGCACAGTGGCACAGCGGTAGAGTTGCTGCCTTACAGCGCTTGCAGTGCCGGAGACCCGGGTTCAATCCCAACTACGAGATCTTTGGTTTCCTCCCATACTCCAAAGACGTACAGGTTTGTAGGTTAATTGGATTGGTAACTGTAAAAATTGTCCCTAGTGCGTGTAGGATAGTGTTAATGTGCGGGGATCGCTGGTCGGCGTGGACCTGGTGGGCCAAAGGGCCTGTTTCCGTGCTATATCTCTAAACTAAACTAAAGCATTTTATCAGGATGCATCATAGCACGGTTTGGGAACAGCGCCATCCAACTCCACAGGGAATTGCAAACAGTTGTGAATGTAGCCCAGACCAACAAGCAAACAAACCTCCCTTCCATTGATTCCATCTTCACTTCATGCTGCCTCAGCAAGGCCACCACCATAATCAAGGACCAGTCTCACCACGGTCATTCCCTCTTCTCCCCTCTCCCATCAGGTAAGAGGTACAGAAGTGTGATAATACATACCTCCAGATTCGGGACAGTGTCTTCCCAGCTGTTACCATTCAACTCAACTGCCTCTTCACCAACTAGAGAGTGGTCCCAACCTCTCACCTACCTCAATGGAGACCCCCGGGCTATCTTTAATCGGACTTTACCTTGCACTAAACGTTATTCCCTTTATCCTGTATAAATTAGGAATACAACATTAGCAGTGGTGGGGCCTATAAAGAACCTTGTATATACAGTGGACAGCTGGATCAAGTACAGTCTTTTCGTTGACTGGATAGCACGCGACAAAATAGCTTTTCACTGTACCTTGGTACACGTCACAATAAACTAAACTAAATTAAACTAAACTAAACTGTGCTCCTCACATTACAAGGTTCTTTATAGGCCCCACCATTGCTAATGTTGTATTCCTAATTTATTTATGCAGTCAACAGAGTTGAAATTCCCCAGCGGGTGAGGTGGGATTTGAACATATTCCCAAAGAGTTAACTAGATGTTCTATGGATAGGACATACAACAAAAAAGCTTTTCACTGTATCTCAGTACACATGACCATAAACTAAACTGTACCAGCAGAGGGCCTTGAGTCAGCAACAGGGCTGAGAACTCAGCAGGCGATTTCTATTTTAAGATTAATAAAGCTGCTCAGATGCAGTTTGGTTCATGACATACCATTTTGTCTTTAAAATACTTCAGTTCATTCCTATGTAAAATAAACCATCTGGTTTTCCAAGTCTGAAAAGAGAAGGAAATGCACGAGAATTAACCAATTGTTCATCAAAGTAAAACCACACGATGGCAAGCAGAGTGGCGCAGCAGTAGAGGTGCAGCCTCACAGCATCAGAGGCCCAGGTTCGATCCTGATATCAGGTGCTGTCTGTGTGGAGTTTGCATGTTCTCCCTGTGACCGCATGGATTTTCGCTGGGCGCCCGGTTTCCTTCCACATTCCAAGACATGCGAGTTTGTAGGTTAATTGGTTTCTGAAAATTGTCCCTAGTGTGTAAGATATAACTAGTATATAGGTGATCGCTGGTCAGCACAGACTCGATGGGCTGAAGGGCTTGTTGCCACACAGTATCTCTAACCTAAATTAAACTATGCTTCTTAGTGACAGAGCAATATTTAAGCAGGGAAGTGCAGATACAGAATTTGAGAAAAAAAGAAAATATTCAAGAGTTCAGGCAGCATCTGATGAGAGAAGCTCACCATTGACTCCATCTTCTCTTCAAGCTGCCTTGAGAAAGCAGCCAACATAATCAAGGACCACTCACCTCCATGTCATTCCCTCTTCTCCCCTCTCCCATCGGGCAGAGGATACAATAACTTGAAAGCACATAGCACCAGATTCAGGAACAGCCTTTTCCCCACTATTTTCAGCTGTTCCTGTGCTATACTGTTCTATGTTCTATTAAACCTGTGCTGGTTTTTACCCGCTATTGTCTCCATACTTTGTAGATGCAGTATGGAAACATGCCCTTCAGCCCACCAAGTCCTCATCGACTAGAGATCACTTCATACACTAGCACTATCCTACACACTGGGGACAATTTACAACTTACAGAAATCAATTAACCTACATACCCACACGTCTTTGGAATGTGGGAAGAAACCAGAGCACACAGAGAAAAACAACGAGGTCATAGGGAGACTTGATGGGTTGGCGTGGACTTGATGAGCCGAAGGGTCTGTTTCCATGCAGTATCTTTAAAAAACAATTATTCACGAATCCCATTGAAATGTAGATTGTGGTTAAAAACTCTATAATATACTACATAGTTCCTCAAAATCCTTTAAATTCAGGTTATTATTTTGTAATATATATTCACTTGGAACACAATGCCTGCTGCAGAAGATACCATACCACCTTGGCCACACTCTCATCTTGCTCCTACCATTGGGTAGAAGGTACAGGAGCCAGAGGAATAGAGAACCAGAGGATACTGGTTTACGGTGAGGGGGCAAAGATTTTATAGGTGTAAGAAGGAACTGCAGATGCTGGATTAAACCGACGATAGACACAAAAAGCTGGAATAACAGCGGAACAGGCAGCATCTCTGGAGAGAAGGAATGGGTGACGTTTCAGGTCGAGACCCTTCTTCAGACTGGTTAGGGATAAGATAAACAAGAGATATAGACAGTGATGTGGAGAGATAAAGAACAATGAATGCAAGATATGCAAAAAAGTAACGATTATAAAGGAAACAGGCTTTTGTTAGCTGTTTGTAGGGTGAAATTGAGAAACTAGTGTGACTTGGGGGGGGGTCGGGATAGAGAGAGAGGGAATGCCGGGGCTACCTGAAGTGTAAGAAATCAATATTCATACAACTGGGCTGTAAGCTGCCCAAGTGAAATATGAGATGCTTTTCCTCGAATTTGCATTTAACCTCACTCTGACAATGGAGGAGACTGAGGACAGAAAGGTCTGTGTAGGAATGGGAAGGAAACTTAAAGTGTCCAGCAACCGGGAGATCAGGTTGGTTCGCACGGGCTGAGCGAAGGTGTTCCGCAAAACGATCGCCCAGTCTGCGTTTGGTCTCGCCGATGTACAAGAGTCCACATCTTGAACAACGGATACAGTAGATGAGGTTGGAGGAGGTGCAAGTGAACCTCTGCCTAACCTGAAAGGACTGTCGGGGTTCCTGGACAGAGTCGAGGGAGGAGGTACAGCGACAGGTGTTGCATCTTCTGTGGTTGCAGGGGAAGGTATCTGGGGTGGGGGTGGTTTGGGTGGGAAGGGATGAGTTAACCAGGGAGTTGCGGAGGGAACAGTCTCTGCGGAAGGCGGAAAGGGGTGGAGATGGGAAAATGTGGCTGGTGATGGGATCCCATTGGAGGTGGTGGAAATTTCAAAGGATTATGTGTTTTATGCGATGGCTGATGGGGCGGAAGGTAAGGACTAGGGGGACTCTGTCTCCGTTGTGATTAGGGGGAGGGGGAGCAAGGGTGGAACTGCGGGGTACTGAGGAGACACGAGTGAAGGCCTCATCAACGATGGGGAAGGGAGTTAGATGTGGCCCTTGTGGCTAAAGGGATCAGGGGGTATGGAGGGAAGGCAGGTACGGGATACTGAGTTGGATGATCAGCCATGATCATATTGAATGGCGGTGCAGGCTCGAAGGGCCAAATGGCCTACTCCTGCACCTATTTTCTATGTTTCTAACCCCCATTCCCTAAAGAATGAGGACATCTCGGATGTTCTAGTATGGAACACCTCATCTTGGGCACAGATGCGACGTAGATGGAGGAATTGGGAGTAGGGGATAGAGTCTTTGTGGGATGCGAGGTGAGAAGAAGTGTAGTCAAGATAGTTATGGGAGTCAGTGGGTTTGTAATAGGTGTCAGTCTATTTCTTGCGATGGAGTTTGAGATCAAGAAAGCAGGTCATTAAAGGGCTCGGAAAGCAGAAGTCATTAAAGAGACGAAGGTAAGGTATCTAGGACATAGATCAGGAGAGATTGGACCAGGGGGGATAGGATGGAGTCGAGTTAAGTGGAAATCATTTCTTTGGGACAGGAGCAGGCAGAAGTCTGCCAGGGCCGTTGTGTTTGTGGATTTTGGGGAAAAGGTAACAACGGGCTGTGCGGGACTGGGAAACGATAAGGTTGGAGGCTGTGGAAAGCTGACAGCCAGAAATGATGAAATCAGTATGGTGTTTGAGATGAAGGCCTGGTGCTCATCTGTGGGATCATGGTCCAAGGATAAGTAGGAGGAGGTGTCTGAGAGTTGTTGCCTGGCCTCAGCCCTGTAGAGGTCAGTGCGCCAGACTACCACGGCGCCTCCCTTGTCAGCGGGTTTATCAAGTCGGGGTTGCTGCAGAGTGAGAGGAGGGCTGTACATTCAGAGGGGGTGAGGTTGGAGTAGATAAGGGGAGTGGAAAAGGTGAGACGGTTGATGTCATGCCGGCAGTTAGAAATAAAGAGGTTTAGAGAGGGTAGAAGGCCGTTCTGGGGAGTGCAAGAGGAGGGGGACTGGTGGAGACGGGAGAAGGGGTCATCACTGGGTGGTGAGGACTCCTTCCCATAGAAAGAGGCATGGAGGTGGAGGCGACGGAAGAAAATCTCTACGTCGTGGTGGACCCGGAACTCGTTGAGGTGGGGCGGAGGGGAATGAAGGTGAGGCCTTTGTTGAGGACAGACCGTTCGGTATCAGAAAGGGGGAGATCCGGGGGGATGGTGAGGACACGACAAGGGTGGGGGTTGCGGGTCAGAGGAGGGCCGGGGAGGGGGTAAAGGCCGAGGCGAGATCTAGTGGGGAGATGGTGGGTGTTCAGAGAGGAGGGGGGATGTGAGGACTATTGTATGGGTGGGGTGTGGTCAGGGTAACCTGGTTAAAAGGGGAAAGGGGAAGGGGAAGCCCCATCACTATTGAGGTTCCCTGTTGGAGGGGGAGAGCAGTGGGACCCAGCATGGTCAGACCACATGGTGTGGGAGTCTGCATCGTGGAGGTTGTGGGCCCGGTGTTGAGCCTGCAACTCAGGTGAGGCGACGGCTCCGGGCCGCTGGTGGGCGGTGGAGAGGCGAGGGTCGGTGCAGTCGCTGGTGGAGGCCTGTGAAGGGCCGGAGTGAATACGGGTCGGCGGCGGCAGAATCGGTAGCCTCGGGGAGACAGTGAAAGTCGGCGACAGCAGCGGTGGTGGCTCCAGGGAGGCAGTGAGAGTCAGCAGCAGCGACAGATTCGGTGGTTCGGGCCTGGGTTTGGCCGGGAAGGTGGTGAAGGTCGGAGAGTCAGTGGATGTTGGTGTTACTCCTCGTGGTGGCAATCTCGGCCTTGTGGTATTCGGGCAGGCGGTCGAGTCGAGGAGTGTCAGTGGAGGGAGGGGTCTGGAGGTGAGCAAGCTTGTGATCCTTGGCAGAGTCCAGGTAGGCGAGGAAGCGTTTGTTGCGGATGTGGATCTGGCATTGTTGAGGGGTAACTTTTTTCACACAAAGGGTGGTGGACGTATAGGTAGTTGCGGCAGGTACCATCACAACGTTTAAGAAACATTTAGACAGGTACATGGATTGGATAGGTTTCGAGGGATATGGGCCAAATGCAGGCAGGTGGGATTATTGTAAATGGGGCTTGTTGGTCGGTGTGGGCAAGTTGGGTCAAAGGTTCTGTTTACGCGCTGTATTACGATGGAGGAACCCAAGATGTGCCACAGAGCCGAACGTCCCATCACAAGGACCGTCGCAACCAACCACCGCAAGCGAGGAGGGACCCACGCCGCTGAGAGTGAGGAGGGAGCCAAGAGCAACCTCCACAAGCGAGGAGGGATACATGAGAGTGTAGGAGGACCGTCAAGAGCGAGGAAGGTCCTGCGCTGTCGAGAGCAACCCAGTGGGGGGCGCCGAGTATGAAGGGAGGACCCGGCGGGGGGGGGGGGGGGGGGTGGTTGGCTGGGCCTGCGGCCACGTACGGTGAAGGGCCTAGTTTGCCGCTGGGAGAAGATAAGACTGTTCAAGGAACCTTTTGTAACTTTGTCAGTGCCAGCAATGTGGCGACTGTGTACAGTGCAGTCAGAAAGTATTCAGACCCCTTCATCTTTTTCCATATTTTGCTACGTTATAGCCTTATTTTTAAATGGATTAAATTCATTTTTTTAATCATCAATCTACACACAATACCCTATAATAAAAATGCAAAAACAGGTGTTTAGAACATTTTGCAAAGTAATTAAAAATAAATAACTGAAATATCATATTTACATATGTATTCAGAACCTTTGCTAGGACACTCAAAATTGAGCTTATGTTCATCCTGTTTCCATTGATTATCCTTGAGATGTTTCTACAACTTGATTGAAGTCCACCACTGATAAATTAAATTGATTGGACATGATTTGGAAAGGCACACACCTGTCTATATAAGGTCCCACAGTTGACTGTGCAAGTCAGAGCCAAAACCGAGCCATGAAGACGAAGGAATTGTCCATAGACCTCCTAGACAGGATTGTGGAGAGACACAGATCTGTGGAAGGGTATAAAACAATTTCTGCAGCATTGCAGGTCCCGAAGAGCACAGTGGCCTCTGTCATTTTTAAATGGAAGAACTTTGAAACCATCAGGACTCTTCATAGAGCTGGCCGCCCAGCCAAACTGAGCAATCGGGGGAGAAGGGCCTTGGTCAGGGAGGTGACCAAGAACCCGATGATCACTCTGACAGAGCTCCAGAGTTCCTCTGTGAAGATGGGAGAACCTTCCAGAAGGACAACTATATCTGCAGCACTCCACCAATCAGGCCTTTATGGTAGAGTGGCCAGACGGAAGCCATTCCTCTGTAAAAGGCACATGACAGCCCGCTTGGAGTTTGCCAAAAGGCACCTAAAGGATTCTCAGACCATGAGAAACAAGATTCTCTGGTCTGATGAAGCCATGATTGAATTCTTTGGCCTGAATGTCACGTCTCATTATCTGGTCAATACCATACTTATGGTGAAACATAGTGGTGGCAGCATCATGTTGTGGGGATGTTTTTCAGCGGCAGGAACTGGGAGACTAGTCAGGATCGAGGGAAAGATGAACGGAGCAAAGTATAGAGAGAGTCTTGATGAAAACCTGCTCCAGAACGCTCTGGACCTCAGACTGGGGCGGAGGTTCACCTTCCAACAGGACAACGACCCTAAGCACACAAACAAGACAATGCACGAGTGGCTTCATGACAAGTCTGTGAATACCCTTGAGTGGCCCAGCCAGAGCCCAGACTTGAACCCTATCGAACATCTCTGGGGGACCTGAAAATAGCTGTGCATCGACGCTCCCCATCCAACCGGACAGAGCTTGAGGATCTGCAGAGAAGAACGGGAGAAATTACCCAAATACAGGTGTGCCAAGCTTGTAGCGTAATACCCAAGAAGACTTGAGGCTGTAATCGCTGCCAAAGGTGCCTTAACAAAGTACTGAGTAGAGGGTCTGAATACTTATGTAAATGTGATATTCTAGTTATTACTTTTTAATTACTTTTCAAAAATTTCTAAACACCTGTTTTTGCTTTTTTATTATGAGGTATTGTGTGCAGATTGACGATTTAAAAAAAAAGATTTAAATCCATTTTAAAATAAGGCTGTAACGTAGCAAAACGTGGAAAAAGTGAAGGGGTCTATATACTTCTGAATGCACTGTACTGCCAAGGTGAGGTCTGCTGTATGATTTTATCGGATTGTATGCAAAACAAAGAAATTCACTGTACCTAGGGTACATGTGACAATAAAGTATTATTAAATTGAATTGAAATGAATTGAATCGAAACTGGAGTACCCAGCGGAAACCCACACGATCACAGGGAGAATGTACAAACTCCGTACAGACAGCACCCGCAGTCAGGATTGATCCCGGGTCTCTGGGGCTGTGAGGAAGCTACTCTACCAGCTGCATCTCCCGCTTCATATAACATGGCAACTACATGTAATTGTGCATTGCCTAAGCATGGAATCTCACCTTTACTCGGCCTCCTTGCTTTGTGAGATAGCCTTCCTTGGTGCCCAGCTGTAAATTAGAAAATTGCTTCTCAGATTATTGCTAACACAGATTGGACCAGTTCTCATCTACAAGCTGGTTAAAGCAGGACCATGTGAGTTAGGTAAAGCATCCATTGTTAAAAAGCCAAGCCAATAAATAACCAACACAAAGGTGACAACGTTCTTGCACTGCTGTAGGAAGATTATACAGTACTTAGGTAAACATAGATCAGTACAGTTCCCCTCATCAAAACCAAAGAACTAATCGTTGACTACAGAAAGGGGAAGTCGGAAGTCCACGCACCAGTTTTTGCCGATGGGTTGGCAGTGATGAGAGTTAACAGCTTCAAGTTCCTGGGCGCTAACATCTGGGATGACCTGTCCTGGCTCCATCACATAGATGTGATCACCAAGAAGGCTCGTCAATACCTCTACTAACTTAGAAGTTTAAAGATTCGGCATGTCTCTGATAACTGCATAAATAAATAAATCAGGAAAATAACGTTAGCAGTGGTGGGGACTATAAAGAACCTGTGAGGGGGACTGTCCTTTGGAGAACATACAACTCCAGACCCACAGCAAGGTGGTTGTCTTCACTGCTCTCTGAAACTGTCCATGCTGTTCAAGTCATGCACAGACCCATCAGGAAGAGGGGAATAGATAGGGTGAATACACAGTATTTTAGCCAGACTAGGGTAATCAAGAACCAAAGGACATAGGTTTCATGTGAGAGGGGAAAAATGTAAAAGGAACCTGAGGGGCAACTTTTTCACACAGAGGGTAGTGGGTATATGGAATATGCTGCCAGAGGAGATAATTGAGGCATGTGCTATTACAACATTTAAGAAATACTTGTTAATAGATAGGTACATAGATAGGTAAGAGTAGAGGGATATGGGCAAATGGAACTAGCTTGGATGGGGCATCTTGGTTGGACTTTGGGCCAAAAGTCTCACATTGTATCTGCCTCCACCACCACCCATTACACCAACCACCCTCTGTGTAAAAAACTTTGCTCTACCCATTTCCTTTAAACTTTGCCACTCTCACCATAACGCTATTCCCAATACTAGAGGGCATAGCTGTAAGGCCAGACGGGGAAAGTTTAATGGAAATGTATGGGGCAAGATTCTTTTTACACAAAGAGTAGTGAGAGCTTGGAAAACATTGCCAGGGGTGGTGGTGGTGGAGGCAGATATGATTGTGGTGTTTAAGAGGCTTTTAGATAGGCACATGAAAGTGCAGGGAGTTGAAGGATATGGATCATGTACAGGCAGACACGATCACTTTAACTAGGCACCATGTTCGGCATGGATAATGTCGGCTGTGCCCTATTGTTCCATGTCTCAAGTATTTGATTCTTCCAATCTGGGAAAAAAGATCAGACTGTCTACCCAATATATGTCTCTCATCATTTTTATACACTTTAATATTGGTCTAACCACCAACATGTACATCCATGAATTAACCCAAAACGTGCCGTAGAAATGCAGGCTGTTTTTCTTGATCCAGCATTCATTTAGCATTGCCACTGCATGCATTTTAAAAGCAAATCACTGGATCAAAAAGCAAAAAAATTCAGAGAATTGTGGACGCAGCCCAGACCATCACACGAACCATCCTCCATTCCGTTGACTCCATTTACACTTCACTCTGTCTCGGCAAGGCCGCCGCATAATCAAACAACAGTCTCACCCCTGTCACTCCCTCTTCTCCCCTCTCCCATTGGGCAAGAGGTACAAAAGTGTGAAAACGCACACCTCCAGTTTCTTCCCAGCTGCTATCAGGCAACTGAACCATCCTATTACCAACTAGAGACCTCCCATCTACCCCAATGGAGATCCTTGGATTAACTTTAATTGTACATTACCTTGCACTAAACATTATTCCCTTTAGCCAGTATCTGTGCAGTATGGATGTCTTGATTTTAATCAAGTATAGTCTTTCCGCTGACTGTTGTTGGACAAGTTAGAGGCAGGAAACATGTTCCCAATGTTGGGGGAGTCCAGAATCAGGGGCCACAGTTTAAGAATAAGGGGTAGGCCATTTAGAACGGAGATGAGGAAAAAACCTTTTCAGTCAGAGAGTTGTAAATATGTGGAATTCACTGCCTCAGAAGGCAGTGGAGGCCAAGTCTCTGAATGCATTCAAGAGAGAGCTAGATAGAGCTCTTAAGGATAGCGGAGTCAGGGGGTATGGGGAGAAGGCAGGAACGGGGTACTGATTGAGAATGATCAGCCATGATCACATTGAATGATGGTGCTGGCTCGAAGGGCCGAATGGCCTACTCCTGCACCTATTGTCTATTGTCCATTGACTGGATAGCACGCAACAAAAAGCTTTTCACTGTACCTCGCTGCACGTGACAATAAAGTAAACTAAACTAAATTAAACAAATCGCGGCCTGGTAAATAATTCAGTGCGTGTTTCCAACCCAGCTGGAGCCGGGCATGGAGCTAAGATGGTGCACTCACAGAGGGAGCCTTGGAAACGAGGTCGTTCTCTGTCCGTCCTGTCTGCATGGCTGTGTGGACCCGCACTGATTCGTAAATGGAAGGCTCCTCCACTTGCCGAGGGTATGGACTCTTCAGCACAAGCAACGTCCCTTCGGAAAAATAAATATAATAAAAACATGATACTTATCTTTTAGTTTAGAGATGGACACAAAATACTGGAATAACCCAGTGGGTCAGGCAGCATCATCTCTGGAGAAAAGGAATAGGTGACGTTTTGGGTCGAGACCCTTCTTTAGACTGAGAGTCAAAGGAGAGGGAAACTAGAGGTATGGAAAGGTACAGTACAAATCTGAGCCGGCACCGATGGCCAAGGAAAGATGGAGCCCACAATGGTCCACTGTTGGCTGTGGAAGAGGTGATAACGGAGGGATATATGGATGTGAACAGTGGAAGTGGCACGACAGCTAGGGTGGGGGAGGGGCAGAGAGAGAAGAAAGGCAGTGGTTACTTAAAATTAGAGAAATCAATATTCATACCGCTGGGTTGTAAGCTGCCCAGGCGAATATATGAGGTGCTGTTCCTCCAATTTACATGTGGCCTCACCCTGACAGTGGAGGATGCCCAGAACAGAAAGGTCAGTATGGAAATGGTAAGGGGAGTTAAAACATTTGGCAACCAGGAGATCGTGTAGGCCAAGGCAGACTGAGTGTAGGTGTTCAGTGTTAGTTTAGCGATACAGCAGGGAAACAGGCCCCACTGAGTCTACGGCCGCCGTCAATCACCTGTTCACATTAGTTCTATGTTGTCCCACTTTCTCATCCGGAGCGGGACTACACACTAGGGACAATTTACAGAGGCCAATTAACCTGCAAATGTCCAAGTTCATTTGGTTGTATCAGAAGTGCAAATGCACATTGAATCTTACACGATAGAAACAAGGAACTGCAGATGCTGGTTAATACACAAAAGGACACAAATATTCCTCTCATGATTTTATACACTTCTATAAGGACACCCCTCATCCTCCTGTGCTCCTAGAAATAAAGTCCTAGCTTGCCCGACCTCTCCCTATGGCTCAGGCCCTCGGGTCCTGGCAACATCCTCGTAAATGTTCTCTGCACCCTTTCCAGCTTGACACCATTTTTCCTATAACATGGTGGCCAAAACTGAACATGATACTCTAAATGTGGCCGTACCAATGTCTTACATAACTGCAGCATGACCTCCTGACTTCTATACTCAATGCTCTGACTGATGATGTGACAATAAACTCCACTCGACTTGGTAAGGGAATGAGCAAGGTTGGTCCATTGCCAAATTCCACAGGTGTTGGGCACATTCCAGCATTCCAGAATACAGATTCAGCAAAACACTCACCTACACTAATCGTAACTGGGATGCCTACAAATAGCATAGATCAACGGCGTGTGAAATCTTTCCTGTTCTTTCTGAGGACAGCCATGATGGAGCTACCAGGGCAAGGCCAGCATTTATTGCCAATTCTTTGCTGCCTCCTTGAGAAGACAAATTCCAAACAGTGAGGCATTGAGTATAAGAGTCAGGAAGTCATGATACAGCTTTATCATGATACAGCTTTATAAGACTTTGGTTCGGCCACGCTTGGAGTATTGCGTCCAGTTCTGGTCGCCCCATTACAGGAAGGATGCGGAGGCTTTGAAAATGGTACAGAAATGGCGCCTGGATTTAAGGGTATTATCCGACAGGGAGAGGTTGGACAGACCTGGATTGTTTTCTTTGGAATGCGATTGAGGGGAGACCTGATAAAAGTATTAAAAAAATGATGAGAGGCAGAGATAGGGCAGACAGTCAGAACCTTTTTCCGTAGGGTGGAAATATCAAATACTAATGGGCAAAGCTTTATTGTGAGAAGGGCAAAGTTTAAAGGAGAGGTGCAGGGTGAATTTTTGTTTTACACACAGAGGCTGGTGAATGCCCGGAACACGCTGCCAGGGTGGTAGTGGAGGCAAATATGATAATGGTGTTTGAGGCTTTTGGATAGGCACATGGATTTACCTATGCAAGCATATGGATCACATGCAGGCAGATAAGAGATGGGCTTGGTATAATCAGCACCGATATTGTGGGCTGAAGGGCTTGTCATGTGCATGTGCTGTACTGTTCTATATTCCCTCAAATTTGGCCCTTTGAGCCAGCACTGCCATTCAATGTGATCATGGCTGATCATCCACAATCAGTACCCTGTTCCTGCCCTCTCCCCATACCACCTGATCCCGCTATCCTTAAGAGCTCTATCTAACTCTCTCGTGAAAGCATCCAGAGAATTAGCCTCCATTGCCTGCTGAGGCAGAGAATTCCACAGATTTACAACTCTCTGAGTGAAAACGTTTTTCCTCATCTCCGTTCTAAATGGCCTACCCCTTATTCTTAAACTGTGGCCCCTGGTTCTGGACTCCCCCAACATTGGGAACATATGTCCTGCCTCTAGCGTGTCCAATCCCTTAATAATCTTATATGTTTCAATAAGATCCCCTCTCATCCTTCTAAATTCCAATGTATACAAGCCCAGTCACTCCAGTGTTTCAACATTCGACAATCCCGCCATTCCGGGAATTAACCTAGTGAACCTACGCTGCACTCCCTCAATAGCAAGAATGTCCTTCCTCAAATTTGGAGACCAAAACTACACACAGTACTCCAGGTGTGGTCTCACTAGGGCCCTGTACAATTGCAGAAGGACCTCTTTGCTTCTATACTCAACTCCTCTTGTCATGAAGGCCAACATGCCATTAGCTTTCTTCACTGCCTGCTGTACTTGCATGCTTACTTTCAGTAATCAAGAATCTATCCATCTCTGCCTTAAAAATATCTACTGACGGCCTCCACAGCCTTCTGTGACAAAGAATTCCACATACACAAATCAAAGACTTGTCCCACCCCAGCCATTCCTCCTTCTCCCGTCCAGCAGAAGGTACAGAAGCTTGAAAGCGCGCACCACCAGACTCAGGAATAGATTCTTAGACTCTGTTATCAGGCTTCTGAACAGTTCTTCCATAAGGTAGCGTAATGTTCGATTCACGTCTACCCCATTGTGGGCATTAGACTTGGTCTCTAGAACTGACGTGCTACTTACTATACTCAGAACCAGTGCATGGCAGAGAGTGGCCGGAGAGAGAACTGTTGAGAAGCGGTGGAGTGCAGGTAACTTGGATCTTGGCTGGACCCCAAATGGGAGACCTGGAAACGGAGATGGAAGCTATGTGGGGCTTGGTGGGGATGATTGGCAGATGAGTCGGGTGGGGGAGAGTAGGATGGAGATCAGAGCAGCAGAAACAAACAGAGGGGAGCAGTGAGAGAGGGTCGCACTGAACTCCCATCAGAGAGAGGAAGAGAACTTCTTCAAAGTATCCATAATTTTAGCAGATAGACACAAAATGGTGGAGCAACTCAGAGGGTCAGGCAACATCTCTGGGCAAAAGGAATAGGTGACATTTCGGGTCGAGACCCTTCTTCAGATTCAACCTTCAGTCTCAACCTGAAATGTCACCTATTCCTTTTCTCCAGAGATGCTGCCTGACCCACTGAGTTACTCAAACATTTTGTGTCTATCTTCGGTGTAAACCCGCATCTACAGTTCCTTGCATAATTTGAGGAGATTTTGCAGTGGAGACTAAAATGGAGACACAAGGAACTGCAGATTCTGAAATCTTGAGCAAATTATAGACTTGATCTCTGGAACTGATGCGCTACAATGCTGAGAACTATATTCTGCACTCTGTATCTTCCCCTTGCTTTACCTATTGTACTTGAGTTTGGCTTGATTGTATTTATGTATGTTATTATCTGATATGATTGGATAGCATGCAAAACAAAGCTTTTCACTGTGTACTGAAGCTAAATCTTTCTTTGAAGAACTCAGCAGTTCAGGCAGCGGAGGGAATATACGGGTGATGTTTCGGGTTGGGACCCTTCTCCAGTCTGGAAGGATGACTATGGAATGGAGCTGGATTACCTGTCTCACTGCCGATCAGCGGCTGGTTGGCGAAGTGACTGACAAACTCTGAGACAGAATGAAATTCACTGAATCCAAATTTAATCGAGCCTTCACTCCACTCGATCTGGAAGTGTTTGACGGAGTCTTTGCCTCTGCAAATGGAAAGTTCAGAGACGTTAGTGATCTTCAACATGACAGCATGGAGCACTTTAGAAAGAGGTTTCTAGCTTTCCAATTTCTCTCGACACCATTGTACCTGGATTGTACCTGGACGCAGCCCAGACCATCACACAAACCAACCTCCCACCAATTGACCCCATCTATACCTCACGCTGCC
Source organism: Rhinoraja longicauda (assembly GCF_053455715.1). Lineage (NCBI taxonomy): Eukaryota > Metazoa > Chordata > Chondrichthyes > Rajiformes > Arhynchobatidae > Rhinoraja > Rhinoraja longicauda. The sequence goes on from NC_135953.1 coordinate 96,431,716, forward strand.
TTAGCAATGCCACCAGCATAATCAAGGACCAGTCTCATCCCGGTCACTCCCTCTTCTCCCCTCTCCCACCAGGCAAGAGGTATAGAAGTGTAAAAACGCACACCTCTAGATTCAGGGATGCTTTCTTCCCAGCTGTCATCAGGCAAGTGAACCATCCTATCACCAATTAGGGAGCAGTCCTTAGTTACCATCTAACTCTTTGGAGACCTATGGACTTTCTTTAATTGGACTTTACCAGTCTTTATCTTGCACTAAACATTATTTGTTATATCCTGTATATGTACACCGCAGATGGCTCGATTGGAATCATGTAGTGGCATTCCGCTGACTGGGTCGTACGCAACAAAAGCTTTTCACTGTACCTCGGTACATGTGACAAACATAAACTAAACTAAACTGAAACAAGCCTATGATAAATCCCTTTGATGGTGGGGATATATATATATATATATATATATATATATATGTATATATATATATATGTATAAAAGTATATATATATCATATATATACACATCTAATATATATACATCTAATATATAGATATATTATATATATTTATCTGTGTGTAACTGCGTTTACGGGGCATGTAAACCTGCCGCAAGTAGGAATTTCATTGTTCTGTTGGTACATATGACAATTAAATACACTTGACTCTTGATTTAGATCCCATGTCGGAGTGAGTGAGCTATCCTCGAATAGCTCTCCCTTCACATTCAATATAGTTTAGTTTAATTTAGAGATACAATGTGGAAACAGGCCCTTTGGCCACCAAGTCCACATCAACCAGCGATCATTGTGTACACTAACACTATCCTACACACGGGGGGACAATTTACAGATGCCAATTAACCTACTAACCTGCACATCTTCGGAGTGTGGGAGGTAACCCACGCAATCACAGGGAGAACGTGTAAACTCCATACAGACAGCACCCGTGGTCAGAATCGAACCCGGGTCTCTGGCGCTACTCTACCACTGTGGCACTGTGCCTGACTGAAGGATGTAAAATTCTGAGAGGCATAGCTAAGACAGACAGTCAGAATGTGTAGGAAGTAACTGCAGATGCTGCTTTAGACCGAAGATAGACGCAAAATCCTGTATTTCTAAAAACTAAACCGTTGGTGTTAACTGGGACCAGAGTGCTTGGTCACACATGTAGACGCATAGAGACTCTAGCCCAGGGTAGGGGAATCGTGAACCAGAGGGCTTAGGTTTAAGGTGAAGGGAGAAAGATTTAATAGGAACCCGAGGGGTTACTTTTTTAAACAAAGGGTGGTGGGTGTATGGAACGAGCTGCCGGAGGAGGTAGTTGACAACATTTAAGAAACAATTAGACAGGTACATGGATAGGACAGGTTTAGAGGGATATGGGCCAAACACAGGTAAGTGTAGACTAGTGTAGATGGGGCATGAGTTGAGTTTAGTTTATTGTCACATATACCGAGGTACAGTGCATTTGTTGCGTGCTAACCAGTCATCGGAAAGACAACACATGATTATGTTGGACCAAAGGGCCTGTTTCCACGCTGTAGGGCTCTATGTATTAAAATGCGTCACACTTAACACTCACCACAGCCAGTTACACGTGGCATTTAACATTTTCACTGCCTGTGTGATCTGAGGCTAGTCTAATAGTCAATAGTCGTTTATTTGTCACATACACATAAATGTGTAGTGAAATGAAACATTACCCGCAGTTCAACAATAAGACCAATAAGAATAGACAATAGACAATAGGTGCAGGAGTAGGCCATTCAGCCCTTCGAGCCAGCACCGCCATTCAATGCGATCATGGCTGATCACTCTCAATCAGTACCCCGTTCCTGCCTTCTCCCCATACCCCCTCACTCCGCTATCCTTAAGAGCTCTATCCAGCTCTCTCTTGAAAGCATCCAACGAACTGGCCTCCACTGCCTTCTGAGGCAGAGAATTCCACACCTTCACCACTCTCTGACTGAAAAAGTTCTTCCTCATCTCCGTTCTAAATGGCCTACCCCTTATTCTTAAACTGTGGCCCCTTGTTCTGGACTCCCCCAACATTGGGAACATGTTTCCTGCCTCTAATGTGTCCAATCCCCTAATTATCTTATATGTTTCAATAAGATCCCCCCTCATCCTTCTAAATTCCAGTGTATACAAGCCTAATTGCTCCAGCCTTTCAACATACGACAGTCCCGCCATTCCGGGAATCAACCTAGTGAACCTACGCTGCACGCCCTCAATAGCAAGAATATCCTTCCTCAAATTTGGAGACCAAAACTGCACACAGTACTCCAGGTGCGGTCTCACAAGGGCCCGGTACAACTGTAGAAGGACCTCTTTGCTCCTATAATCAATAAAAATGCAATAACACATACAATCATAAACTAACACCAAACAAAAAACCGCAGCGACTCGCTGGCTCAGGTCCGAGCTGCTTACCTTACCGACAGTGCGTAGAAATTTGGAGCATCGTGACTTTTCCTCAGCAGGTAGCAGCCATCCTTGCCGTTGGACAGGAGCAGAGCTTCAGCGGCATGGCGCGAGAGATCGTGGTGAAACCAGCTGTCCAAGGAAAGCAAACGAGAGGCCGTCAACAAGGGAATGCACTCTAGGACGCTGCTTAATCCAAGCCAACCACCGTTGAAAGACAGTCACAACATGCTGGAGTAGCTCAGCAGGTCAGGCAGCATCTCTGTAGAACATGGATAGATAACATTTCAGGTTGGGATCCTTTATTGTCTGAAGGTGGGTCCTAACCTGAAACGTCACCTATCCATATTCTCTAGAAATACTGTCTTACCCTTAGTTTAGTTTAGTTTAGTTTAGTTTAGTTGAGTTTATTGTCACATGTACCAAAGTACAATGAAAAGCTTTTGTTGCATGCTATACAGTCAGTGGAAAGACTATACTTGATTATAATCAAGATGTCCACAATGTACAGATACTGGATAAAGTGAATAACATTTAGTGCAAGGTAATGTGCAATTAAAGTTAATCCAAGGGTCTCCAATGAGGTAGATGGGAGGTCAGGCCACTCTCTAGTTGGTAATATGATACTTCAATTGCCTGATAACAGCTGGGAAGAAACAGTCCCTGAATCTGGAGGTGTGCATTTTCACACAGCGGAAAGACTATATATGATTACAATCGAGCCACATACAGTGTACAGATACAGGATAAGAGGAATAAAGTGTAGGGAAGAATTGCAAATGCTGGTTTAAATCGAAGGTCGACACAATATGCTAGAGTACCTCAGCGGGACAGGCAGCATCTCTGGAGAGAAGGAATGGGTGACGTTTAGTGCAAGATAAAGTCCAGTAAATTTTGATTAAAGATAGTCCATGGGTCTCCAATGAGGTAGATAGTAGCTCAGGACCGCTCTCTAGTTGGTTATAGGATGGTTCAGTTGCCTGATAACAGCTGGGAAGAAACGTTCCCTGAATCTGGAGCAGTGCGTTTTCACTCTTGCCTGATGGGAGAGGGGAGAAAAGGGGGAACTCGCGGTGTTACTCCACCACTGCTTTGTTTTGTTGTAAACCAGCATCCGCAGTTCCTTGTGTCGACAACCTCAGCTAGACTAAATCAGTCTGGGAGGAGAACTGTAAGTTGTAGTTTAGAGATACAGTGTGGAAACATGCCCTTCGGCCCACTGAATCCACACTGTCCATTGATAACCCATTCACATTGGTTATCCCACTTTCTCATCCACTCCCTGCACACAAGAGGGACAATTTACACAGGCCAATTAACCTACATCCCACACGTCTTTGGGATGTGGGTGGAAACCGGAGCACAGGGAGAAAACCCACGTGGTCACAGGGAGAACGGGCAAACTCCACACAGACAGCACCCAAGGTCAGGATCGAACCAGGGTCTCTTGCGCTGTGAGGCAGCAGTTCTACCCCTGTAGTTGTCTTATATCATAATGTTCTGATCAACTCTGTGATCGGGGACTCACACTCTGCGTTTGGCAATCTTGGAGCGAATTGTTGACACAGCTGCAAAACCCCTGTCTTAGAGTCACCTCAGTCACCAGCTCCAAGATTTAAGCCTCTATGTTTATGAGTTGTGGCACAGGACGACTTGCCACTTTATCCAGCGACACAGTATTTTTGCCAGGATTTAGACTTTAGATGCTGCCTGACTTTAGACTTTAGCGATACAGCGTGAAAACAGGCCCTTCGGCCCACCGATTACACGCCAACCAGTGATCACCCTGACACTAGCACTATCCTACACACTAGGGACAATTTTACCAATTAACCTACAAACCTGTACGTCTTTGGAGTGTGGGAGGAAACCAGAGCACCCGGGGAAAACCCACACGGTCACAGGGAGAACGTGCAAACTCTGTACAGACAGCACCCGTAGTCAGGATCGAACTCGGGTCTCTGGCACTGTAAGGCAGCAGGTCCAGCACTGTGCCACTGTGCCACTGTGCCACCCCTAAAAAGGATAGGGGATTCTAAAATCAAAGGGCATAAGGTGAGAAAGGAGTAATTTAAAGAGAGATCAGGGAGATTAATGAGAGATCAATGAGAATAAAGAGATATTAAAGTGATCAGCGGCAATTTTTTCACAGAGGGCTGTCCGTAACTGGAACGAGTTGTCAGAGGAAGCTATAGATGTGGATACTATTACAACTTTCAAAGGACATTTGGACAGATATATGGAGACACAATGGAACAGTTCCAGATGTTGGAATCTTCAGCAAAACACAAAGTGCTGGAGGAACTAAGTGGGTCAGGCAGCATCTGTGGAGGGAATGGACAGGACGCATTTTGGGTCGGGACCCTACTTCAGATATATGGATAAGACGAATTTAGAGGGATATGGGCCAAATGTGGTGGCACGATGGCGCAGCTGCAGAGTTTCAGCCTTACAGCCCCAGAGACCCGGGTCTGAACCTGACAACGTGCTGCCTGGGGACTCTACGCTCTCTCTGTGACCGCGTGGGGTTTTTCTGGGTGCTCCGGTTTCCTCCCACGTTCCAAAGACGTACAGGTTTGTAGGTTAATTGGCTTCTGTACATTGTCCCTAGCATGTAGGATAGAATCCGAGGATGTAACTAGTAGAGTGGATAAGGGAGAACCAGTCGATGTGTTATATCTGGACTTTCAGAAGGCCTTCGACAAGGTCCCACATAGGAGATTGGTGTACAAACTTAAAGCACACGGTATTGAGGGTTCAGTGTTGAGGTGGATAGAAAATTGGTTGGCGGACAGGAAGCAAAGAGTAGGAATAAACGGGTCCTTTTCGGAATGGCAGGCAGTGACTAGGGGGGTACCGCAAGGCTCAGTGCTGGGACCCCAGTTATTTAAGATTCAAGATTCAAGATTCAAGATAGCTTTATTTGTCATCCAATATTGGACGAAATCTAGTCACCCACAGTCCAACAATAAAAGCATTAAATAGGCATTAAAATTACACAACCCCAAAAACACACAAAAAAAGAGACATCCATCAAAGAAACATCCATCACAGTGAGTCTCCTCCAGTCCTCTCCTCACTGTGATGGAAGGCCACAATGTCTTTCCCTTCTCCTGCTGTCCTCTCCCGCAGTCAGGTTGTTGTGGTTGCAGGCCGCGCCGGACGGTCCGCAGCGGCCCGAGCCTAAGGCGAGTCGCAGCCGCTCCCACAGCCTCGGAAGACGGCCGGCTCCGCCGATGATAAGTCCGATCCGGGGCGGTCGAACACGCTGCCGCTGTTGCTGTACGTCGGGGCGGTCGTGGCTCCCGACATTGAAGCCCCCGCCCAGCAGAGAAATATCCCGCGGCATATTTTAGGCCGCGCCGGACGGTGAAATGTCCGTGACCCAAGCCCCGCAACCCGGGGCGGGCGAACACGCTGCCGCTGCCGGAGCTCCCGATGTCGGCATCCACGCGGCCCGAGCCCAAGGCAAGTCGCAGCCGCTCCCGCAGCCTCCGAGGACGGCCGGCTCCGGTGATGGTAAGTCCGATCCGCGGGCTCTGCGAACCAGAGCCCTGGAGGCCGCCAGCTCCAGGAGTTGGGCCGCTGGTAGGCCGCAGCAGGAACGGAGACAACACCCAGAAAACAAAGGTCGGGTCTCCGTTCGGAAGGGACACCTATTTACAATTTTACAGTTCCCCCCCCTCCCCCCCACATACACACATAGTACACAAACACAAAAACACCACATCACAACTACAATTAAGACAAAAAAACAACAAAAACACAAAGACAAATGGACCGCAGGTAAGCCGCAGCTGCTATGGCAGCGCCGCCAACGCGTGGATATACATTGTATATTAATGATTTGGACGAGGGAATTGAATGCAACATCTCTAAGTTTGCGGATGACACGAAGCTGGGTGGCAGTGTTAGCTGCGAGGAGGATGCTAGGAGGCTGCAGAGTGATTTGGATAGATTAGGCGAGTGGGCAAATGCATGGCAGATGCAATATAATGTGGATAAATGTGAGGTTATCCACTTTGGCGGCAAGAACAGGAAAGCAGAGTATTACCTGAATGGTGACCGATTGGGAGAAGGGGAGATGCAACGTGACCTGGGTGTCATGGTGCACCAGTCATTGAAAGCAAGCATGCAGGTGCAGCAGGCAGTGAAGAAAGCGAATGGTATGTTGGCATTCATAGCAAGAGGATTTGAGTTTAGGAGCAGGGAGGATCTGCTGCAGTTGTACAGGGCCTTGGTGAGACCGCACCTGGAGTATTGTGTGCAGTTTTGGTCTCCTAACCTGAGGAAAGACGTTCTTGCCTTAGAGGGAGTACAGAGAAGGTTCACCAGATTGATCCCTGGGATGGCGGGACTTACATATGAGGAAAGACTGGATAGACTGGGCTTGTACTCGCTGGAATTTAGAAGACTGAGGGGGGATCTTATAGAAACATATAAAATTCTTAGGGGGTTGGAGAGGCTAGATGCGGGAAGATTGTTCCCGATGTTGGGGGAGTCCAGAACCAGGGGTCACAGCTTAAGGATAAGGGGGAAGTCTTTTAGGATGAGACTGAGAAAACATTTCTTCACACAGAGAGTGGTGAGTCTGTGGAATTCTCTGCCACAGAAGGTAGTTGAGGCCAGTTCATTGGCTATATTTAAGAGGGAGTTAGATGCGGCCCTTTTTGCTAAAGGGATCAGGGGGTATGGAGAGAAGGCAGGTACAGGCTACTGAGCTGGATGATCAGCCATGATCATATTGAATGGCGGTGCAGGCTCGAAGGGCCGAATGGCCTACTCCTGCACCTATTTTCTATGTTTTTATGTTTCTATGTTTCTATGTTTCTAATCTCTATATATCCGTTCAAATGCCTTTTAGATTCATAATTGTATCCGTTGCTATAATTTCCTCTGTCCAATTCACCTCTACTATCACAATGTTTTAGAAACATTTGGACACGTACATGGATAGGATAGGGTTGAGAGGTATCTGGGCCAAATACGGGCAGGTAGGACTAGTATAGAAGGACAAGTCAGCATGGGCAAGTTGGGCCAAAGGGCCTGTTTCCTCGCTGTATGACTCTATGACTGCCCCCATTGTGGACATTGGACTTGGTCTCTGGAACTGATGCACTACAATGTTGGGAACTATATTCTGCATTCTGTATCTTCTCCTTTGCACGATTTATTGTACTTCACTTTGGCTTGATTCTATTTATGTAAAGTATTATCTGACCTGCGCTCAGATACAGGAATCTTGAGTGAACAGAAAAACTGATGGAGGAACCAGCGAGTCAAGCAGCATTTGCACAGGGAATGGGCAGACGACATTTTGAATTGTGACATTTTTTCAGTCTGAAGAAGGGTTCAACCAAAACATTGCCTACTGATTTCACTCCACAGATGCTGCCTGACCCGCTGATTTCCTCCAGCACTTTGTTTTTCTTTTAACTCAAGATTCTTGCATCTGAGCGCAGGAGGCTGAGGGGTGATCTTATCGAGATGTGTAAAATCATGAGGGGAATAGATACGTTGAATGCACAGAGTCTTTTACTCTCAAGGTAGGGGAATCAAGACATAACGGAAGTGTTTCAGCACGTGCACAACTTCCTGATGTTGAGACGGTTTCCTGAAATGTGAGAAGTGCGCAAGTCTGTCTCGTTAGCAGAAAGGGCAAACTGGGAATTGAAACAAGAGAGATAGAAAATGCTGATGTGTCAAAACTCCAAGTGGAGTGAAACTCCAAAAAACTCCAAACTCCAGAACTGGCCAGATGACTAGTCACTGGGAGACAAGTGAAGGCGCACAGTGCAATTACGGGAAATCCACAGTCTGCACGGAATGCCAAGCTCGCTGGCTCACTGGAGCACTAAAGCACAGCACAGTGGCTGCTGCCTCTCAGCTCCACAGACCCGGGTTCAATCCTGATCTGGAGTTTGCCCGTTTACCTTCTGACCGCGTGGATTTCCTCCCACAACCCAAAGATTTGCGGCTTCTTTGGTTAATTGGACCTCTGTAAATTGTCCCTGGTGTGTAGGAAGTGGATAAGAAAGTGGGATACAGAGACCTAGTGTGAAAGGGTGATCAATGGTCGTCGTGGTCTCGGTGGGCCAGCGGGCCTGTTTCCCTGCTAAACAAAATGGCGGCACAGTGGCTCAGCTGGCAGAGCTGTTGCCTCACAGCGCTCAGATACAGGAATCTTGAGTGAACAGAAAAAACTGATGGAGGAACCAGCGAGTCAGGCCTTGGATGCTGCCTGTACGGTGTTTGTACGATCTCCCTGTGACCGCGTGGGTTTCCTCTGGGTGCTCCAGTTTCATCCCACATGGAAGTGGCGGCGCCTAACGGCTGCGGCTCGCTAGCAGTCTGTTCGTCTTTTTTCCTTTTTTTTTTTTGTTGTGTGTCGGTGTTGGGATGGTTTTTTTTTTTTTTTTGGTTGTGTGGGGGGTGGTGGTGTGGGTGGGGGGGTGGTGGTGTGGGTGGGGGGGTGGGGGAAACCTTTCTCTTTTAGGTCTCTTCCTCACGGCGCGGGGTGCGGCTCGGCCGCGGGGCCTTCCATCGCCCGGTGCGGCTCGGCCGCTGGACTTAACATCGCCCGGCGCGGCTCGGCCGCTGGACTTAACAGTGCCCGGTGCGGCTTGGCCGCGGGGCCTTCCATCGCCCGGTGCGGCTCGGCCGCGGGGCCTAACATCGCTGGTGCGGCTCGGCCGCTGGACTTAACAGTGCCCGGTGCGACTCGGCCGCGGGGCCTAACATCGCTGGTGCGGCTCGGCCGCTGGACTTAACAGTGCCCGGGCCGCGGGGCCTAACATCGCCCGGCGCGGCTCGGCCACGGGACTTTTCATCGCTGGTGCGGCTCGGCCGCTGGACTTAACATCGCCCGGTGCGGCTTGGCCGCGGGGCCTTCCATCGCCCGGTGCGGCTCGGCCGCGGGGCCTAACATCGCCCGGTGCGGCTCGGCCGCGGGACTTAGCTGCGCACGGCTCGGTCGCGGGGCCTTTCATCGCCCGGTTCGGCCGCGAGACGTCTCAGCGCCCGGTGCGGCTCGGCCGCGGGGACTTCCATTCCCTTGCGGGGACTGTGCGGGTCGGTCGGGGACGAGCTGTCTGTCCGTGGGCGTGGGGAAGAGAGTGGAAGTTTTGTTGCCTCCATCACAGTGAGGGGGTGTTTGGAGTCACTGTGATGGACGTTTGTGTTGGGGTCATGTGTCTTGTGTTCTTTTTTGTGTGTGACTGCTATGTAGTTTCGTTCGGTACCTTGGTACCGAATGACAAATAATGCTCTGTTGAACTGTTGTTGAACTGTTGAACAAAGACTTATGGGTTTGCAGATTATTTGGCCCTCTGTATATTGCCCTGAGTGAGTAGGAAGTGGATGAGAAAGTGGGATAACATTGAAGTAGTGTGAACGGATGATCGATGATCGGCATGGACTCGGTGGGCCTGTTTCTCTGCTGTATCTCCAAAATAAAATTTCCCGACTCCATAATGTCCAGGGCTGATCAGACAATTCTGAAAACAGTCCCATCCTGTTGTCCCCTCAGCCTGTCTCCAAGGCCCTTGTATTCACGCTCGCATGGACCGAGATACAGTGAAAAGATTTGCTATCCAGTCATGCTATACACGAGTACTATCAAGCCATACACACAGTACAACAAAAGGACACAAAGCGCTGGAGTAGCTCAGCGAGTCAGGCTGCGTCTCTGGAGAACATGGATAGGTGACCTTTTGGGTCAGGACCCTTCTTCTGTCTTAAGGGTGGTGGGACGCACTGCCAGAGGAGATAGTCGAGGCAGATACTACTACAGCATTCAAAATGCATTTGGACAGGTATATGGATAGGAAAGGTTGAAAGGAAGGGTGGCACAATGGCCAAACAGCCTCCACTTTCTCCACAATGATTCCATGCCAAGCTCTAAACTGTTATAGCTTAGTTACAGGACCCAATTAGATCAATGGATACCCAGTCGAGAGCTTGTGTCAACCAACACGGAAACATTATCCATACAGTTGATATAATGGAACAAACACCAGGATTAACGAACAGTGGGATCGTTCTTCTGGATATCAAGGGGAGGAGGAACCTGGAGAATTTGGCACAAAAAAAACTTTTTCCTTCAATGTTCTTAACTTAGTTTATCCACAGCTTAATGCTGGAATTTTACATCAGGAACCAATAAGCGACCTTCATGAGCACACATTCAAAATTTAATAGCAAATCAGCACCATTAATAGCAAGTATCTTTTATTGGTGAAAGAATAAAAGATTCAACACAGACCTATTAAACATAGGAACCTTAAAACTCAGGGATAGGTCTGACCTACTCAGATGTCTTTAGTTTAGTTAAGCTTACAGTCACGTTAACCAAGGTACAGTGAAAAGCTTTCTGATGCGTGCTCTCCAGTCAGCGAAGAGACGATATGATTACAATTAAGCTGTCCGCAGTGCACAGATACACTGGAGCTGGGACATTTTGCTGCATTTATGGCCGATCTGCCCTGGATCCATTTTCAAAGTAACTCCAGGCATCCACTAACATTCCAGGAGAGAAGGAAATCGTTTACCAAAATAGTCAGTCATGCAACGTGGAAATAGGCCCTTTGACCCAACTTGCCCACGCCGCCCAACATGCCCCAAATGTAAAGATACGGTACACTTTACAGCTGGAAATAAGACACAGCCGACTGTCATCAACCGTCTGTGTATTTGCTCAGGATTCCAGCACCCCCAGTTTCTCGTGTCTACAAATCTCTCATCGCAGTGGCACTCAATCTCATCACAAGATGAGATCCCTCACAACCCCTACAAACGACGGAATGGTTGAGGGGGAAGCATGCTCAGGTTTTGTTACATCAACCCGGCGGGGAATCTGTCATTCCCCCCCCTTCCCCCAACCCACCCACCCACCCCCGCCCCCCCCCCTCCCCCCCCACCCTCCCTCCCTCCCTCCCGACCCAACCGTCTCTCAACAATGTGATTGAATCTCAGAGTACAGACGCAAAGAACTGCAGATGCTGGTTTATAGAAAAAGACCTTTGAACTATCCTTAATCATACTTTATCTTGCACTAAATGCTGTACCCTTTATCTGTGCACTGTGGACGGCTTGATGGTAATCATGTACAGCCTTTAGCTGTAGCATGCAAATGAAAACTTTTCACTGTACCTCGGAACACGTGACAATAATCTAAACAAAGTGCGGTAGTAACTCAGCAGGTCAGACAGCATCTCTGGAGGACATGGCTAGGTGACGTTTCAAATCAGGACCCTTCTTCAGACTGATAGATGAACGCAGGTGAGAAGGGGGGTGGGTTGATAGGCACATGTTTGGACAACGAACAGAGATGAAAAAAACAGAAGATTGTGCATTTATCAGAATATGAGAGGAATAGATGGGGTAAATGCAGAGTGTTTTACCCAGAGTAGGTGAATCAAGAACCAGAGGACATCGGTTTAAAGTGAGAGGGGAAAAGATTTAATAGGAACCTGAGGGAAAACTTTTTTTATACAAAGGGTGGTGGGTGTATGGAAAGAGCTGCTGGATGAGGTAGTTGAGGCAGGGACTATCACAACGTTTAAAAAACATTTGGATAGTGCCTGGATAGGACAGGTTCAGAGGGATATGGGCCACACGCAGGAAGATGGGACACGTTGGTCGGTGTCGACAAGTTGGGCCGAAGGGCTTAATTCCACACTATTTAACTCTACAATTATGTTTCCTTATCTCTGAAAACAGAACGTTAACCACCTGTTGAAAAGGCCCACCTGTAAGCCAGTGATGTCCATGCCATAGGGTAATGAAGAGTTTAACTTTCATTCCATAACCATCACAGCCAACAACGAAACAAAACACAACGCGCTGGGAGTGCTGGGTCACTCCAACACTTTATAGACACAAGGAACTGCAGATGCTGGTTTACCAAAAAAAGACAGAGTCCATTGTTGTTTTAAGTAACCTTGGTCAGACAAGCCTGCAAACATCTACTTCTAATAATGTCACCTATCCATGTTCTCCAGAGATGCTGCCTGATCTGCTGAGTTACTCCAGCACTTTGTGAGTCTAAAGTAAGGTCCCGACCCCAAAAAATCACCTCTCCATGCTCTCCACAGATGCTGCCTGACCCGCTGAGATACTCCAGCACTTTGCATCTTTTTTTTGTAAACCAGCAACTGCAGTTCCTCGTTTCCACTTTTTGTAACCGTCTATTGCCACCGCTGCAGAGAGGGGGATAGATTGTAAGGAAATGAAAGGCCAGTGCAGACCGACAAGATGGGAACCTTGGGGACAGATGCACAGAGACAGAAACAGGGGGAAGGTCGCAAGTGGATCGAGGGCTCACCACTAACCTCCGCTGAGAGGATTCTGACCGGCACACTGGCTGCAGAAGGAAGAAACCTCAAGGAAACCCAGTCTTCAACAACTTGCACTGTGCAGCTGGTGTAAGTCTCTCACAAAGGCAGGCAGGCAGAGAAAGAGGAAGCAGGTGGCAATTATTTAAATGCAGCCCGTGCTGACGAGGCGTGGGTGCCGGACTTTCGGGTTGGGTACAAATTCCCCAGTTTCCTCTTGCACCTCCTCAAGATCTCCTTTGTTGACCTTCCACCCTAATTGATTTCTCTAATCTCAAGTAACTCCTGCATTCCCTCCTCTCCCCTCCCCCTCTCCCCCTCTCCCCCTCTCCCCTGAAAAAGGTTCTGACTGTTTCATGAAAATGTTTCCAACTTTGTGCACCTTCTTGTCTAGAGAAGATACCCAACACAAGGGTGAAGAAGGGTCTCGACCCGAAACGCCACCTATTCCATTTCTCCAGAGATATGGCTGACCCATTGAGTTACCCCAGCATTTTGTGTGCGAGGATCACTGGTCAGCGCGGACTTGATGAACCTTAGGGCCTGTTTCCATGCTGCATCTAAACTAAACTCAAGTGTCCATAGGCCTGACCAGTGGAATATTTAGCTTGGACACTATCTTCCAATGGGTTCCACCTAAATGCAGAACAAGTATCAAATTACTGACTTCTGCACAAATGGAGGCCGATTAATGAGTCAAGTTATGCACTGAAAAATACATCTCAGTTTTGAAAATACATCACCAATTATGAAAGAGGAAGTGAGCAGTTATTTTAGGCACTCGTCGAGTTGCAGCAACAGAAATTTCCTTCCTTCTACTCAACTCTTCCAACTGCAAAGGTTCTTGAACCCAAATTTCACAGCAGCAGCAGTTTTACACCCGGCTCTCTGCTGTGTTCACAGAACTGGTGCCAAGCTACCAACTTCTCCCTCAACATCAGCAAGACAAAGGAGATAGTGATCGACTTCAGGAAGCGAAGCGGTACACACACCCTGGTGTACATTGACGGTGCTGAAGTAGAGATGGTTGAAAGCTTAAAGTTCTTAGGAATAAATATCACCAGCAACTTGTCCTGCACCAGCCACATCGAAGCATTGGCCAAGAAAGCACACCAACGCCTCTACCTCATTGGAAGGCGTAGGAAGTTTGGCGTGTCCCCTACAAACCTTCACCAACTTCTACAGAGGCGCCATAGAAAACATTTTATCGGGAAGCATCACAGCATGGTTTGGGAACAGCTCTATCCAAGACCACAAGAAATTGCAGAGAGTTGACTCCATCTGTGCTTCATGCTGCCTCTGCAAGGCCACCACCATAATCAAGGACCAGTCTCACCTCGGTCACTCCCTCTTCTCCCTTCTACCATCAGGCAAGAGGTGCAGAAGTGTGAGAACATACACCACCAGGTTCAGGGACAGCTGTTATCAGGCAACTGAACCGTCCTCGCACCAATTAGAGAGCGGCCTGACCATCCATCTACCTCATTGGAGACCTTCGGACTATCTTTAAACAGACTTTACTGGACCTTTACTTGTGCGAGATGGAGAGTGACAGAATTAATTCAGCGACCAGGGTCCTGAACTTGAATAAAGGAGACTTTGAAGCTATGAGATGCAAATTGGCTAGGATAGACTGGCAAATTATACTTAAAGGGTTGACAGTGGAGATACAATGACGAAGATTTAAAGACCGCATGGATGAACTCCAGAAATTGTGCATCCCTGTCTGGTGAAAAAATAAAACTGGGAAGGCGGCTCAACCGTGGCTGACGAGGGAAGTCAAGGATAATGTTAAAGCCAAGGAAGGGGTATATAAATTGGCCAGGAGAAGCGGCAAGCCAGAGGACTGGGAGAAATTTAGAACTCAACAGAGGAGGACAAAGGGGTTAATTAAGAGGGGGAAAAAGAGCATGAAAGAAAGCTTGCGGGGAATATAAAAACTGACTGTAAAAATTTCCACAGGCATGTAAAAAGGAAAAGTTTAGTGAAGACGAATGTAGGTCCTTTACAGTCAGAGACAGGTGAATTTACAATGGGAAACAAGGAAATGGCAGAACAGTTAAACGAGTACTTTAGTTCTGTCTTCACTAAGGAAGACACAAACAATCTCCAAGAAATACTAGGGGACCGAAGATCTAGTGGGAGGGAGGAACTGAAGGGAATCCACATTGTCAGAAAATGGTGTTAGGTAAACTGTTGGGACTGAAGGCAGCTAAATCCCCAGGGCCTGATGGTCTGCATCCCAGAGTACTCAAGGAGGTGGCCCCAGAAATCGTGGATGCATTGATGATCATTTTTCAATGTTCTCTCGACTCTGGATCAGTTCCTGTGGACTGGAGGGTAGCCAATGTAACCCCACTTTTTAAGAAAGGAGGGAGAGAGAAAACGAGGAATTATAGACCAGTTAACCTTACATCGGTAGTGGGGAAGATGCTGGAGTTGATTATTAAAGATGTTATAGCAGCACATTTGGAAAGCAGTGATGGGATCGGTCAAAGTCAGCATGGATTTATGAAGGGGAAATCATGCTTGACAAATCTGGAATTTTTTGAGGATGTAACAAGTAGAATGGATAAGGGAGAGCCAGTGGGTGTGGTGTATCTGGACTTTCAAAAAGCCTTTGACAAGGTCCCACACAAGAGATTAGTGTGCAAAATTAGAACACATGGTATTGGGGGTAGGGTATTGACATGGATAGAGAACTGGTTGGCAGACAAGAAGCAAAGAGTAGGAATAAACAGGTCCTTTTCAGAATGGCAGGCAGTGGTGAGTGGAGTGCCGCAAGGCTCGGTGCTGGGGCAACAACTATTTACAATATATATTAATGATTTGGATGATGGAATTAGAAGTAACATTAGCAAGTTTGCAGATGACACAAAGCTGGGTGGCAGTGTGAGCTGCAAGGAGGATGCTATGAGGCTGCAGGGTGACTTGGATAGGTTGGGTGAGTGAGCATTGCAGATGCAGTATAATGTGGATAAATGTGAGGTTATCCACTTTGGTGGCAAGAATAGAAAGGCAGATTATTATTTGAATGGTGTCAGATTAGAAGGGGAGGTGCAAAAGACCAGGGTGTGCTTGTGCAGCAGTCACGGAATGCAAGCATGCAGGTACAGCAGGCAGTGAAGAAAGCTAATGGCATGTTGGCCTTCATTGCGAGAGGATTTGCATTTCAGAGCAAAGAGGTCCTACTGCAGTTGTACAGGGCCCTGGTGAGACCGCACCTGGAGTATTGTGTACAATTTTGGTCTCCTAATTTGAGGACGGACATTATTGCTATTGAGGGAGTGCAGCTTAGGTTCACCAGGTTAATTCCTGGGATGGCGGGACTGATATATGATGAAAGAATGGATTGGCTGGGCTTGTATCCGCTGGAATTTAGAAGGATGAGAGGGGATATTATAGAAACAGAAAGATTTCTTAAAGGATTCATATCATATCATATCATATATATACACAGCCGGAAACAGGCCTTTTCGGCCCACCAAGTCCTTGCCGCCCAGCGATCCCCGCACATTAACACTATCCTACACCCACTAGGGACAATTTTTACATTTACCCAGCCAATTAACCTACATACCTGTACGTCTTTGGAGGGGTAGATGCAGGAAAAATATTCCTGATGTTGGGGGAGTCCAGAACTGGGGGTCACAGTATAAGAATAAGGGATAGGCCTTTTAGGACTGAGATGAAGAAAAACATTTTCACCCAGAGAGTTGTGAATCTGTGGAATTCTCTGCCACAGAAGGCAGTGGAGGCCAATTCACTGGATGTTTTCAAGAGAGTGTTAGATTTAGCTCTTAGGGCTAAGGGATTCAAGAGATATGGGGAAAAAGCCAGAATGGGGTACTGATTTGGGATGATCAGCCATGATCGTATTGAATGGTGGTGTTGGCTCGAAGGGCCAAGTGGCCTACTCCTGCACCTATTTTCTATGTTTCTACCTTGGCACACGTGACAATTATAAACCTGAACCTAATGTTTGCGCTTAAGTCCAGTATGGTTTTTGCTGAGCTGTTTCTTTATGATGTGCATCACTGGGGTATGACTCTTGCTACATCTCTGCAGTTTCATTCTGTGAGTCACTATGTTCAGTAGCGTTACTTGTTTGTGTAAGCAACACAAAAGGACAATACAGTCACTACAAGGATGATAGGATTGAGAGATTGTTGCACAAGCTGGTGGCATTGTTACGATCTAATTAAAACGACACGTCGCAGCGAAGCATTTCAATATTTAGTGGGAAACTCGATCGTGTTTCATGAGGACATGGATCGCTCAGAGATATGATTCATAGATATGATTCATAGATGTTGCTTAATTTAGACTTAGTTTAGAGATACAGCGCAGAAACAGGCCCTTGGTCCCACCGAGTCTGCACTGATCACCCCGTACACTAACACTATCCTACACACTAAGGACAATTTACAATTTTCACCAAAGCTAATTAACCTACAAACCTGCACGTCTTTGGAGTGTGGGAAGAAACCGGAGCACCTGGAGAAAACTCGCGAGAACGTACAAACTCTGTACAGCAGCATCCGTAATCAGGATCGAACCCGGGTCTTATAGATTCTTGCAGACTTATACACCAAGAAAACATATCTTTCAACCACCAGGTCTGTACCAACCATCAAGAACCCCTTTAAAACTACTCCCCCCATATTGCTAGTTAGTTAATTATGTTTAGTTTAGTGTCACATGTACTGAGGTACAGTGAAAAGCTTTTTTATTGCATACAATCCAGTCAATGGAAAGACTATACATGATTACAATCACAGCGTCCACATTGTACAGATACAGGGCAAAGGGAACAACGTTTAGTGCAAGATGAAGTCCAGTCAAATCCGATTGAAGATAGTCCAAGGGTACCCAATGAGGCAGATGGTAGGTCAGGACCGTTCTCTAGTGAGGGCAATTTACAGAGGGCCAATTAACCTAGAAAACCACACGTCTGTGGGATGTGGGAGGAAACCAGAGCACTCAGAGGAAACCCACGTGGTTACGGGAAGAACGTACAAATGTTCAGGATTCAACTCGGGTGTCTGGTGCTGTGAGGCAGCAGCTCTACCAACTGCACCACAGTGCCGCCCTGAAAATAAAAACATATTTACTAAATGAGAGATGAATTTGGAGGGGACAACTCCAGGAGCAGTTCTGGAATATTCCTTCAGCAAGAGCCTTTCACGCTGGCTAATTACAAGAATACTAGAACAGTACAGGACAGGAACAGAGCCCACAGCCCACAACATCTGTGCCGAGCATGAGATCAACTCTTATCTGCCTGCATATGATTCATAGCGAAGATAGACACAAAAAGTTGGAGTAACTCAGCGGGACGAGCAGCATCTCTGGAGAGAAGAAATGGGTGACATTTTGGGTCAAGACCTTTCTTCAGACAGTCTCGACCCAATGCGTCACCCATTCCTTCTCTCCAGAGATGTTGCCTGTCCCGCTGAATTACTCCGGCTTTTTGTGTCTATCTTAGGTTTAAACCAGCATCTGCAGTTCCTTCCTATACATGATTCATATCCCTCCATTCCCTGCATGTGCTTAACTAAAAGTCTCATAAACGCCACTGTCATATATACCTCCACCATCACCCTGACAGTGCATTCCAGGCACCCACCACTCCGTGTAAAGAACTTGCCCCGCATATCTTTAAACTTTGCCCCTCTCACGTCAAACCTATGCAATTGAACCACCCTCTCACCAAAACCTTACTGGAGACTCTCAAACTATCTTTACTGGACTTTATCTTGCACTAAACGTTATTCCCTTGATCCTCTATGTATACACTGTGGACAGCTCGATTGTATTCATGTATGATTGACTGGATAGCATGCAGCAAAAAAGCTTTTCACTGTATCTTGGTACACGTGACAAAAATCAACACGACTATTCGCATTAGAACCCCTGGCTTGAATTGGCTGTGACATCGAGTTGATGTTGTGTTTACCGAATCTGAGAGTGAGGTAACTGAAGAATGAAAGAACAAATGTTTGTGGGCAGCAGGTTCACACATGCACCATAGATTTGTAAATACCTCACCACATGAAAGACAGCTGGTTCTGACATAATGGAGGAAGGAAATGAAACCACACATACGCACACTCACTCACACATATCCCCACATACACACCCACACACTCAGGCACCAACACACCCAGACACCCACGCACACACTCAAACACACCCAGACACATGCAGCCAGACACACACACCTAGACACAAACACACTCACTCAAACACACCCAAACACACGCAACCAAACACACACATCCAGACACAAACACACTCACTCAAACACACCCAGACACTCAGATACACACACACACACTTACTCAAACACACCCAGACACACACACACACACACACACACACACACACACACACACACACACACACACTCAAACACACACACACACACATACCCAGACACTCACACTCACTCAAACACACCCAGCCACTCAGATACACACACACTCATACACACACACTCACTCACTCACTCACTCATTCAAACACACCCAGCCACACACACCCAGACACACACACCCAGACACTCACACACACTCAGACACACTCACTCAAACACACACTCAGACTCAGACACACCCACACTCACCTCCAGATTCAGGGACAGTTTCTTCCCAGCTATTATCAGGTAACTGAACCATCCTATCACCAACTAGGGAGTGGTCCTGACCTCCCATCTTCCTCATTGGAGACCCTCGGACTACTTTTAATTGGATTTTATTGAACGTTATCTTGCACTATATGTTATTCACTTTATCCTGTATCTGTATACTGTGGATGGCTTGATTGTAATCATGTCTAGTCTTTCTGCTGACTGGATAGCAAGCAACAAAAACAGCTAACCACTGTACTTCGGTACACGTGACACTCATCTAAACTAAACAAAACATTGCAGAACTTGGGTAAGTGACAGGGTTGAAGAGAACATAGAATGAAGCTGATCTCGTTTAGTTTAGTATGGAGATAGAGCATGGAAACAGGCTGATTGGACCAACTGGTCTTTGCCGACCAAGATGCCCCATCTAAACTAGTCCCGTTTGCCCACATTTGGTCCATATCGTTCTAATCCTTAGATAAGGCACAAAGTGCTGGAACAAATCAGTGGATCAGGAAGCACCTCTGGTGAAAAGGACCAGGCAACGTTTCAGGTTGGGATCCTTCTTCAGACCTGAAACTAACCCGACCCAACCCGAAACGTCACCTGCTCCTTTTCTCCAGAGATGCTGCCTGACCCACTGAGTTGCTCCAGCCCTTTGTGTCTATCTTTGGTATAAACCAGCATCTGCATTTCCTTCCTACACATTCTCTCTGACCCTTTCTTACCCAAAAACAGGAACTGACTCTGAAACTAAGGTGAGCTGGAGGTTTGTGACTCCACTGTTTGCCTATCGTCACATTTGTCAGGCAAGTGTTGCACAGGGAGCTTCATCCAACATAGAACAGTACAGCACAGCAACAGGCCCTTTGGCCCACAACACCCATGCTGAAAATGATGCCAAGAAAAACTAATCCCTTGTACCTGCACATGACGTTCCCGATGCTGGGGGAGTCCAGAACCAGGGGTCACAGTGTAAGAATAAGGGGTAGTAGGCCTTTTAGGACTGAGATGAGGAAAAACATTTTCACCCAGAGAGTTGTGAATCTGTGGAATTTTCTGCCACAGAAGGAGGTGGAGGCCAATTTGCTGCAGGGTTTCAAGAGAGAGTTAGATTTAGCTCCCAGGGCTAACAGAATCAAGAGATATGGGGAGAAAGCAGGAACGGGGAACTGATTTTGGATGATCAGCCGTGATCATATTGAATGGCGGTGCTGGCTGAATGGCCTACACCCACACCTATTTTCTATGTTTCTATATTTCTATGATCCATATCCCTCCATTCCCTGCATATCCATGTGTCTATCTGAAAACCTCTTAAACATGTTATTGGCAGCACGTTCCAGGCACCCACAACCCACTGGACAAAATCTTGGTCGGCACATCTCCTTTAAACATTGTCCCCTCTCACCGTAAAGCAATTTCCACTAGTATTTGACATTTCCAGCATGGGAAAAGGGTTCTGACTATCTACCTTATATATGCCTCCCATAAATTCATATAAAATCCATAAATCAGATCTCCCCTCAACCTAGAGGCTTATAAAGTGTCAGCTATGTCAATTCTAGGACATTCAAGATGTCCTCTTTCTTCAACAAACATGGTTTCCCTCCCTGCTGGCATTGATGGATCCCTCACCCGCGTCTCCTGAGTCCCATAGTTCTGCTCTCGCTTCCCCTCCCCCCCCCCCCCAGACGGAACAAGGACAGAGTTTCCCTGGTCCTCACCTTTCACCCCACCAGCCTCCGCATCATCCTCCGCCATTTCCGTCACTTCCTACATGATCCCACCCCCGGTCACATCTTCCCATCTCCACCCCTTTCCTCTTTCCGCTGAGACCGCTCCCTCCTCAACTCCTTGGTTCACTCATCCCTTCCCACCCAAACCACCCCCTCCCCAGGATTTCCGTTCATTTTCACAGGTCCTGCCTGATTGAAGCTCCACTTTGTTTTAATTGCCCAATATAAAGTCTGATCACTGGTACTCCATTAAGTAATCAGCTTAAGCCAATTTGTGTAAAAAATCTTGGCATCAAGCGACCTTTTAGATTGCTTAACTAATAGATATATTATACCCTCATGGAAATGAACAGAAAATTGTGACATCGGAAAATAGCATTGTCTGCAAAAAAAACATAAAGTAATTAACTTTTGAACGCAGTAGAGTGAGCTTTACTTTTATATTATTTTATTCATGATTTTGGGAGGAGAACGTTGGGCATTCTTAATTGCCCTTAAACCGAGTGGTTTGTTGAGATTCAGAGGCACTTACTTAGCAGTCAACCATCTTCAGTCTGGAGTCACGTATTTTTGAATAGTGAAAGGCCTGGATAGAGTGGATGTGCAGAAGATATTTCCACTCGTGGGAGAGTCCAGGACCAGAGGTCATAGCCTCAGAATTAAAGGACGTCCCTTTAGGAAGGAGATGAGGAGGAATCTCTTCAGTCAGAGGGTGGTGAATCTGTGGAATTCATTGCCATAGAAGGCTGTGGAGGCCGCCAATGGATATTTTTAAGGCAGAGGTAGATAGATTCTTGATTGGTGCGGGTGTCAGGGGTTATGGGGAGAAGGCAGGAGAATGGGGTTAAGAGGGAAATATAGATCTGCCATGTTTGAATGGCTTAGTAGACTTAATGTGCTCAATGGCCTAATTCTGCTCCTATCATTTATGAACGTATAAACACAGCTGGCACTGCTGCCTTACAGAGCCAAAGACCCAACTTCGATCCTAACCTTGGGTGCTCTGTGTGGAGTTTGCATGTTCTCTCCATGACTGTGTGGGTTTCCTCCGTGTGCTCCAATTTCCTCCAACATCCCAAAGACAAGCAGGTTCATAGGTTAGACTTTAAAGATACAGCGCAGAAACAGGGCCTGCAGCCGACCAGCGATCCGCCCTAGTTCAGTCTGAAGAAGGGTCTCGACCCGAAACGTCACCCATTTCTTCTCTCCTGAGATGCTGCCTGACCTGCTGAGTTACTCCAGCATTTTGTGAATAAACACCCTAGTTCAGTCCTACATACTACGAATAATTTACAGAAGCCAACTAACCTACAACCTGTACATTATTGGGACGGAGAGAAAGCTGGAGCACCCGTAGAAAACCCACACGGTCACCAGGAGAATGTACAAACTACGTAACGACAGCACCCGTAGTCAGGATCGAACCCGGGTCTCTGGCGCTGTGAGGCAGCACTCTACTGCTGCGCCACCGTGCCATCCTTGACCCTGCCGCTTCATTGCATCTAAGATCCTGCCCTCAGGTGCTTTTTGTGTGGAGTTTCCCCGTTTTCCCAGTGACCGCATGGGTTTCCTCCGGGCGCTCTGGTTTCCTCCCACACTCCAAAGAAGTGCGGGTGTGTAGGTTAATTGGCTTCTGTCAATTGTCCACCGTGTGCAGGGAGTGGATGGGAAAGTGGGATAACATAAAACTTTGGGCTTAGGTTTGTTATTGTCACGTGTGCCGAGTTACAATAGGTTGGGGAAGATACAGAGTGCAAAAGTCTGAAGAAGTGTCTCGACCCGAAACATCACCCATTCCTTCTATCCAGGGATGCTGCCTGTCCAGCTGAGTTACTCCAGCATTTTGTGTCTATCTTCGGTGTAAACCGGCATCTGTAGTTCCTTCCTACACAATTCTTTGATGACGTTGGCTGCTATCACGATGCAGTGTGATGTATAGATGGAGTCAACGGTGAGGAGTCTGAGCCACATCTACAACTCTTTGCAATTTCTTGCAGACTTGGGCAGAGCTGTTCCCAAACCCAGCTGAGTTACTCCAGCCCACTGAATCCACACCGACCAGCGATCGTGTGTAGGATAGTACACCAGCACTATCCTACACACGAGGGACAATTTACAATTTTATCCAAGCCAATTAGCCTACAAACCTGCAGTCTTGGGAGTGTGGGAGGAAACCAGAGCACCCGGAGAAAACCCACACAGGTCATGCGGAGAATGTACAAACTCCGTACAGAAGCACCTGTAGTCAGTGTTGAACCCGGGTCTCCGGTGCTGTAAGGCAGCAACTCTACTGCTGCGCCACCGTGCCGTATATTAAAAAAACACAAAGACTGAAGTAACTCAGCTGTACCGTGGGGGGAGTGGACGGGTGACGTCTTGGATCGGGATCCTTCTTTAGACCGATTGTAGTAAGGGGGGGAAGCTGGATAAGAGTGATGGCGCAAGGCAATGCTAGGCAAGTGATAGGTGGATACAGGAGAGGATGTTTCAATGGGTAGACAAAGGCTGGAGATGAAAAGGAGACAAAAGGGTTTGTGATATCGAGAGTAGTGAAATGTGAAGCCAGAGGAAGAGATATGAGGGTGAAAATGGACAGGGAGATGGGGTCAGGGAGTCGGGATAGTGGGAGAGATGGGTGAGGAAGCAAGGAACTGCAAATGCTACTTTACAAAAAAATACACTAAATGCTGGAGTAACTCAACGGGTCAGGCAGCATGTCTGGAGTATATGGATTGGTGACATTTCGGGTCAGGACCCTTCCTCAGACTGATTGTGGTGGGGATGGGGGAAAGTGCTGGCACCCTTCCAAATGTCTGGCCCAGACATCACTGTAGGCTGCTCAGGATTACAAAGAGATTTATAAACGTCATTAATCTTACAGTAATCTTTTGTTTATTCAACATTGTGACTCTGTTGAAAGATTAACCAATTCCTTTAACAATGAGTTATGAATTACTCATTTCTTTTCTGACCTTTGAGAACTTGAGTAGTATGGCGAGACTGAAGACTTGTAACTTTGTCAAAGAAGTTTATTGAGGTAGCAATATTCAGTTACAAAGATAACAATCGAGATCGCAGACAACCATTAAACTTAAACTGTTCACATCGAAGTTCTCTTCCAACTGACTGGTTTTGGGCGCCAAAACAACCACGTGACCTTGCTGGCCAATCCGAGGGTTCGACTCTCAGGACCAATCCCTATGGTCGCTACATGACCCCCCCCCCAGAACCCGAGGCACGGTATCTAGCAGGGAGCCGGATTTCGCGACCAGAACGAGTAAGGAGAGGGGCTGCAGGAACCACAGGGGCAAGAGGGCCCGGGCCGGAGGTTATTGCAGGAGGAAGGCCCCGTCGAGGGGGTTGACCGACCAGGACAGGACGGTCCTGGTCCAAGTGGACAGGTTTGAGCCTGGACACAGAGACGAGCTCACTCCTGCCCCCAACATCTAAGGTGAAAGTGACCGTTCCTTGGCACAACACGCGGAACGGTCCTTCATAGACCCTCTGCAATGGGGAACGATGGGCATCCCTACGCAGAAACACAAACTCACAGTCCTTCAAGGCTGGCGGTTCATGCACCATGGAACACCCGTGGCGTGAAGTAGGAACCGGAGCTAGGAAACCCACTCTCGCCCGGAGTGATGCTAAAACCGACGGAACCGAGGGCTGCTGTGCAGAGGAATCCGGAAGGAAATCACCAGGCACTCTGAGTGGCGAGCCATATACCAGTTCCGCAGACGAAGTCCCTAGATCGTGCTTAGGAGCAGTCCGGATGCCCAGAAGGACCCAGGGCAGCTGATCTACCCAATCAGGACCGTCCAGCCGCGCACTGAGGGCCGACTTAAGTTGGCGGTGAAACCGCTCCACGAGCCCATTAGCCTGTGGGTGATAAGCCGTGGTCTGCTGCAACCTGGAACCGTACAGCTCAGCTAGCGTAGCCCAAAGGGCAGAGGTGAACTGGGACCCCCGGTCGGTGGTGATGACGGACGGAACAACGAAACGGGCCAGTGATAGCGCATTTAAGAGGATTTTAGATAGGCGCTTGGATATGCTGGGAATGGAGGGGTGTGGATCACATGCTGGCAGACAAGTTTCACTTGCCATTTTGTTCAGTGCAGATATTGTGGGCCGAAGGGACTGTTCCTGAGCTGTTCTATGTTCTATGTGCGGTGGGACAGTACAACTTCATTTTATGCCGAGTTGCTGCATAATATTAGTTCACAAAGATCATTTCTTTTACTTCCCATTCTTTTTAGTTTAGTTTAGAGATACAGCACGGAAACAGGCGCTTCAGCCCACTGAATCCACACCGACCCAATGCAGGGCCAGGGCCCGGGCACAAGAGGCGGCGGAGGTGTCGGACAACGGGAAGGCCTCAGGCCAACGGGTAAACCGGTCAACCACCGTGAGTAGGTGAGTGTAGCCCCTGGAGGAAGGTAAAGGACCAACTAAATCCACATGAATGTGGAAAAAATGGACCTCAGGAACCACAAACTCCTGTACAGGAGGTTGGACATGCCGGTGAACTTTGGAGGTCTGGCAGGGAACACAGGATCGGGCCCAAGCGGCTACTTGCTTCCGCAGGTCATGCCAAACAAATCTAGCGGCTACTAAGGCTGAGGTGGAGCGAATGGACGGGTGCGCCAGCCCATGAATGGCATCAAACACCCGACGCTGAAGGGCGGCCGGCACCACCGGCCTGGGGCGGGAGAGTGAAATATCACACAAGACTTTTGTACCCGAGGGCCCACAAGCCACTTGGGCCAACTTTAACCCCGAAGTGGTGGGGTGATATGTTGAGGTAGTGTCTGCCAGGCGCTGTGCCTCCGCAAGCTCCTGGAAATCAACCTCGCACTCCACCGCCGAAATTGGGGGAATGGCTGGCCTGGACAGGGCATCAGCAACGGCATTAAGCTGACCCGCGACGTGGCAAACATCCGTGGTAAACTCTGAGATGGCAGTCAGGTGCCGCTGCTGGCGGGCCGACCATGGACCCGACACTTTTGAAAAAGCAAAAGTCAGCGGTTTATGATCAGTAAAGGCCACGAACGGGCGGCCTTCTAGAAAATACCTAAAGTGGCGGACAGCTAAATAGAGAGCCAGAAGCTCCCGGTCAAAGGCGCTATACTTCAGCTCAGCCTGATTAAGCTGTCGGCTGAAAAACGCCAAGGGCTGCCAACTGCCATCAACATGCTGTTCCAAGACCCCTCCCACCGCCACGTCTGACGCATCGACCGTCAGGGCCGTGGGGGCAGAGGTGCTCGAGTGGACTAGCATGGTGGCGTCTGCCAGAGCCATTTTAGCTGCTCCAAAGGCCGTCTCGGCTGCAGCGGACCACTCTAACTCGACAGGTTTACCCGCGAGACATTGGAAGAGCGGACGCATGATCCGTGCTGCTGCGGGCAAGAACCTGTGGTAGAAATTCACCATCCCTACAAACTCCTGCAACCCCTTTACCGTGGTGGGCCATGGAAAGGCACAAACTGCCTCCACTTTTTCCGGCAAAGGAGTGTCACCGGCTGAGGTGATCCGGTGACCTAGGAAATCAATAGAGGAAAGACCAAATTGACACTTTGAGGGGTGAATGATTAGCCCGTGATCTTGAAGCCGCTGGAACACGGCCCATAAATGGACCAGATGTTCTTGCACCGACCGACTGGCGACCAGGATATCATCCAAATAAATAAAAACAAAAGACAATTCACGACCGACATGGTCCATAAGTCTCTGGAACGCCTGCGCCGCGTTTTTCAAACCGAAAGGCATACGCAACCATTCGAACAATCCGAACGGAGTGATTGTGGCAGTCTTTGGTATGTCTTCAGATGCACAGGAATTTGGTGGTACCCCCGCACCAAATCAATTTTGGAAAACACCGTAGCACCTTCTAGACTAGACGAGAAGTCCTGGATGTGCAGTATGGGGTAGCGGTCGGCAGGGCCGTCTTAACGCATGGGCCTGATGGGCACTTGCCCGGGGGCCCACGAGCATAGGGGCCCCATGCTGACCTGTGTATGTTGTGACTTGCAATAAATAAATACTACTTTTAAAATGTAGGTTCAATAAGTGCTTTTTTCGCAACATTTTCGGTCACTAAGTGCTTCTCACAGCGATCTGTAAGTGCTTTTCGCAACAATGTAGCACCCTAAGTCCATCGCTAAGTGCTTTTCGGTAAGTGCTTTTCGCCGGCACAACAGGGGGGGCTGGTAGGGAAAGGGGGGTGGGGGAGAGTAATGGTAGGGGCCCCAGTACACTGCTTTGCCCGGGGGCCCATAGTGCTGTAAAAATGGCCCTGGCGGTCGGCAGTGGTGACGGCATTAAGACGCCGGTAATCTCCACATGGTCTCCACCCCCAGATGCTTTGGAGACCAAATGCAACGGAGAGGCCCACGGGCTGTCGGAACGACGGACAATGCTGAGTTGTTCCATTTTCAGGAATTCCACGCGCAACCATCAGTTTGTCCGGCGGCATTCTCTGGGCCCGAGCGAAAACAGGGGGCCCCTCAGTGGGAATATAATGGACGACGCCGTGCTTTGCAGATGGAGCGTCAAAACGCTGAATGAGCAGCTCCGGAAACTCAGCCAGGACCGCCGCATACGGGCCGGAGGCCGCGACGACGGCCTGGACTGTCGGGCTGGGCGGGGTGGCAGGTGGTGGAGCAGTGGGCTCATCGCTGCTAGCGGAGGATCGAAGACCTTTACCTCGTACATCGGCCACTAGCGAAAATCTGCGCCCAGGATCGCCTGACCGACTTCTGCGATGATAAACGACCATTCGTACGTGCAGGTACCGAAAGATAGAGACATTGCCCGCGTACCATACGTGCGGATGATGCTACCGTTGACCGCGATGAGGGTAGGCCCTCTCTTACCCGATCGAGCTTCGAGATCGGTCGGCGGCACGATGCTTACTATGGCACCCGTATCGACTAAGAACTCTGTGTCTGTGAATCGATCCACGACGTAGAGGTGGCGGTTTTGGCCAATCGCAACTGCCTCTATGTACGATCGGCCGAAGCATTTCCCGAGAAAGTGCAAGGCGTGCGGCAGTTACGGGCTTCTCCACCCCATCGCAGATGATAATAACACCAGCCGCGCTTGTGCGGCTCCTTTTTGCGGGGTTTTGGAGAAATGGCGGGAGTCGCGGCGCCATCTTGGTGTCGCAGCGGGCTGCCCGATGGTACCGAGACTCTGTTGATCGAACTGTATTTTCGCGATTTCGACGCCGTGAGCGCATCGGCTTTCTCCGCGTATGCCACGGGATCCTCGAAAGAACAATCCGTGAGCATAAGCCTAACGTTTTCTGGGAGTTTCTCCCGGAATGCCTGCTCAAACATGAGGCAATCCTTGTGCCCGCCTGCCAGCGCCAACATTTCGGCCATGAGGACGGACGGCAGCCGATCTCCGAGATCTGGCAGATGCATAAGCCTCTCGGCTCGATCGTGCCTACTAAACCCGAAGGTTCGAAGCATGATTACCTGATGCGCTTCGTACTTGCCGTCTGCAGGAGGGGAGGTGATGAACTGCATCACCCACGCAGACATCTCAGGCGGTAGGGCACTCACCAGGTAGTAATATTTTGTCTCGTCCACCAAGATGCCTCTCGGATGGGAATGCGCTTCAGCATGCGCAAACCAAAGGTGTGGTTGGTGCGCCCAAAATGGAGGAAGATGAACGCTGACCGCGCTTAGCTGCGGTACGCCGGGCGGTAGCACCGGAACGGGAGCGACAGGTTCCTGCATGGTGGGTGATCGGCTAGATCACGTCGGGGTCACCAATATGGCGAGTCTGAAGACTTGTAACTTTGTCAAAGATGTTTATTGCGGTAGCAATATTCAGTTACAAAGATAACAATTGAGATCGCAGACAACCATTAAACTTAAACTATTCACATCGAAGTCCTCTTCCAACTGCCTGGTTTTGGGCGCCAAAACAACCACGTGACCTTGCTGGCCAATCCGAGGGTTCGACTCTCAGGACCAATCCCTATGGTCGCTACAATAGACACAAAGTGCTGGATAACTCAGTGAGTCTGGCAGCATCTCTGGAGAAAAAGGATGGGTGACGTTTCGGTTGTGTACCCTTCCTCAGACTGAAAGTTGGGGGTGGAGGTAGGAGGGGGTGGGAGAAGAGCTGGAGGTGTGAAAAGACCAGGACAACTTGAGAACTTGGGTTTCTCCTTGGTTAAGCAGCAACAGGCATTTTATTCCTAGTTAGTTTTTGGTATAATAAGTTAGCATTTTCAGTGAGGGCTGTTGCACTATTAAAACAGGTATGAATTGGGGTGGCGCAGTGGTGCAGCGGTAGAATTGCTGCCACACAGCGCCAGAGACCCTGTTTTGATTCTGACTATGTGTGTTGTCCGTATAGTGTTTGCACATTCTCCTTGTGACCGTGTAGGTTTTCTCTGGGTACTCCAGTTTCTTTCCACATTCTAAAGATGTGCAGGTTTGTAGGTTAATTGGTCCACTGTAACTTGCCCCTTTGTGTTTAGAGAGTGGATGAGAAAGTGGGATAACATAGAACCAGTGTGAACGGGTAATCGATGGTCAGCGTGGACTCGATGGGCCGAAGGGCCTGTTTCCATGATGTATCTTTAAAATTCGATCAATTGCTGGAATCAAATGAGCTATGTTTTGGAAAACCAGATCAATTGAATGTCCGCGTGGCTCCCCCAACACCACAGTTTATAATTAACTGGGTTTAGCTGGCCACACCTTCAGAGTTCGAGGAAGAAAGGCACAAGATTGATGCCCAGTTGATTTAAGACTGCTGTGGTGGGGTGATATCCAAGGCAACCCCACACATTCGCTTGTCACGTGATGAGGATTCACAAGGATGTTGCCAGGACTCGAGGGCCTGAGCAAGGGAGAGAGAGGTTGAGTAGGCTAGGATTTTATTCCTTGGAGCGCAGGAGGATTAAGTATGATCTTATCAAGGTATAAACAATCATGAGGGGAGTAAATAGGGTGAATGCAATCTTTTTCCCCATGCTAGGATAATCAAGAACTAAATGGCATAGGTTTAAGGAGACAGGAGAAAGATTTAATAGGAACCCGAGGGGCAACCTTTTCACACAGTAGGTGGTGGGTACCTGGAACAAGCTGACAGAAAAGGTAGTTGAGGCAGATACAATAAATACATTTAAATGCCATTTGGACAGGTGCATGGATAGAAAAGGTTTAGATCGATATAGACCAAATGCATGTAAATGGGACTAGCGTGGATGAGGCATCTCGGTCATAGAGTCATACAGCGTGGAAACACGCCCTATGACCTAACTTGCCCACACCGACCAACATGTTAGCAGACAGCTGTGAGCATGGGCAGACAGGAAGCACTGTCCCCGTACTTGAATGACTTGCATCAGGCTGTGTATTCTTGCAGAAATCTTTCTTGTGCAGTGGACGAAGAGGAAGTGAAAGTATTACCTCCTGGGTGCAGTTCTCTCTATGGGCAGTTAGTGAGTTTTCTTTGCAGCAGATGGATTGTACGTGTGACAATAAACTAAACTAAACTGAACCTTTCCCGGCTGTAATCTCCTTTCGCGTTCCCTCACTCTCTGACCATCCGATTGGACGCCAGCCAGCCTACGTGAACCTCTCTCCACCTTCCAGCCGATTGGCTGGGACGGAGGGCTCAGTACCGCGAGCTGACCATTGGTAGTTGGGGAGATCACGTGGCCTGCTCTCCCCGTGTGCACAGATGACCACAGCACGGAAACAGGCCCTGTGGTCCAACTTGCCCACGCTGACCATTTATTCCTTGGAGTGCAGGAGGATGAGGGGTGATCTTATAGAGATGAATAAAATCACAAGAGGAATAGATTGGTCTTTTACCCAGAGTTGGGGAATCAGGAACTAGGGGACATAGGTTTCAGGTGAGGGGGGAAAAGATTTAATGGGAACCTGAGGAGCAACTTGTTTTTACACAAAAGGAGGTGGGTGTATGGGATGGAGGAGGTAGTTGAGGCAGGTACTATCACAACGTAAAGAGACATTTTGACAGGAGCATGGATTGGTACAGGTTTAAGCGGTTATGGGCCAAATACAGGCAGGTGGCACTAGTGTAGATGGGGCATGTTGGTCAGTGTAGGTAAGTTCGGCCGAAGGGCCTGTTTCCCCACTGTACGGCTCTATGAATGGGACACAGACTACAGTCGCTGCTCTACCTGCTGACATCTACTGATGACAGATCAGGTCACTCTTCCCCCTCTGCAGTGTTGTTGGGTCCAATAGCCAGCAGCAGCTGAAACTGCAGATGTCTTCTGAGTGAATGATTGAATGAATGAATGAATGAACGAACGAACAAACAAACAAACAAATTAATTAATGAATGCTTTATTGTCACCTGTGGCAAGTCACAGTGAAATTCTTTGGGCCAGGATGTGAGTGACCCTGGTCACTCTGGGTCTCCAATGCTAAATCTCACACCCACCCCAACCACACCAGCCACCAAGAAATCTCAGCACATCTCCAGTGACTCTCACCAACTCCTACTGATGCACCATAGAAAGCATACTGTCGGGTTGCATCGCAGCCTGCTTTGGGAACAGCTCTGCCCAAGGGTTAGAGACTTGTGGATGTAGCCCAATTCGTCACACAGAACAGACTCCCCACCTTCGACTCCATGACTACTTCACTCTGCCTTGGGAATCCTGGTCATTCCTTCTCCCCACTCCCGCCCAGTAGAAGATACACACTGCCAGACTCAGGGACAGCTTCTTCCACTCTTTCCATAAACTAGAGTGTAATCCTGATCTTCCAACCTACCTCATTGAGGACATTGGACTAATTCTCTGGAACATTAATGCTGCAACACTATATTCTGGATCCGGTAATTTTCTCTTTGCACTGTTGTAATTATGTTTGGCCTGATTATACTCGGGTATGGAATGACTTGACTGGATATCCTGCATATCAGGAGCAAAATTAGCCCATTTGGCCCATCGCATCTACTCTGCCATTTAGTCCCAGCTGACATATCTTTCCCTCTTAATCCCATTCTCCTGCCTTCTCCCCATAACCCCTGACAACCTTAATAATCAAGAATCTGTCAATCTCCACTATAAAAATACCCAATGACGGCCTCCACAGCCATCTGTGGCAATGAATTCCACAGTTTCATCACTCTCACACGAAAGAAATTCCTCCCTCTACTCCTTTCTCAAGATACGTCCTTTTATTCTGAGGCTGTGCCCTCTGGTCCTAGACTCTCCCACTACATGGACCTGAGAACCGTGACTTCCAGGTTCAAGAACAGCTTCTTCCCAACAACCATCAGGCTTTTCGACACTGCATAACACTAACTTCAGCTATGAACTATGGACTGGTTGCAGTAAGGACTTTGGGGTTTTTTTGCACTAGAATTAGGGTTACGAATTTATTGCATTGTTGTTTATAATGTATTATCGGTGCATATTATGTTTACAGGCCCAATATGCGACTGCAAATAAGAATTTCATTATTGGTACATATGGTAGTTAAACATCGAAACAAAGAGCTGCAGATGCTGGTTTACACCAAAGATAAACACAAAGTGCTGGAGTAACTACTAGCGATCAGTAAACCCCACGCTTCCCACCCAAACCACTCCATCCCCTGCAACCGCAGGAGATACAACACCTGTCCATATACCTTCTCCCTCGACTCCATCCAGGAACCCGGGCGGAGACAGAGGTCCACATGCACCTCCTCTAACCTCATCAACTCTCTTTGGTGTTCCCGATGTGGCCTCCTGCACCACCACCTCAGGCGACACCAAAATGTAGACTCGGCAACCGTTTCGCTGAACATTTGCGCTCAGTCTGCCTAGTCTATGGGATCTCCAGGTTACAAACCATTCCAACTCCCCTTTCTATTCCCACACTGACCTTTCCGTACTGGGCCTATTCCACTCTTGTCCGATTGACGTCACACGCAAATGGGTAGAACGGCACCTCATATTCTGCTTGGGCAGCTGACAACCCAGCAGCATGAATGTTCAATTCTTGAATTTTAAGTAACTTCCACCTCCACTCACCTCCCCTCCTCCCTTCCTTCACCCTAGCCAATTAACCAGTTCCACAGTTCACCACATTGCTTCTCTTGAGATCACACCTTCCCTAGCCAACAATGAGCCTACCATGGCACCAGCCTGCCAGAGGTCAGTTGTGGCCAGCCCTGATTGATCATGGTCTTTCCTTGCCTCCAGCTTTTCAGCCCCCCCCCCCCCCCCCCCCCCCCCTCCGGACCATCTACTTCCAATCTGAAGAAGGGTCCCGATCCAAAATATCACCTATCCCTTTTCTCCACAGACACTGCCTGACATACCCTTTGTTACTCCAGCACTTTGTGTCTATCTTTAGCTATTAAACAGTCTCGACTTTAGTCATGTTTTATACGGTTGGGTAATTTTAAGAATCTTGCACCTGCAAGCCTTTCTTGTCTGCATCAGCAGACATCCTGTGGTTATGGTTCTATTATGGTATAAGAGAGCTCTCAGCACCTAGTTTTTCCTCCAGTCTTTCCAACCCCTTTACAAATTTTATTGCTGTTTATTAACATGAGGACCAAAGTTGTGCCAATGAAAGTCAAATAAACCATTATGAGACTGAGAAACAAGAATAATACTGTTAGAGAGACATCAGCCAAACTTTAGGCTTACCAAAATCAACTGTTTGGAACATCATTAAGAAGAAAGAGAGCACTGGTGAGCTTACTAATCGCAAAGGGACTGGCAGGCAAAGGAAGACCTCCACAGCTGATGACAGAAGAATTCCCTCCAGAATAAAGAAAAATCCCCAAACACCTGTCCGACAGATCAGAAACAATCTTCAGGAGTCAGGTGTGGATTTGTCAATGACCACTGTCCGCAGAAGACTTCATGAACAGAAATACAGAGGCTACACTGCAAGATGCAAACCACTGCTAGCTACAAAAATAGGATGGCCGGGTTACAGTTTACCAAGAAGTACTTAAAAGAGCAACCACAGTACTGGAAAAAGGTCTTGACAACAGATGAGACGAAGATTAACTTATATTAGAGTGATGGCAAGAGCAAAGTATGGAGGAAAGAAGGAACTGCCCAAGATCCAAAGCATACCACCTTATCTGTGAATAAACTAAAGATGGCTGCAATACAGGCCTGGCAGAGCATCACCAGAGAAGACACCCAGCAACTGGTGATGTCCATGAATCGCAGACTTCAAGCATGCAAAGGATATGCAACAAAATACTAAACATGACGACTTTCATTTATATAACACTGCTGTGTCCCAAACATTATGGTGCCCTGAAATGGGGGACTATGTATAAACACTGCTCTAATTCCTACATGGTGAAACCAAAACGTATAAAAATGGCCTTTATTAAAATCTGACAATGTGCACTGTGATTTTTGATCACTACATGTGATTTTTTCTATTACAAATCTCAAGTTGTGGAGTACAGAGACAAATAAATAAATGATGGGTCTTTGTCCCAAACATTATGGTGGGAACTGTATGATCGTGACAGAGTTACATCAAATGTGCTACCCTTTTCAACCCTTGTGGCTACAGTCATAGATTCACATAACACAGAAACAGGCCCAACTTGTCCACACCGACCAAGATGCCCCATCTAAACTAGTCCCACCTGCCCGCATGTGGTCTATATTCTTCTAAACCTTTCCACATCCATGTACCTGTCCATCCCCTCTGGCAGTTTGTTCCATATACCCATTATACTGCTGTACGCCATTATACGGTGGCACGGTGGCGCAGCGATAGAGTTGCTGCCTTACAGCGAATGCAGCGCCGGAGACTACGGGCGCCATCTGTACGGAGTTTGTACGTTCTCCCCGTGACCTGCGTAGGTTTTCTCCGAGATCTTCGGTTTCCTCCCACACTCCAAAGACGTACAGGTATGTAGGTTAATTGACTGGGTAATATGTTCAAAAAAAATTGTCCCAAGTGTGCGTAGGATAGTGTCAATGTGCGGGGATCGCTAGGCGGCGTGGACACGGTGGGCCGAAGGGCCTGTTTCCGCGCTGTATCTCTAAATTTATTTATTTATTTTCTTTTATGTTTTAGTAAACCTTGTAAAGCGTCTTTGAGTGTTAGAAAAGCGCTATATAAATGTAATGCATTATTATTATTATTATTAAATCTAAATCTAAAAAATCTAAATTACCCTCTATGTAAAAATGCCCCTCAGGTTCCTTTTAAATCTTTCCCCTCTCACCTTAAAGTTAGTGTAGATGGGGCATGTTGGATGATGTGGGAAAGTTGGACTGAAGGGCCTGTTTCCACGCTGTATGACTCTGGGCTGAATCACTTGCAGCTCAACACCGGCAAGACTAAGGAGTTAGTGGTGGACTTTAAGAGGAGAGGAACACCCCTGTCCCCATCTCCATCAAGGGTGTAGATGTGCAGGTTACCCAGGAGTACAAGTACCTTGGAGTTTGCCTGGACAGTAAACTGGACTGGTCCGGGAACCCTGAGACACTGTACAAGAAAGGACAGAGCCATTTGTACTTTCTGAGGAGGCTCTGCTCTTTCAACATCCGCAGTAAGATGCTGCAGATGTTTATCAATCAGTGTTGGCCAGTGCAGACATTGGACGTTGCCTCTGGAACTGATGCACTACAATGCCGAGAACCATAATCTGCACTCTGTATCTTCCCCTTTGCTCTACCTACTGTACTTGAGATAGGACTGATTGCATGGTATTATCTGATCAGATTGGAGAGCATGCAAATCAAAGCTGTTTACAGTACCTTGGTACACGTGAGAATAATAAACCTAAACATCCAATCCACATTCAGTCCACTTCAGTCTGAACCACGCTAGGGCCGCTCCATCACAGCACCAGAGACTCAGGTTCCATCCTGACCTAGGGTTTTGTCTGTGTGGAGTTTGCACGTTCCCCCTTTGAGGGGACGGGGTGAGTGGAGGGGAGAGGGTGGGGAAGGAGGGAGGGGGAGGGGATGTGGAGGAGGCGGGGAGAGGGGGAGGGAGGGAAAGGGGGAGGGGGGAGAGGGGAGGGTGTAGGAGAGGGTGCTGCACCAATGCAGGAGAGGTTGGGGCCCAATGGGTCCACTTGGTCTAGTATGACAATAAAACACTCTTGACTCTCCCTATAGCTCAGAACCTCAAGTCCTGGCAACGTCCTTGTAAATCTTCACTCCACTCTTTGGTTCATGTTGGTTTATTATTATCACCTTGATACAGTGAAGAGGTTTGTTTAAATGCTATCTAGTCAAATCATTCTGCACACGTATAATCAAGCCATACATAACTGCAACAGGTAATGCACAGAGAAAATTACCAGAATTACATAGAAAAAGTGCAAGGTCCACAATGAGGTAGGTTGGGAGATCGGAACTACACCCTAGCTATGGGAGGATCGTTTAGTGGTCAGACAACAGCCGGGAAGAAATTATATACTATACACTGATGAGCCAAAACATTATGACCTGATGAGTCAAAACATTATGACCACCTGCCTAATATGCTGTTGGTCCTCCGTGTGCAGCCCCATAGGCAGCAGGGTGCAATGCACTGTGTATTTATGATACATTCCTCCCGTGACCACCTTTAACATTTTCTGTGACTTGTGCCACAGTAGACCTTCTGTCGGTTCGGACCAGACGGGATAGCCTTCGTTGCCATGAAAGTATCGAAGAGCCTTGGGCGCCCAACATCCTGTCGCCAGTTTGTGGTTTGTCCCTCCTCGGACCACTGTCGATAGGTACTCACCACTGCTGACCGGGAGCACCCCACAAGCCTTGCCGTTTCAGAGATGCTCTGACCCAGTCGTCTGGCCATAACAATTTGAACCTTGTCAAAGTCGCTCAGGTCTTTACTCCTGCCCATTTCTCCTGTAATGTCCCGTCATATCTGTTAGTCTTGTGTCATGTTCTGTGTTTAGATTCTCATTTCAGGTCCCTTGACTTCCTGCCATTGTAATTGTCAGCCCCGCCTTGATTGTTTCCACCTGTGTGCCCTTACCTCATGTATATATAGTCCACGCCTCCCTTTGTCCTGTGCCAGTTTGTATTGTGATTCATGTGCTCTCGGTCGTAGTATAGCTAGTAAGTAATTTTTGTAACTAATGTTTTTGTAGCTGAGTAAGTTTAGAGTTTTTGGTTCCAATCGCAGTGTTCTTTAATGTGAAAATTAAAGAACGCCTTTATTTTCTCCAAATTGACTCTTGTGTGTGAGTCGTGCGTTTGAGTCCAGTTCCTGTGTGCCCCAGAGCATAACAGAACGAACTGGCCTTAATATGGACTCAGCCGACTCTAAGATTTGGAAATCAGCCCTTGCCAACCAGGGCACTAAGATCCAGCACCAGGAGGAGCAGCTGCGCTCAGTCAGTCACGGGGTGCGCGAGCTGAACGATAGACAAGGCGAGTTCCAGTCATCGGTGACGACCCAGATTAACCACCTCGCTGTACAACTCCATCAGGTTCTGGCTCGTCTCGACCCAACCTCGGCAGCTTCTCCACTGGCTCACGTTGAACCTTCAGCCGGCCATCCGCCTGCTGTTCCGGCCACCCCTGCGAACCCCATGCTGATTCTACGCCTGGCTTCACCAGATAAGTTCTCTGGAGACTCGGAGAATTGTAGATCATTCCTTGTACAATGTGATTTCCACTTCAAGCATAACCCTGCACACTTCCCCTCAGACCAGGCCAGGGTAGCATTTATTGTGTCCCATTTGACGGGACGAGCCGCAGCATGGGCCACTGCGGAGTGGTCTCGGGGCTCCACAGTCTGTCAGGATCTAGACCTCTTCCAAAGAACATTTAGCAGTATTTTTGATCACACTTCCTCTGCTAAGGAAGCTTCCCTAGTCTTACTACAGCTAAAACAGAACACTCGCCCAGTGATAGGCTATGCCATTGACTTCCGAACCCTTGC
Organism: Rhinoraja longicauda; assembly: GCF_053455715.1. Lineage (NCBI taxonomy): Eukaryota > Metazoa > Chordata > Chondrichthyes > Rajiformes > Arhynchobatidae > Rhinoraja > Rhinoraja longicauda. The sequence continues at coordinate 96,469,723 of NC_135953.1, forward strand.
AACAGACAGTGGGTGGAATATGCCTGCACAAGTGGATGAATTCATGAATGGGTTGTCGGAGGCTATAAAGGACAGACTTTCACCTTTTGAGTTACCCAGTGATCGAGAGACATTAATTACCAGAGCTATTCGTGTCGATAACAGGATAAAGGAAAAGGAAAGACACCAGGCTGCTGATCGTCCTCCCAATCACCAGGGGCGCTCCTCCGGGTCCTTCACACCGAAGAAGTCATCGTTCCCTGTCCATCGCTGGCCGGAGAAAACAGCGTCCTCTCAGCCGTCGGAGGAACCCATGCAGCTAGGACGAACCAGGCTGACTCCGGAGCAGCGACAGCGCCGCCTGAAGGACGGAGCCTGCTTTTACTGCGGTCAACAAGGACACCGTCTGGCCGACTGCTCGGTAAAAGGGGTGGCTCACCAGTGAAAAGGAGGACACTGGTGAGCCAATTCCCCGTTTCGGACTTACCTCCTCGACCTCTGACACAGGCCACCCTCACTCTGAATCAGCAAATTGTGACTCGGGGGGTTTTGATCGACTCCGGAGCCGACGAGAGTCTCATGGACTGGACTCTAGCTCGATCGTGTAAGGTTAAATCTGTGCCCTTGTTGCAACCTATTGTGGCGAGCGCTTTAAATGGACGTCAGTTGTTTGAGATAACTCATCGTACAGAACCTGTCAAAGTCATGTTCAATGCTAACCATGTGGAGATAATGTATTTTCACTTGTTTGACTCAGCTCAACATCCCTTGGTCTTTGGTTTCCCTTGGCTGCAGAAACACAATCCTCAGATTGATTGGCGATCTGGTAAGATCAGACGATGGGGGGTTGAGTGCACACAATCATGTCTTGTTGAACCAGTGAACAAAGGGGTGAGTTACGGGAAGATCGGGGCGGTTTTGGGAATAAATGTTCTTAAATCTGAAGAAATAAAGATTTCTAATGATGATGATGATTATCCCGATCTGTCGAAGGTTCCACCCTGTTACCATGAACTGAAGGAGGTGTTCAACAAGTCCAGGGCCACCACCCTACCTCCTCATCGACCTTTCGACTGCGCTATCAACCTGCTGCCGGGGGCCCCTATTCCCAAGGGGCGACTGTACTCCATATCCGGCCCCGAGAGGAAGGCGATGGATGAGTACATTGAGTCCTCCCTGAGGACGGGCATTATTCGCCCGTCCTCCTCGGCAGCAGGCGCGGGGTTTTTCTTTGTGGGCAAGAAAGATGGGTCACTTCGTCCCTGCATAGATTACAGCTTCCTAAACGAGATTACGATCAAGAATCGTTACCCACTTCCTTTGATGTCTTCTGCTTTTGAACTGTTGCACAAAACTGTTGCACAAAGACTTAAGGAATGCATACCATCTAGTGAGAATCAGAGAGGGGGCTGAGTGGAAAACTGGGTTTAACACCCCTAACGGGCACTACGAGTATTTGGTGATGCCGTTCGGGTTAACCAATGCCCCCGCAGTCTTCCAAGCTTTTATGAACGAGGTCCTCAGGGAATTTCTCAATGAGTGTGTTTTTGTCTACCTTGATGACATTCTTATCTTCTCTCCAGACATACAGTCTCATGAGCGTCATGTCAAGTGTGTGTTGCAGAAGCTCCTAGCTAACCGTCTGTATGTGAAGGCCGAGAAGTGCGACTTCCACGCAGACACAATGTCCTTTCTGGGCTACATTATATCGGCCGACCACATCCAGATGGACCCTGGTAAGGTCAGTGCGGTGGCCGATTGACCCACCCCCACTAACAGAAAGAAGGTGCAACAGTTTCTCGGATTTGCAAACTTTTACAGACGTTTTATTAGAGACTTCAGTGCTGTTGCTGCTCCTCTGCACTCTCTCACGTTTTCCAAGACCCAGTTCCAGTGGAATCCTCAGGCCGAAGCCGCCTTCCAGCGCCTGCATCCAACACATCAACTTCAAGGACTGTTCACTTGCTGCCTAATATATCCCACCCCTTGACAGGTGCCATTGTAACAAGATAATCAATGTTATTTACCACCTGTCAGTGGTCATAATGTTTTGGCTCATTGGTGTATATTGCTGGTGTTCAACTCCAGCTCCTCATGCATCGTGCAATCAAAACTAAAGTTCACGGATGTCCCTACTTCTGCAACTCGATCGCCCAGGAACGAAGGAGATTACAGGGTGAACACTGCCCGGTCCATTATGGGTACTGACCTCTCCACCATTGAGGGAATCTACAGGAGCCTCTGCCTCCTAAAGGCTGCCAGCATCTTCAAAGACCAACACCGCCTTGTCCAGGTTCCTACTTCACTCCTACCACAGAACAGTACAGCACACGAACAGGCCCTTCGACGCACAATGTCTGTGCCGAACATAATACTAAGACCATCACTGATCTATCTGCACATAATTCATATTCCTGCATTCCCTGCATATCCATATGCCTATCCAAAAGTCTTTTAAAAGCCACTAACGTATCTGCTTCAATCACCATCCCCGGCAGCACGTTCCAGGCACTCACCACCCTCTGCATAAAAAGACTTGCCCCTAACATCCTCTTTAAACTTTGGCCCTCTCACCTTAAAGCTATGTCGTCTAATATTTGATTTTTCCATCCTGGGAAAAAAGGTTCTGACTGTCTACCCTATCAGTGCCTCTCATAATTTTATATACTTCTATCAGGTCCCCCCATAACCTCTAACGTTCCAGAGAAGGCACAGGAGGCTGAGAACCGTGACCACCAGATTCAGGAACAGCTTCTTCCCAATTACCATCAGGCTCTTGAGCACTGCACAATATTAACTTCAACTATGAACTGAGGACTGTCGTTAGTTGCACTAATGACTTCAGTTTTTATTTTGCACTAGTCGTGCGTTTATTAATTTATTAAGTATTTTAATATAATATCTGGGTGTAGGTTTAGGATTTATTATTGTCACATGTACTGAATTACAGTGAAAACCTTTATTTTGCATGCTGTCAAAACAGATCAGATAATGCCATACATAAATACAATCAAGTCAAACTCAAGTACAATATGTAGAGAGTGCAGAATAAAGTTCTCGGCACTGTAGCGCATCATTACCATTGACAAAGTTCAATGTCCGCAATGGGGTAGAGGTGAATCAGACAGTACCCTAGCTAATGGAACGATGTTTGGGAAGCCTGATAACAGAGGGGAAGAAGCTGTTCCTGAGTCTGGTGGTGAGCACTTTCAAGCTTCTGTACCTTCTGTCGTCCAGGAGTGGGGAGAAGAAGGAATGACCGGGTGGGGACAAGTCTTTGATAATGTTGGCTAATCTTTTTGGGCAGGTGAAGTGTCAGTGGGATGACAATAGACAATAGGTGCAGGAGGAGGCCATTCGGCCCTTCGAGCCAGCACCGCCATTCAATGTGATCATGGCTGATCATTCTCAATCAGTATCCCGTTCTTGCCTTCTCCCCATACCCCCTGACTCCGCTATCCTTAAGAGCTCTATCCAGCTCTCTCTTGAATGCATTCAGAGAATTGGCCTCCACTGCCTTCTGAGGCAGAGAATTCCACAGATTCACAACTCTCTGACTGAAAAAGTTTTTCCTCATCTCAGTTCTAAATGGCCTACCCCTTATTCTTAAACTGTGGAACTTAAATGGTGGAAGGTTTGGTCTGAGTGATGGACTGGGCTACATACACAACTCTCTGCAATTTCTTGCGGCCTTGGGCAGAACTGTTCCCAAAGCAAGCTGTGATGCAACCCGACAGTATGCTTTCTATGGTGCATCTGCAGAAGTGTGCAAGAGTCACTGGAGACATACGGAATTTCCTCTTCCACCTGAGGAAGTAGAGGTGTTGGTTGGTGTGCCTTCCAGCCTGTCGCATCAATGTGGTTGGTCCATGACAGATCGTTAGTAATATTGCCAGTATGTCAACATGCCAACAGTATGTTTTCTATGGTGCATCTGCATTGCAATCACAGGGCCTGTTACCTGCTGCAAGTAAGAACTTCATTGTTCCATTGTCGGTGCAAACGACAATTAAACACTCTTGACTCCTGACCTGTGACTGACCTCTGCAGTTCATTCCTAAACCAAAAAGCAACTTCTCAAAGAGCAGCAGAGTTTGATGATGTTCCTGCTTTACAAAAGCACGTGTCTCAACTGCCCCTGCTGCCTGCCCATGGGATACACTCCATAAGATAGAGAAACAGAATTAGGCCATTCAGCCCATCGCATCTGTTCTGACATTCAATCATGGCTGATCTATTTTCCCTCTCAAACCCCTTTCTCCCACCTTCTCCCCGTAATCTTTAACACTCTTACTAATCAAGAACCTGCCAATTGCCATCTTAAAAGTACCCAATGACTTGGCCGCCACCGCCATGCAGTTTAATGTAGATAAGTGTGAGGTTATTCACTTTGGAAGTAAGAATAGAAAGGCAGATTATTATCTGAATGGTGTCAAGTTAGGAGGAGGGGGAGTTCAACGAGATCTGGGTGTCCTAGTGCATCAGTCAATGAAAGGAAGCATGCAGGTACAGCAGGCAGTGAAGAAAGCCAATGGAATGTTGGCCTTCGTAACAAGAGGAGTTGAGTATAGGAGCAAAGAGGTCCTTCTACAGTTGTACCGGGCCCTGGTGAGACCGCACCTGGAGTACTGTGTGCAGTTTTGGTCTCCAAATTTGAGGAAGGATATTCTTGCTATGGAGGGCGTGCAGCGTAGGTTCACTAGGTTAATTCCCGGAATGGCGGGACTGTCGTATGTTGAAAGGCTGGAGCGATTGGGCTTGTATACACTGGAATTTAGAAGGATGAGGGGGGATCTTATTGAAACATATAAGATAATTAGGGGATTGGACACATTAGAGGCAGATAACATGTTCCCAATGTTAGGGGAGTCCAGAACAAGGGGCCACAGTTTGAGAATAAGGGGTAGGCCATTTAGAACGGAGATGAGGAAGAACTTTTTCAGTCAGAGGGTGGTGAAGGTGTGGAATTCTCTGCCTCAGAAGGCAGTGGAGGCCAGTTCGTTGGATGCTTTCAAGAGAGAGCTGGATAGAGCTCTTGAGGATAGCGGAGTGAGGGGGTATGGGGAGAAGGCAGGAACGGGGTACTGATTGAGTGATCAGCCATGATCGCATTGAATGGCGGTGCTGGCTCGAAGGGCTGAATGGCCTACTCCTGCACCTATTGTCTATTGTCTATTGTCTATTGCCATCTGTGGCAATGAATTCCACAGATTCACCACCCTCTCACTAAAGAAATTTCTCCTCATCTCCTTTCTAAAGTTCTGTCCTTTTATTCTGCGGCTGTGCCTTTGTTTGCTTACTATCCAGTCAGACAAAAGACTATACATGAATACGATCAATCCACCCACAGTGCACAGAGAAAGGACAACATTCAGCGCAAGATATAACATTGAAGTCCAATAAAGTCCGATTAAAGAGCGTCCCAAGGTCAATGAGGTAGATGGGAGGTCAGGTCTGCACCCCACCTGGTGACAGGATGGTTCAGTTGCCTGATAACAGCTGGGAAGAAGCTGTCCCTGAATCTGGAGGTGTGCGTTTACACACTTCTGTTCCTCTTGCTTGATGGCAGAGGGGAGAAGAGGGAGTGACCGGGGTGAGACTAATCCATGATTATACCGGTGGCCTTGCCAAGGCAGCGTGAAATATAAATGGGGTCAATGGAAGGGAGGTTGGTTTTGTGTGTTCGCTTGTCCTGGGCTCCACAGCCATCAGATGAAGAAGTGCCCCGACCCGAAGCGTCCAGTCTGAAGAAGGGACCTGACCCGAAATATCACCTGTCCATGTTTTCCAGGGATGCTGCCTGACCCAATGAGTTACTCCAGCACTTTGTGCCTTTTATTGTAAAAGAACCAGGAGAATGTTGAGAGGTAATGTTTCGGGTTGGGACACTTCTTCAGAATCAGTTCTGAACCAACAGTTGTGCCACTCTGGTCCTGTGAAGAAACATCACCTATCCATATTCTCCAGTGATGTTACTGAGTTACTGCCTGACCCATTGAATTACTCCAGCACTTTTGAGTCTTTTTTCATGGTGTGCAGTGCTGGTTATTCATCAAGGGTCCCAGTAACATAGAGTTGTACAGCACAGGAAAACACCCTTCAGCCCACCACACCCACACCAAATGGAAGGCATTTCATTTTTACTCTTGGAAAATACCCACTGCAGCACAAGTAGAGGCCCTTCGGCCCACAATGTCCATACTGAACATGATGCCAAGGCCAACTCTAATCTGCCTGCACATAATCCATACCCCTCCATTCCCTGCATATTCATGTGCCTATCCAAAATATATTACAAGAGCAACTCAGCTTTGAACCAAAGTTGTACATGGCTTGCTCTAGTTGGGAGATATGGACTAAAGTTCACAGTCTGAAGAAGAGTCTCGACCTGAAACTTCACCTATCCGTGTTCTCCAGAGATGCTGCCTGTCCCGCTGAGTTACTCCAGCACTTTGTCCCCCAAAGCTTCATCTCAATGACCTCTGGTGGAGGACTTAGATAGAAGACTATCTACAGGTGCACCTCATCATACAAACCTTGGATACCATCTCCCATGTCACACCCAAGAAACCTTTGGATACGAGGAACTGCAGATGCTGGTTTACAAAAAAAAGACACCGTGTGCTGAAGTACAAAGAAGGATCCCTACCCGAAACATTACCTATCCATGTCCTCCAGAAATGCTGCCTAGCCGGCTGAGTTACTCCAGCACTCTGTCTTTTTTTCCCGCCCCAAGAAACAGAATGGAAATAGAAACTGGTAAATCCCTTGGGCTTGTGTCTTTCCACCTGAATCCCTTAAGAAGTGACTACTATGACAATGGATACACCAATTCCAAAGATCCCGCTGTTCGAGAGAATCGGACACCAGCCTGCATGATCCCCATCTGCAAAGGGAGGGATTAGAGTCAAGAGTCAAGAATATTTCATTGTCATATGATGAGATATCAGATGAAGTTTGCAGATGATAGTAATGTGGGTGGTATTGTAGATAGCAGCTGGATCTTGATCAGTTGGGCAGGTGACTGAGGAATGGTTCATGGAGTTTAATACAGATAAGTGCGAGATGTTGCTTTTTGGGAAGTCGAACCAGGGCAGGACCTACGCAGTGAATTGTTGGGCTCTGGGTAGTGTTGTAGAGCAGAGGGATCTAAGAGTGAAGATACATAGTCCATTGAATGTGGCATCACAGATAGGTAGGGTGGTCATGAAGGCTTTTGGCACATTGGCCTTCAGCAGTCAGAGTGTTGAGAATAGAAGTTAGGAGGTTATGTTACAATTGTAAAAGACATTGGCGAAGTCACCTTTAGAGTATTGTGTTCAGTTTTGGTCAACCTGTTAGGAACAATGTTGTAAAGCTGGAAAGGATGCAGAAGAAATTTATGAGGATTTTGCCAGGACCTGAGGACCTGAGCTACAAGGAGAGATTAGGCAGGCTAGGACTATATTCCCTGGAGCGCATGAGGATGAGGGGTGATCTTATAGAGATGTATAAGATCATAAGAGGAATAGATCGGGTAGATACACAGAGTACCCAGAGCAGGAAATTCAAGAACCAGAGGATGTGGGTTTAGGTTAAGGGGGGGGGGGTGTTGAGGGCTCCTGAGGTCAACATTTGCACAGAGTGTGGTGGTTATTTTGAACAAGTTGCCAAAGGGGGTAGTTGAGGCAGGTACTATAACAACATTTAAAAGACACTTGTCAGGTACATTGATAGGAAAGGTTTATAGCGATATGGGCCAAATGTGGGCACGTGGACTAGTGTAGAGGGGGCATGTTGGTAGGTGTGGGCAAGTTTGGATAAAGGACCGGTTTCCACACTGTTTGATGCAAGGGGCAGGTAGGTACAGGCTGATTAGTCTAACAACTAATGTTGATAAAAAGATCTGAATCAATAACTAAGTAATCATTGCATATCTGGAAATCTGTAACCTAACCAAACAGTCAGAATGACTTCACAGAGAGGAAATTGCAACCAAAATGTTTATTAGGGTTTTTGAGGAAGTCTCAAGCAGAGTTTGAGAATGGTGCCGTTTATGCCATAATATTATACATAAATACAATGAACTCAATCTCAAATATAATAGGGAGAACAAAGGGGAAGATACAGAGTTCAGAATATAGTTCTCAGCATTGTAGCGCACCCATTATAGAGTCATAAAGTCAGACAGATTGGAGACAGGCCCTTTGGCCCAACTTGCCCACATTGACCAACATGTCCCATCTGCACTAGTCCCACTTGCCTGCATTTGCCCCATATCCCTTGAGTTTGAGCTCGAGTTTAATATATTGTCAGGTGTACTGAGGTACAGTGAAGAGCTTTTGTTGCGTGCTAACCAGACAGCAGAAAGATTCTAAACGTGCCCTATCCATGTATCTGTCTAATTGCTTCTTAAACGTTGTGATAGTCCCTGCCTCAACCGCCTCCTCCGGCAGCTCTTTCCATTCACCCACCACCTTTGTGTGAAAAAGTTACCCCTCAGATTCCTAGAAAATCTTTCCTGCTTCACCTTAAACTTATGCTCTAGGGTTCTCGATTCCCTTACTCTGGGCAAGTGCGACTACCCGATCTATTCTCCTCATGATTTTATGCACCTCTATGAGATCATCCCATCCTCATCCCATCATTCCTTCCGCTCACAGTCCTACTCACAACAAACTCATTCATCAACTACAACTCCCATCATCTGTGGCTTATCATTACCCTGATTACATTAATGACAGAAGAATCCCATCCCCATTAAGTGTGAGTTGTCATCTTCCATTTAAAGGTAATTTTTCCCTGCATCATACCAATACAAGCTCCAGACCAGTCTGAAGAAGGGTCTCAACCTGAAACGCCACTTATCAATGTTCCCCAGAGAGGCTGCTTGACCCCTTGAGTTACTCCTGCACTTTGTGTCTTCTTTTCCTTTACAACCACCATCTGCTTCTCATTCATTATCAGAAGGCTGAGGGGTGATCTTATAGCGGTGTATAAAATCACAAGGGGAATAGATGCTGTCCAACCCGCTGAGTTCCTCTGTACTTTGTGTTTTGCTGAAGGATTCAGTATCTGCAGTTCCTATGTCTCCAAGAAATAAAGAGAAAAGATTGCCCATCGGGATCTTATCAAATGTTTCCCCTCTTGCCTTAAATCTATGCCCTCTGGCTCTTGATTCCTTCACCCTGGGTAATCTATTCCTCTCCTGATGTTTACTCAAGTCATTGCAGGTTTCATGTTGGAAATGCCAAGGTTTCGAAAGATAGATGTCTCATACACAGTAAACTGATGACAATTTATCCTTGTCTTTACTTTTATTTATAATGAATGGGCTCTTGCTATCCACTTTGCTGCTGTAACACTGTAAATTTCCCCGGTGTGGGACAAATAAAGGAATATATTATTCCTTCTGACCCTTCTGAAGAAGGGTCTCGACCCGAAACGTCACCCATTCCTTCTCTCCCGAGATGCTGCCTGACCTGCTGAGTTACTCCAGCATTTTGTGAATAAATCGATTTGTACCAGCATCTGCAGTTATTTTCTTATACAATATATTATTATATATTATCATTGAGCCACTCTATTGAACCCTTGTTTACTCCTGTCAAGTGTGTGTTAGTTCCTCCTTCTGCTCCTGAGAGGCCTAGACACATCGATGAATAAGCATCGTTTCCACACTGTCACTGCGGCTCCTGCTCTAACTCTAACCTCGGGGGAATTCACAGCTGACTCACACCAGCCTCAAGTCAAATTTTGCCAGAAATCTTCTTGGTTACGACAGAACTTAGGAATTTTTTTTGCAATGATCAAAAGATATTTTTATCCTTTGAGTTTTTGGGAGGGGTCCCAGCAAATTGGCAAATATTCTTTGGAAGGGTTATAATGAAACAATAGGGTGCAATTATCAGGAAAGGCAGCATACCAGAGAGAAGTCTGACAGGGCACTTTAACATTTAAAAGATATAGAGCCATAGGTTTATTATTGTCACGTGTACAGTGAAAAGCTTCATTATCAAATCAGATAATACTATAAATAAACAAAATCAAGTCAAACTCAAGTTCAATAGGTAGAGAACGGTGGAAGATATGGAGTGCAGAATTTGGTTCTCAGCATTGTAGTGCACCAGTTCCATTGACAAAGTGCAATGTCCACGATGGTCATGAGATAAAAGCCACAGAGCCGCACATGGAAATAGACCTTCAGCCCAACTCATCCATGCAGCCCCATTTAAGTTAGTCCCACTTGCCTGCGTTTGGTCCATATCCCTCTAAACATTTCCTATTCATGTACCTGTCCAAATGTCTCAAATGTTATGATAGTACCTGCCTTAACTACCTCTTCCGGTAGCTCATTCCATACACCCACCACCCTCTGTGTAAAAACGTTATCTCTCAGGTTCCCATTAAATCCTTTCCCCTTCGCCTTAAACCTATGTCCTCTAGTTCTCAATTCCCCAACTCTGGGCAAAAGACTGCATTTACCCAATCTACAGTGGCCTCCATAATGTTTGGAACAAAGACCCATCATTTATTTATTTGCCTCTGTACTCCACAATTTGAGATTTGTAATAGAAAAAAATCACATGTGGTTAAAGTGCACATTGTCAGATTTTATTAAAGGGTATTTTTTATACATTTTGGTTTCACCATGTAGAAATTACAGCTGTGTTTATACATAGTCCCACCATTTCAGGGCATCATAATATTTGGGACACATGGCTTCACAGGCGTTTGTAATTGCTCAGGTGTGTTTAATTGCCTCCATTAATGCAGGTATAACAGAGCTCTCAGCACCTAGTCTTTCCTCCAGTCTTTCCATCACATTTGGAAACTTTGTTTGATGTTTATCAACATGAGGACTAAAGTTGTGCCAATGAAAGTCAAAGAAGCCATTATGAGATTGAGAAACGAGAATAAAACTGTTAGAGACATCAGCCAAACCTTGATTACCAAAATCAACTGTTTGGAACATCATAAAGAAGAGAGCACTGGTGAGCTTAGTAATCGCAAAGGGACTGGCAGGCCAAGGAAGACCTCCACATCTGATGACAGAAGAATTCCCTCTAGAATAAAGAAAAATCCCCAAACACCTGTCCGACAGATCAGAAACACTCTTCAGGAGTCAGGTGTGGATTTGTCAATGACCACTGTCCGCAGAAGACTTCATGAACAGAAATACAGAGGCTACACTGCAAGATGCAAACCACTGGTTAGTCACAAAAATAGGATGGCCAGGTTACAGTTTGCCAAGAATTACTTAAAGGAGCAACCACAGTTCTGGAAAAAGGTCTTGTGGGCAGATGAGACAAAGATTAACTTATATCAGAGTGATGGCAAGAGCAAAGTATGGAGGAAAGTAGGAACTGCCCAAGATCCAAAGCATGCCACCTCATCTGTGAATAAGCTAAAGATGGCTGCAATACAGGCCTGGCAGAGCGTCACCAGAGAATACACCCAGCAACTGGTGATGTCCATGAATCATCTGTGAAACACGGTGGTGGGGGTGTTATGGCCTGGGCATGTATGGCTGCTGAATGTACTGGCTCACTTATCTTCAATGATGATACAACTGCTGATGGTAATAGCATAATGAATTCTGAAATGTATGGACACATCCTATCTGCTCAAGTTCAAACAAATGCCTCAAAACTCATTAGCTGGCGGTTCATTCTACAGCAAGACAATGATCCCAAACATACTGCTAAAGCAACAAAGGAGTTGTTCAAAGCTAAAAAATGGTCAATTCTTGAGTGGCCAAGTCAATCACCGATCTGAACCCAATTGAGCATGCTTTTTATATGCTGAAGAGAAAACTGAAGGGGACCAGCCCCCTAAACAAGCATAAGCTAAAGATGGCTGCAATACAGGCCTGGCAGAGCATCACCAGAGAAGACTCCCAGCAACTGGTGATGTCCATGAATCGCAGACTTCAAGCAATCATTGCATGCAAAGGATATGCATCAAAATACTAAACATGACTACTTTCATTTACATGCCTTCAAAGTTGGCAGATGAGCGGCAGGTGAAGGAGTGAGCGTGGGGATTGGCTGAGAAGGTAATTTCTTGGAGTTTTATCAGCTAATATAAGCAAGGTTTGCTCTGGGGGAGCGGCCTATCGGGGAGTGGCCTTGTCGAGGGAAGTGCTTTGTGAGAAAAGTGAGAGTCTTTGGCTCGAGAGTCTTTGGCTCGAGAGTCTTTGGCTCGAGAGTCTTTGGCTCGAGAGTCTTTGGCTCGAGAGTCTTTGGCGAGGAGGCTGAGGGAGGAGACTACACCAAAAGTTGGAGAGGGTGAGACGCAGTGGAGAAATGACAGGTAAGCTGATTCAGTGTGATGTTTGCAGGATGTGGGAGGTCAGGGACACTGCTGGTGCCTCTGGCTGCAACAACTGTGGTAAGCGTGTTCAGCTCCTGAATGACCGTGTTGGGGAACTTGAGAGGCAACTGGATGACCTCGGGACCATCCAGGAAAACGAGAGTTTTCTGGACAAGACCTACAGCGAGATCGTTACACCGAAGATACCGAAAGAGAGAAGGTGGGTGATGTTGAGAAAGGGAAGGAAGCTTGAAGTACAGGAGACCCCGGGGAATTTACCTCTTGAAAACAGCTTCATCCTCTTTGAAGCTGTCGGGACAGAAGACACTGCCAATCTGAGCGGTGGACAGGTTTGCGAAGCAAAGAGACCGACATCAGGCAGAGCCATGGTAGTAGGGGACTCCATAGTGAGAGGTACAGACAGGGGTTTCTGCGGCAACAGGCAGGACTCAAGGATGGTGTGTTGCCTCTCTTGGTGCCAGGGTCCAGGACGTCACGGACTGATTAAAGAGATTTCAGAAAGCCTTTGATAAGGTCCCACACAGGAGATTAGTGGGATAAATTAGAGCACATAGTATTGGGGGTAAGATATTGACATGGATAGAGAATTGGTTGGCAGATAGGAAACAAAGAGTAGGAATAAACGGGTCCCTGTCAGAATGGCAGGCAGTGGCAAGTGGAGTGCCACAAGGCTCTGTGTTGGGGCCACAACTATTTACAATATATATGAATGATTTGCATGATTGAATTAAAAGTAACGCTAGCAAATTTGCAGATGACACAAAACTGGGTGGCAGTGCGAACTGTGAAGAGGATGCTAGGAGGTTGCAGGGTGACTTGGACAGGTTGAGTGAGTGGGCAGATGCATGGCAGATGCAGTATAATGTAGATAAATGTGAGGTTATCCACTTTGGCAGCAAAAACAAGGAGGCAGATATTATCTCAATGATGTCAGATTAGGAAAAAGGGAAGTGCAACGAGATCTGGGTGTCCTTGTACACCTGTCACTGAAAGTAAACATGCAGGCAGTGAAGTAAGCTAATGGCATGTTGGCCTTCATAACGAGAGGATTTGAGTATCGAGTAAAGAGGTTCTTCTGCAGTTGTACAGGGCCCTGGTGAGACCACATCTGGAGTATTGTGTGCTGTTTTGGTCACCTAATTAGAAACATAGAAACACAGAAAATAGGTGCAGGAGGAGGCCATTTGGCCCTTCGAGCCAACGCAGCCATTCATTGTGATCATGGCTGATCATCTACAATCATTAACCTGTGCCTGCCTTCTCCCCATATCCCTTAATTCCACTAGCCCCTAGAGCTCTATCTAACTCTCTTTTAAATTCATCCAGTGAATTGGCCTCCACTGCCTTCTGTGGCAGAGAATTCACAACTCTCTGGGTGAAAACGTTTCTTCTCACCTCAGTTTTAAATGGCCTCCCCTTTATTTTTAGACTGTGTCCCCTGGTTCTGGACTCCCCCAACATTGAGAACATTTTTCCTGCATCTAGCTTGTCTTGTCCTTTTATAATTTTATACGTCTCTATAAGATCCCCTCTCATCCTTCTAAACTCCAGTGAATACAAGCCCAGTCTTTCCAACCTTTCCTCATATGACAGTCCCTCCATCCCAGGGATTAACCTCGTGAATTTACGCTGCACTGCCTCAATAGCAAGGACCTCCTTCCTCAAATTAGGAGACCAAGACTGCACACAATACTCCAGATGTGGTCTCACCAGGGCCCTATACAATTTGAGGAAGGACATCCTTGCTATTGAGGCAGTGCAGCCTAGGTTCATGAGGTTAATCCTCAGGATCGCGGGACCGTCATACGAGGAAAGATTGGAAGGACTGGGCTTGTATTCACTGGAATTTAGAAGGATGAGAATGGATCTTATAAATACGTGTAAAATTATAAAAGGACTGGACAAGCTAGATGCAGGAAAAATGTTCCCAATGTTGGGGGAGTCCAGAGTTACAGTCTTAGAATAAAGGGGAGGCCATTTAAAACTGAGATGAGAAAAAACGTTTTCACCCATAGTGTTGTGAATTTGTGGAATTCTCTGCCACAGAAGGCAGTGGAGGCCAATTCACTGGATGAATTTAAAAGAGTTAGATAGAACACTAGGGGCTAGCGGAATCAAGGGATATGGGGAGAAGGCAGGCACGGGTTACTGATAGTGGATGATCAGCCATGATCACAATGAATGGCTGTGCTGGCTCGAAGGGCCAAATGGCCTCCTCCTGCACCTATTTTCTATTGGGGGTTTTTTTCTACATGACATTGCTGTGTCCCAAACATTATGGTGCCTTGAAACATGCGGATCATGTATAAACACTGCTCTAATTTCTAAATGGAGAAACCAAAATGTATTAAAATGGCATTTATTAAAATCTGACAATGTGCGTTTTAA